>NC_041391.1:374427202-374435187 GCF_002162155.2 Triticum dicoccoides | reverse complement strand
GGACGCAGGAGGGTCGCGAGGAGGGCCTTGGAGTCGATGGCTGATCTCGGATCCTTCGCATTGTCGTTGATCTATGGACATTCTCTTGCTGCCGAGTATTTTTTGCCGCCGACTTCTTGTGTTGTGATCTTTGCGACATGCTTCTTCTATCCCTCTTTGGCTTGACTCAACAGGTTTCGAAGACTCCATGCTATGACGACACTCTCGAGATGCAAATTTTGGATTTTCACTACTTTTTGATTTAGTGTTATACTTGTTCAAATGTAATGTTATTGCATATGCTTTGCATTTGAGGAGGGTTCTTAAGGAGTAGTGGTATCAGTTTAGGTCCCCTTACATATTCATATTAGTCTAGATGTCCTTACTTGTATGCCCAGTCATTTGTACTATATATTTGCCCCTTGGGATATGCAATACATCCAACTTGCTCATCTAACACATTGCTCGTTTTAGCTCGTTTCAGCTCGAGGACGAGCTGTTTGTGGAGGAAGGGACAGCCGTTATGCATGGAGCCACATATGGTCGGAGGGCCCCAGCCCTGGCCACACCGCCCCCTGATCCAGCCCAAAGTGGCTAGGATTCCCATACTACTATAAGCTACTACCTCTGTATCAAAATATAAGTCGTTTTTGCAGTTCAATTTGAACTACAAAAACATCTTATATTTTGGCACGGAGGGAGTATTATTAGGTTCAGATTCGTATTAGGTGCAGAGTCCAGATTAGAATATGTTTCAGAGTTAGATCGTATTTCCTCTAAGTCATCTTCACAGCCCAAGGTATCCCTCCTATATAATGGGCTTCTCCCACGACCAATAAACCATGAGAATTCAGAGTATTTACTTTCTATTAGGGCTAGGGTAATTAAAGTTTGTTCCAAGTTCTTTCTAGAAAATAATATCATCAAAGCATTGAATGCTTATGAAATTTCACCTGTAGTTTCCTTGTTGGAACGGACATTTGTTGCAGCCTTTTTCTTGCACACATTAAGTGCTAAATCACCTGGACGCTGATGGATACCAACTATCTGGCCTTTGTAAATATCCTGCCCTGGTTTGACAAATAGTATACCTCTTTCTTGTGCATTAACGCAAGCATAAGAAGTAGTACTTCCACCTTCGAATGCCACCTGGATCATTCCCACTATGTTAGATATTGAAGAAAACTGTAAGCCAAATTAGGTAAATAAGTTCCGCGCAATAGGTGGGCAGATAAGTTTTTGTAAAAAGTCAGTGAGTAAAATTAGTTGGCGTTCCCTAAAAGAACCATGTTTAAGATATAGCTGATGTGTTGACAATTTCATAATTTTCAATTTTCGGAAGGACCAAACGAAAAAAATGACATGTAATTAACCATGCAATTTCTAGGGCATGTTTGGCCTATGCAGAGATATGTTGTACTGGTGATAGGTTTATCATGCACCTGTTTATGTTATGCATAAAATTTGAAATGATACACTAGGATTTCAAAGTTGTCAGTGCAAACTCGGTAGTCTAATTTTACTACGTATGTACTTGCTAAAATGTAAACGTCTTTCATACAAGATAAAATATATACAGATCTTGTGAGATCCACCGATTTATTTTTAGGATTCACTAGATCCAGCCAGTGAAGGCGAACTCGTGTTTGCATGTCATGTGGGTGTTCATGTGTACATCATCTCTAATAAAAAAGGGCAGCCCGGTGCATGTAGCTCCAAGGCAACAGCTTTACCACTGCACCAAGGCAACAACTTTAACACTGCGCCAAGGCAAGCCCGGTGTACGTCATCTCTGTAATAGCACAAAAGAAATTCATAGTCTACGTGAAATACCTTCAACTCTATGTCAGTGCATTACCTTTAGTATTGCATAATATAGTAGTCTATTGGCAGATTTTCAATTGTATTGATCTTCAAATTAGGATGCTGCTATATGAATTATCATTCCACGCCATAAAGAATTATCATTCCATGTCATACAGAATTATCATTCCACGTCATAAAGAGTTATCATTCTTTATCACTCTTATCCATGCGTTGGATCAAAGTAAATTCCCGTGGTAATCTTTTTCATAAACCAAGTGATGCCAAATCATTAATATTAGCCTATAGGCCTAATATAGCCTCTTTTAATTCAAATGAACAGGTTCAAAGAGAAGTTCAGCTTGTTTGATTTTGTAGGATAGGAAGCTATTAATTTTCCTACAGCCACTTCCTACTCTGTTTTAAAAGAAAATATCTTCACGAAAAATCTTCATGCTTATGTCAACTATGACAAACACACAATCTCTTAAGAACTCTTTTGTGTTTCCTGCGGTGCATTCACGTGTTTTCAATTACTGTAGGATATAATGTGCCTCGACCTGAAAGTGTAGAGGGGAGAGAACGAAAGGCTCCTGCCGACTCCTCCTCTGGCGCTCCCGCGGGCGGCAGGGGAGGAACCCTAGCCGCCGGCCGCCTTTCCTCTCCTCCTCCTCCCGCCGCCGCCAGAGGGCGCGCCCGGGCGAAGCCCGGCCGGCGCCGGCGCCGGCGGGGCATCTTCGTCGCTTCATGCGGGAGGGGTGGCGCGGGCCGGCCGACCTGGATCTGGTCGCGGCGTTCTTGCGGGGCGCTGCGGCGCGGCCCCTCATCGGCGCTGGTGATGGCGCGCGGGTGTGCGGGTGGCGTGATGGGCTGCGCTTCGGTGGTGCTCGGCTGGTGTGCTGACGGCGTCGGCTCGATCCAGATCCGGTAGGAGAGGGCTGCGGGCGGCTTCCTCCGCCGTGGCAAGCCGGCTGGGGGAGGTGGCGGCGCAGCAGTGGCGGCCTCGGCCTTCCCCTCCTCTTCTTCAGCACCGGGAGGAGGTGGTGATGTGGGCCGGGGGTCGGGAATGGCTGCCGGCGACCCAGCCATAGCTGACCTCGCGGCGGTGCGGGCCGCGTTCGGCCTGGCGTTGGGGGTCGGCCGACGACGCGTGGCTCTGGTGGTGCTTGCCCGGCGGCTCCGGCGCTTGGAGTTTGCCGGGCGACGCGGGTAGGGCAGCGGCCGGGCGTGGCCGCTGCTCCGGCCGTGGGCGGCGGCGTGGGGAGGTCCGACGGGTGGACTCTCGGTGTCGTGGCGGCTTCACGGTGGCTCGACGGATCTGCCTGCGGCAGCGGCCGGCTTCTCCGGCGTCGGCTCGTCTGCGTGCGGACCGTCTCGACCTTCGCTCCATCTCCTCGTCGTGCGGGCGCTACTCTCATCAGAGGGCTGGTCCTCTCCCAGGTGCGGTCCACCGCTCGCGCCCGGTGCAGCAGGACCGAGCTCGTCTCGCGCACGGTGCAGCAGGACCAAGCTCGTCTCTCGCACGGTGCAGCAGGACTGACCTCGTCCCCCTCTCGGTGCTGCAGGACCGAGCTCGTCTCGCGCTCGGGGCAGCAGGACGGGTCGGTGGATGCCAGTTCTGGCTGGCCTATTGGGTCTTGACGCTGGGGGTCGCACAGGGGTGCGAAAGGTGGGACCTTTCCGCTCGTCTCTTTCGTTGGGGTTGCGGCGGGTCTCGGGTGAGGTGGTGTCAAGGTCTTGGATGCCGGGGCGGCGGCCCTGGTGGTGGTAGCACGGTGCTCTTGGGCGGAGCCCGTGCCTTGGCGCTGCCCGGTCACCATGGCCGTGTGGGCGGCGTGGTTGCCGGGGTGTGGCGTTCGGTGGCGGTGAGTGTTGGCCGAGGTGAAAACCTGTTCTATCTTCGGACGGACCGGCGGCGGCGAAGATCGTTTCCTTCTTGAAGGCGTTGTCGCGGTTCTCATTGCCCGTCATGCGGCTCCAGGGGAAACTCTGATCCTTGGATCGGGCGGTGGCGGCGCTCTGGTGTCGTACCCTTCTTGAAGGCGGCGCCTTGGGGCACATGGTTCGTTATATGTAGCTTCATCTCTTTGTGGTGGTAGTGCTAGGGGTGGCGTTGCTGCGCTCAGCATCTATTTATCTTGCCCTGGGTGTGTGCGTGTGTTGCGGTGGCGTGTGTTTGTACTGGGTGCTTGATGATCGGTGCTTTATATATAAAACGGGGCGAAAGCCTTTTTCGGTAATGCGCCTCGACATCAAATATGTTTTCCATATTACTTTTTTTTTCGAGAAAACGCAAAGGACCTTTGCGTTTCTTTTCATTGAAAAGGTAGGGAGTCGGTTACAGTCGTCCTAGGACGGAATACAGCGGACAGTTACAATGCCCATGAAGGGGGCAGGACTACTCTAAGGCCTGTGGCTCCGGCTGTAGCCCAGGAGCCAGCCTCCTCTTTGATCCGGTCTACTAGCGTGCCAAGGGAAGACGTCGCGTTGTCGAAGACAGCTATTCCTATGCTTCCAGACCATCCATGGCACGAGTAGTGCTACGGATTGCAGGGCCTTGCGTTGTGCTTACCCTGCCTTGGCATGCTGCCACCAGTCCATGAGCATGGCTTCCTGGTTGGGGATCGGCGCCGGTATGCGCAGCCAGGCAAGGGTCTCATGTCATGCTTGCTTGGAGAAGGGGCAGTCAAGCATGAGGTGTCGCATCGTCTCAAGCGCCTGGTCGCAAAGCAGGCAACGCGGATGGTGCTGCAGCCCATGGCGGGCCAGACGGTCGGCAGTCCAACACCGATCCAAGTTGGCAAGCCAATGGAAGATCTTTACTCGAGGGGGGGCCCAGGTCTTCCAAATCAGTTCCCATGAATAGGAGTGTTGGGATCCCTGGAAGGTGGCCTCGTAGCAAGACTGCGCTGTGTATATGCCGCTCGCCATCCACTTCCAAATCAGCCGATCAGGGGCGTCAATGAGGGTGACCTGCTGCACGAGTTGCCAAAGCTGTAAGTACTGACCAATCTCGTGGATGCCCAGGATGCCTTGGATGTCGCGGGCCCATGTGTTGCCGTTGAGGCCATCAGCCACCGTTCGGATTTTGCGCCGACGCGTGGGGATGCAGTTGTATAGCAGCGGCATGAGCTCGCCATCCGAGCGCCCGTTGAGCCATCGATCCTCCCAGAACAGTGCGTTCATGCCGTTGCCGATGGACTTGTAGGTGGAGGCAAAGAACAGGGTGCGCTCGCTGCTGGAAAACTGGAGGTCTAAGCCCTGCCAGGCGCGATCTGTGTCCGTGGGCGAGAGCCAAAGCCACCTCAGCCTGAGCGCGAGCCCGGCTCGCTCCAGGTCGCGGACCCCAAGGCCGCCCAAAGCGAGGGGGCGAGTGACGTGACGCCAGTTCACGTGGCAGTGCCTACCATTGGCGACAGCTCGCCTGGCCCAGAGGAAGCCTCGCTGAATCTTCGCGAGCTGCTGCAGCGTCTTCTTCAGGGGGCCCGAAAGCAAGCAGCTGGTGCACCGGGATGGCGCAAAGGACGGACTTGACTAGGGCCAGCTTGCCGGCACGGTTCATGAGCCACGCCTTCCAGGTGGGTAAGTGCCCAGCGACCTTGTCAACAAGGGGCTGCAGCTGTCCGGCAGAAGGGCGGCGCGTCATCAGCGGGATGCCGAGGTAGGTGACCGGGAGCACAGCAGCCGCAAATCCCAGGCTGGCAATCATCTCGTGGGCGGTCTGGTCCCCGTGCAAGATAGTGGCAGAGCTCTTGGCGTAGTTCACCTTGAGGCCCGACGCTCTGCCGAACAGGTCAAGAATCTCTTTGACGGCGGTCACGTCGCTCTCCGTGGCATGGCAAAAGAGCATGACGTCGTCGGCGTATAAAGATATAGCCGGTATCGCTCTTCACGGGTGCAGTGGCCTGAGAATGCCCGTCTCATGGGCGCGCGAAATCAGCCGGCCGAGAGTGTCGACCGCGAGCACGAACAGCTGCGGGAACAAGGAGCCGCCCTGCCTCAACCCTTCCTTGTGCCAGATCGGAGGTCCTGGCACGCCGTTCAACAGGACCGGGTGCTCGCCGAGGACAGAAGAATGGCGATCCATTCGCAGAACCGGTTCCCGAACCCATATTGGCGCAGTACCTCAAAGAGGAACGGCCAGGAGATGGAATCAAAGGCACGCGTGAGGTCGAGCTTAAGCATCACCCTGGGTGCCCCAAGTTGGCTCAGCATCTTGAGAGATTGCCTGACGAGCACAAAGTTGTCGTGGAGGCTCCGCCAGATGATGAACGCGTTTTGGTTGCGGCTGACAAGGCGGTCGAGCTTTGGAGCAAGCCGGAGCGAGAGAGCCTTAGCGAAAATCTTGGCCACGATGTGAATGAGGCATATCGGGCGGTAGTCGCGCAACTCCAGGGCGTCGGCGCGCTTCGGCAGCAGCGTGAGAAGGGCCTGGTTGAGCTTACTGAAGCCACGGCCACGCAGCTCGAACAGCTGCTGGAACACGTCCATGAAGTCCTGCTTGACGATGCTCCAGCACGCGCGGAGGAATTCAACATTAAAGCCGTCGGGCCCAGGTGCCTTGTGCGCGGGCAGGCGTTTGACAGCATCCCAGATCTCCTCCGGACAAAAGGCCGCGTCGAGATCGAAGAGGTCACTCCACTCAATGAGCTGCGACAGGTCTACCATGTGGTCGCGCTCGGCCGCCGTGCCAAGAAGCTCGTCGTAGTGCCTGAAGGCAGCCTCAACCATCTCGTCGTGGTCTGTGTGGAGAGCGTCGTTCGCAGAGAGGCGGAAGATGCGGTTTTTCTGTCATTGAAACAAGCATTGCCGGTGGAAGAAGGCGGTGTTGGCGTCGCCGTCTTTGAGGGTGGCAATGCGTGCGCGCTGTCTAGCGATCGTCCGTTCCAGGGAGGCGAGCCCGAGGTACAAGACTTTCAGCTGTTTGCGCAGCCAGTCCTCCGGGGGAGTGAGGATGCGGTCTTCTTGGGCTTTGTCAAAACGCGCGATGAGCTCCCGAGCAATGGCCAGTTTGGTCTTCACGTTGCCAACTGCCTTGGCACTCCAACTCGTCAGGCTGCGCGCCGTGGTCTGGAGGCGCAGCATCAGGCGACGGAATGGGTCGGGGTCGTGGACGAAGCCCCAAGCCGCAGCCACCGTATCGTGGAATCCGTCGAGGCGCAACCAGTGTTCTTCAAAGTGGAAGCTGCGGTGCAGCATAGGTGCGGGGGCGCAGTCCAGCAGCAGGGCGCATGATCTGACACGACGGACGCCAGGCATGTTAGGTGGTATTCGCCGTGTCCGTCCTCCCAGTCCGACGTGCACAACACACGATCGAGGTGCACCAGGGTCAGTGGTGATTGCTCGTTCGACCATGTGTACCGACGCCCATTGAGGTATACCTCCTTAAGAGCGAGATCGTCGACTAGGCGGCGGAATTTTCCCATCATGCGCCGATTGAGGTTGTCCGTGTTCTTGTCCTCGGGGCGGAGGATGAGGTTGAAGTCGCCGCATAGCATCCACAGCCCGTGTCCGCGCTAATCTCACGTAGCTCATCCAAGAAGGCAACCTTGGCCGCATCATCCTGCAGCCCGTAGACGGCCGTGTTGGTGAACAGGGGGTCCAAGATGGAAACGGGCCTGCTTTTCCATGCGAGAAGAATGCCGCCGCGCGTGCCCTGCACCGGGAGGTACGTGTAATCGTCGAACTCCGAGCCAAGCGTGTCAAGTACGACGGACGAGCAGAGCAACTCAATCTTCGTTTCTTGCAAGCATACAATGGAGGCGCCCGTCATGTCTGAGCAGCGTATGAATGGCGTGGCGTCGCGCGCGTGCGTTGAGACCGCAGACATTCCAAACAGCTATCTTCATGCCGTGATCCATAAAGGTTGGATCGACGGGAAGCTACGGCGAGGTAGACCTAAGTCGCGTACACCGGGTCGACGAGCGCCGGTGCGGTCGGCTGCCCCGCCAGGCAAGCTGGTATCTCATGATCGACCAGCGCGGCGACGGCCGCCAGCACAGACAGCGGGATGGGTGCGGCAAAAAGATCATCATAAGCCTTCATCTCAGCGGTCGAGATCATCTGATTGGTCCCGACAATTCCAAGCGTGCGGAGGACCTGCACTTGTGCGCGCCTGGCTGCGGTGGGAGGAGCCGCGGTCGTGGGCGTAGCAGAGGCTGAGCGGCCACGGCGGGGGGCGAAGTCGAGGGGGCGACGAGGCT
>NC_041391.1:374425446-374426643 GCF_002162155.2 Triticum dicoccoides | reverse complement strand
GGGCCGCGCGATCGGCGCATGATAATCGGTGGGGAGGCGAAACGGCCGGGGCCAGACCCATGCACGCACGAACCTGCTGGCTCGGGATTGGCAGGGGCAGCCACGGCGTGCCCGGGCGATGCAGGAGCCACGGGATTCTGCATGGGCGTCTATGGGTCCTGCGACACCGGAGAGATGCCAGGCTTGGGCAGGAATACCGCTGAGTTCGAGCTCGACGCGATACTCAAACTCACCGGAGCCTGCGTGGGCAAGCTTGCTCCATGGGCGCATCAAGAGGGAGAAGCGGGGGGAGCGAATGAAGTGCTCGCCGGCAAGGCGATCCATGGCGGTTTGCGAGCCGAAGAGGATCAAGAAATCTTCCAGGTGGTGCGCGTGCATGGTGAAGTCCCCTTCGAACAGGCCAAAGGAGTCGTAGAGCACCATCGCGACCTCGTCGGCAGAGACCTGTGGTCGGTTGCCAGTGACTGAAGCCACCAGCGCGCGAGCCAGGACCCGTTCCGCCTCCTCCATCTCCACGGTGTGTGACACGATGACGCGCTCCAGCTCAAGCGGGCGAGCGTCGGGCTGCGGCGCGGCCAGGGCAGCTTGTGTAGGTGGAGGCAGAAGGGCGGCCTGGGGTCGAGGACGTGCCGCATCGGTCCGCCGGGAGCTGCCATGGGAGCGGGGGCGGCGTTCCGCCTCCTGGCTGTGGGCGTCGTAAGAGCGGGAGTCATGGCCGAAGGTCAAGCAGCGACGACATCTAATCTCGTTGGTGCAGTCGCGCACGCGGTGGTCGGGGTCCAGGCACCGGAAACAGAGTCCGGCCACCTCTTCCAGGGAGGGACTGCGCGGGCGGCGCGGGGGGGAGAGGGGCACATTGACCTAGTGTGGACGGCGGCGGCGGTTCCTGCGCCTTGGCTGCTGGAACCCGTCCGCATCAACCACGTTGGCGCCGGAGAAGCGGTGCACCTCGGAACGAGGGCCGAGCCGGGTCCTGGCGGGCCGCCAGAATGGCGCCGCCGCGCGTCCAAGGGCAAGGGGGGCCGGGGGCGCCGGCGACGCGGGGGGAGCCGTGGGGCGGCGCGTGACCTCGCAGTAGGAGCGCGGGGAGGACTCGCTCCCCGAGTCGAGCCAGCGGTCGCCAGAAGACACGCGCTCGTCAGAGAGGGTCACGCCATGGTCGGCTGGGTCGGCGCTGGAGGACGCCATGGCGGAGCA
>NC_041391.1:374419639-374424933 GCF_002162155.2 Triticum dicoccoides | reverse complement strand
GGTGGGGATTCGACGGCGGCGGGGCTGGGGAGCTACCGGAGCTAGGCGGGAGGGGAGAGGCGGAGCGAGCCATTCCACTCATTCCTTTCCATATTACTATATGTTTTTCATTGCGGCATTCCAGATTGCCAGTAGGTTAATAAAAATAAAAATTTACTTTTCGAGTTGCTACCAGGGTGAACGTTGAGCTCACCTTATGCTCGTCAATATATACCTAAATGAAATTATAGTGCATCAACGTGAAGGCATGTATATATGGCCTACATAATTTATTTATTTTTGGGTACTCCAATCTGGTAAGGAAACCTGAAATAGATTACTATGACATTCCTTGTTTTTGTTAAGGATTAATATGCCATCCAGTGCAAGGTATATATATGCAGTTGGATGATCCACAACTCGAATGGTGCAAATATCTACTCCCTGAAGTCAAAAATATAAGATGTTTTGGATATTTCAATATGGACTGCATACGGACTGAAATGAGTGAACAAACACACTAAAGCATGTCTATACACATCCGGTTCAGAAAAAAGTTAGAACATCTTATATTTATGAACGGAAGGAGTATTTTTACAGCTTCTCCATCATATCTATAGGTGAATTTCTCATATTGCATTCGTACTTGCAAGTAAATATAAATAATTCCCTCCGATAGGATGGCTAGAGTGGCAAGGTAATTAACTATTTTTCTCTTTCGATATACATGCACTGTTTAGTGTCAAGTTGTTGAATGTATCTTACCTACTTATTTGTCTATCAAATTATTTACTTGAATGAATCTTAGCTACCATTATTAGTCTGTCACAATATTTACTTGATCAAACTGGATGTACATAATCGTCGCCTAGTTCATATTCAAGTTGGCATTTATTCATACCAATGAGCCTTGATCACGTGAACTAATATCTCCAGCCCACGGGCCATAGCTGTCAAAGATTGTGTTAAGTATAGCTCTGCCCCTAGAAGCTGTTAGAATTGCATTTCGGAGCCCAATGAGGCCTCTGGTTGGAACCTTGTATTTCAGCAATGAAGTTCCCTCTGGCCTGCCATTTGAAAGGTCTCGTTATGGCAACAACTCAATATCAGGAACAAGCAATTTATAGTAGACTGGCAACGATGCATGCAATATAGTTGGGTTGGAACATAAGTAACTTTGTTGGCAACAAGCCTTAGTTTCTTTCTCTTCTGTATCAAAAAAAATGCAAAAGATTTTTCGAGTGAGGATAATCTAGAGTACAGCACGAACCCACTAGCTTCCATGTCAAGCATTTGTCCGCGCCTTTTCCCCAATAGCTCGACAACTGATCCCATATATTCCTCTGGAACCTCTATAGCAGCGATCTGTATCGTAGTAATAATAACAGGTTAGTAACATGAAAACTGAGAATAAAGGAGTTCCAGGTGTACCAAGAGCAATTTTAATGTCACAGAAGTCCTTAGAAAAAACGATGTAAATACACTGGGAGTAGCGGGGGGAAACCCTTTCTCGGTAAATACACTGGGAGTGCCTAAACTTGCGCTCGATGGTCACTTTGGTACCTAAAGTTGTAAAATACACGTTTGGCTCAAACTTACCCCAACGTGCAAATACAGTGCAACTGCCCTTTCTGTCTGTAGCCCTTAACCTCTGCCTACGTGGCGCACATTCTGTTTGTAGCTGTTAAACCTGCCTATGTGGCGTGTGGGTCCCACTTGTCAGCATATAAAAGAATAATAAATCATTGTATCTCAGTGCAACATGTTGGTCCCCTTTGTCAGTTGAACGGAGAAATAAATCGAACCCGAGAAAAATGTGCCAGGATTCGACCTCGAGACGTCAGGTCACTTAGGGCCTATTTGGTTACCTGTGTCGTTTTTTGGCCTTTTGCATATGTGGCTCGGTTGGGCCTGGCTGAGTGGAAACAACCTCTGAGCCACGGTGTGCAACTAGTTTGGTTGTCTGCATCGCACCGCTGAGCAGTTTTGTGCCTGATATTTGGACGCCTGCATGTGTGGTTTAGCCGTGAGGTTGTCTGCATCGCACTGCTGAGCAGTTTTGTGCCTGATGTTTGGACGCCTGCATGTGTGGTTTAGCGGTGAGCAGATACAAATCACAGCTGTTTGGTTGTGTGCAATGTGCTGTTCTGCTCACCCCTTTCAAAAGTCGTGACCTTTCCACCACTTTGCGTGAGGGTCGGCTCTGATACCAATTGTAACTCCCCGACCAAACCCACCGGTACCTGACCGTTGCGCCTGGGATCTAGATTGGCCCCACAGACCAACACTAGTCTTTCATGCGCATTTGTCCTCACTTGTGCGCAACAACTTCCCAGTCGGTCACCCACCCTTAAATTTCACCAAGCCGAGCATACTTAACTTTGAGGTTCCTTTCGATATGAGTAATCTATCATTCCTATTAAGCTGGAATGTCACAGAAGGCGGATCTAGATCCACCTTCGCATCACTGCTGGAAAGCCCTGGGGATGATGAGGAAGGCTAGATCGTCTTCGATGACGATCTGCACATAGAACCGACGCTAGTTCTGCTGGCTCCTGCTCAAGCCTCGGCCTGTGGCCAACCGTCGGCGAAGGCATTGCACCCGCCTCCCTCCTCCCCGGCACTGTGATCTTTGCTTGCCCACGGTTTTCAGGGATGATGTCCTCCACACAACTGCCTACCTCCTCCCTGGCACTGCAATCTTTGCTCACCAACGGTTTTCAGGGATGATATCCTCCGTGCCTTCTACGAAAAAGACCCCACCACTGACTCGACCCCACACCTTCTTTATCACCTTGTCAGTTAACAACACACGGGTGAGAATTGCACAACTATGATTCTCTCGACACAAGCTTTCCCCGCTTTATATATAAAGCAATCACCGAACCAAGTACACGATCGAACGATACAAGATGGTGACGTAGCTCTCATACAATGTCAATCCCAAGATAATCGGATCACGCAGAACACGACTATGCTACCGAAAGAAAGCATTGGGATAACCGAGTACGACGCTACGCAATGTCCTAAACACCTAAGCTCCGCGACAACGCCTCGAGGAGGGAGAATGGCGCAGAGCGTCGCCATTCCCGAGTCCAGAAGGGACAAGGGTCTCCACCCGGAACTCTGGCACGAAGAGCGCCAGGACGACGTCTTCAGGAAGATAACGACGCCCGCAAGCGTCGCCGTCGTTGGCGACAAAGCGCAGAGCTTTCACTCGGCATCTCCCTCGTACCACCACGAGGTCATCAGGACAGGAGCAGCGAGTTCGATATCCCAGGTCCGGATCGAGGCAACGCCACTGCCAAAGACAGGGAGAACGCCCAAGCCACCCACCGCTACCCTCCCGCCGCCACACGACCAAGAGGGAGAGCCACCACCACCAACATGGTGCCCACTGGAGAGCCAACCATGCAGACCGCCATCCGAAGCCGCCGCTCCGGCATCCACGTCCAAGCCGCCACCATCCGTCCACATCACGGAACACCAACCTCAGAAGGAGGAAAGAAAGGGGTCTCCTTTCATTCGTAGCCCGACATCAGTCACGAGATCTGGGTCGATGCCCCCACAGTAGGGGGCGTCCACACCTGCGTCCCCAGCCAGTCCCGGCGGACCGGGGGAACACAACCCCGTGACTACCGATGGCCGCCGCCGAGCCCGCTTGCGCGACGCCTCACCCATGGTCACCGATGCCGATCTGCCCGACAAGATAGCGGAGAACCAACCACCATGCCCGCGAGGGGAGAACGAGCACCACCCGCGAGCACATCCCGGGTCAAGCCTGACCTCTCCTACCGGAAGTTCAAGCTCCGATCCGCCCGGGCCCTGAGCTGGCCTGCCCAGGCACGAACCCTAGAGCTGGACCTCCGTCGATCCAAACCCTGGAAAAGGAGGCACCCCCCCACCCGCACCGCCCGTACCGCACGAAGCGAGATGCATGCCCACACCGCCGCCATCCACCCACCAGGAAGCACAGAAGGACCCCCACCACCTCCCTGCGCCACCAAATGGCCGCCCGGCCACAGATCCGGCCGAATCTGGCCGAAGCCCAGCCCGCTCGCACCACCACCGGCCGTCGGCCCTGTGCACGAGCAGCAGCCTGAAGCCACACCACGCCTGAGGAGCAGGGCGGCCCGAGCCAGGCCCCAGTTGCACCGCCAGAGAGCCCAATACCAGACCCCGCCGCCGGCTCGGGAGGGGACGCCGCCACGTAGCCGTCCGCACGCACCACACGCCCAACAGTCATCGCCGCCAGTCCGTGCCGTCGCGCCACCGCGCCCCACGCTCGCGCCGCCACCCGAGGAGAGCGTCCCGCTCCGCCACCCTCGGGCAGGAGGAAAAGAAGGCCCCGCCGCCGCCCTGGCCGAGCGGGATTCGCCCGGCGACCTGCGCCGGTGGCGGCGAGGAGGGGCAGAGGAGGGGGAGAGGCGAGGGGCGGCGGATCTAGGGCTCCCCCCGGCCGCCCGCGGGGACGACGCAAGGAGAGGAAGAGAGGACCACAACTATGATTTGAGCAATGTGTATTGGTATGATCAATGCACCGATCATAGCAATGTACATTGCCTAGGTCAATGCACTCATCATAGCAATCACATTGCCTCATTGTGCACATTATACATGCACACATAGCAAGCACATAGTATGCACGCAAGCATACATAGTCCTACACTGATCATGCACATTCTACTCGAGCAATCCTCTCAATCCTACATAGCATGCACACATTCTAGGCAAGCAATCCTACACTCATGACAGCAATCATAGTAATCCTACCAATCCTAGCAATACTAACAATGGTACACTACTCATAGTTATCGCCGCTTGGATCAAAACGATTGGAGGCGAATCGAAGCAACTACCCAAAGAAAACCTAACCGGTCCAAAAGTCAAATCTGCAAAAGACAGAAGTGTACTTAGCGTGTTCGTATGTGCTGGAGAGGGTGCCGTCAGAAGTGGAGGTGGAGCAAATAGCGACAAACCAAACCCTGGCGGGAACAATGGCCCTGCCGCGGCGGATATGCCGGAACCGCAGCCGACGACCCCTTCATTACCCCGGCCCTCGTCATTGCCGTCGCACTCGAGGTACCGGCTGGGATACCATCGGATTGGGGCTAGAGCAAGGGAAGAAAACCCTCGCAGGGGAGTCAAAATCCCTGCTCCGGCCGCAGTCAAGGTGCATGCACCAGTAGCACCCATCGCCGCCGCCGCCACAGCCAAAGAACTACCGGCCGCTGCAAGCACGAGAAGAAACGGTGACAGATGGTCGACGGCCGTGGACCGCGGCCTCGTGCAGCCTTTACAGCCCTAAGCAACCG
>NC_041391.1:374411134-374419241 GCF_002162155.2 Triticum dicoccoides | reverse complement strand
CCCGTCGGGCAAGCCGTCGATCCAGTGGTTGCGGTTCTCGGGGCCGGCGGGAATGGGTGTGGGGCGTCGTGGAGGTGGAGAACTCATCGGAGACACCAAAGGGGTGGTGAAAGAGTGAGGTGTGAATGCATTTGGGCGGTGAGGCGAGAGGGGTGGGACTTCCCATCCATCTCCTACACTTCCCCAGGCATGCAGGCGAGAGCCACACGTGGCTCTGGAAAAAACGGCCGATTTGGCCGTTCCCGCTCGACCTAGCCCAAGATTGCTTTATGGTTCGTGTGGGCCAGGAAACTAATGCAGCCCAAGCAACCAAACGGGCCAATTTTGCACCGCCAGGGCCTGGTTGGGCTGGATACAGGCAACCAAACAGGCCCTTAGTGTATAGGCACTGTGTACCCATCGGTTTGTGTTATATGTATGCTTCATATAACCTAGAGGCCTTATCTCTTCGATACATTGTTACCCGGGGCCTCTTATATTGTAGGCCTGGTACCTGGTTGTGGCCACGAGCCAGACGCAGCATTGCAGCGGGGTGTTGGCGCGGAGGTCGCCGAGGAGGCAGCCAAGCTTTGTGAGCATGTGCTTCATGGGACTGTACAACAACACTGTGTGGGCAGCACCTCTGTGGGGGTGTCCATCGAGCGCAAGTTTAGGCACTCCCAGAACCTCTCTATCTCTACTACTTAAAAAATAAGTAGCATTCCTTTTCCTGCGAGGCAGAACTCTTCGTCAACCGGTTCCACTCCTCCCACCACATCCCTCCACTTATTTTTTTCATCCAGACGTTTTTTTCACTACGTCATATTTGGCCGCACCTTCCCAGTACGCCACTCAATCACATTAATTTACTTGCCTTTTGCAGCACTACATCAACTCCACCTTAATTGACTTACCTTTCGCAATAACATTGAATTACGCCGCTCAATTCCACGCCATATTTTACCACACCTTCCCGTACGCCGCTCAATCACATTAATTTACTTAGCATGCATGACCTAGGCTACCAAATTATAATGGTGCCAAAATCAAAATTCTAACCCTTGGTGCTTCCTTCCTGCCCCATGCCATATAAGGTGGAATTACGCCCCCTTCCACCTTAACACAGACCTAGCCTTTATACATTAAAAAAATTCGGCTCCCGTGGCAACGCATGGGGACATACCTATCAAATCAAAAATATACAAAATTTCAGTTTTGTCATTTAGGGAGGGAAATACCTCATATGGCTCCAATAGCTTCCCATTTACTGTCTTGTTTATGACCTTTGGAGGTCCAATCATAAACTCATATCCTTCCCTCCTCCTGTAAGCAATTATTAAAGAGAATACCAAAATTAGAGAACATACCAAGTGGCTGATAATGTCGAAAGGTTAGAAGTTCTTACATGTTCTCTATCAATATGGTGAGGTGCAGTGTGCCTCTGCCACTAACAAGAAATGTATCAGCAGTTTCCCCATCTTCTACTTTCATAGCCAAGTTCCTTTCAAGCTCACGATATAGCCTATCACGAAGATTTCGGCTAGTGACAAATTTCCCCTGGGATAAAGCCAAAGAGAGACATAGTTTCAGCACTAAGAAAGAAGAAACTCAACTACAGTAATTTACTGTAAACTATTGAATTAGAATAGGCCATTCTTGACAGAAGAGCTTTAATAATTAATGGATCATTTTCCACCACATTGGAACACAATGGAGTAAAGCTTTACATCCGTGCAATACACTGACTTCAACTTCCTAAGCATCTCAGTTTCAGGAAAGCGTAGTACTACTTCTATTTAGCTTACCTACATGGGCATACAATGTGCAGTACAAGCATTACTCTCATTTGGACCAAAAGCGTTATAATTAAGATTCTCTTAGCCAGTTTTCAAATATCTTTTTATTCCAGCAGAAGATCCTAAAAAGTAGGGATACAATGTTGTAAGTTAAAGTTAACTTTTGAGACACCTCTTTTCCAACAAAAGGTGAAGTGTTGATGGAGAAAGACATTCTAACTGTTGGTTCCTCAATTTTGATAGTGGGCAACGCTGTTCCAGAAACTTTATCAGCTATAGTTTCCCCAATCTGCAAAGTTTAAACAAAAAAATTCAGAACATGTTATAAGGGTAAATATATACTAAATATAGGAATGAACATGAAGAGCACCAACCATGATATCATTGATTCCACATACAGCACAAATGTCACCAGCACTAACAGATTCAACTGGAACGCGCCCGAAGTTCTCGTACACAAAAAGCTCACCTATTTTGCCAATTCTACAAGCATCATCTGGTGTACACACCTGCCCAATATCTTAATCAGTAGAAGCTATATATTGATTTGCTTTTTTTTTCTCAAACAAGGCCTAGCAAGATACGCAGCAGTTACGGGCCAACAAAGAAAACAAATGAGATAACATGGCTAGGTATGAAGATTATTATGATGGTTTCTGATTATTAAGATTACAAGCACCTTTGGCAGAGAAAAATAAATTTCAAGTACCGCCAATAGCTAGTCTACCGTCATTATTAAGGGTCTCTTTGATTATAAGGATTTCCATAGGTATTTGAAGGATTCGAACCGTTAGGTATTTTTCCTATGTTGGGCGTTTGAGACATAGGATTGAATCCTATAGGATTTTTTCCTAAGAATTCCTTTGTACCATTCCATAGGAATTTTAGCATCCATTCAAACCACTTGGAAAGAATCCTTTGTGTGATGCAATCAAACAAAAAAAATCATGTAGGATTCAAATGGGCATGACATTGCAATCCTATGGTTTTCCTATTCCTACGACATTAAAATCCTGGAAATCAAAGAGGTCATAACATATTTAGTTTTCTTTGACGTGACCTGCGGTGCATCACCCTCGGTGTTGGAGGTACACGGTGACATGATCGTGTGCGAACACATGTAAAGATAGTGAAGAGCATTTTTTTCAGAACTTTGGGTACAAAAGACCCAAAGTGGTCGGACCCTTCCCTGGACCCTGCGCAAGCGGGCAGGGCCGGGCCTGGGAGGGGAAGGGGGGCGGCCGCCCAGGGCCCCCAAAATCCAAGGGGACCTGCCACGTACGTATATAGCCCATGACCTACAGGCCAAGGGAAGCAAGAACGCTGGACGCAAATGCCTGTGGCCATGAGGAACGGGCCATGTACTAGTTGACAGCAACGTTCGCATGCATATGCATCCCATTCCCACCCAGACGCTGCGACATAGGTAGCCCAGGAAGGAATAAACAACGTCCGATCACGAGAAGTTGTGATCGCACATATCCTTCCGATCACGGGTCACGACAATCCTTAATCTCGAGCCTCTATCGTGAGGCGAGTCACGCTGTCGTCAGGCCATAGTACGCACACCGATGAACTCCGTTCTCCAGTCTCCACTCTTCAGGCGCTAGATGGACATGCACATCACCGAGCGCCTTCTTCCATCGATCAACATCGCGTCATCTCCCGATGCTTGATCATCAACAAAGATCGACCGACCGGAGGTATACAGTATTACTAATTTATTATTGTCTATATTCATATGAGTATTGGTAATTAAGTAATTTATCTTCACATACACTATGCATAGCTTACAAACTTTTGGTGCATCTTTTTATTTAAATTTAGCACTGTGTTATTACATGTGCATAATAGAAAAAGAAAACACTGTGTGGATGACTTGATAGAAACACATTGAGAAGCTATTGACGAAAAATATCAAGAGTAACACCGGTACTTCGATTGATGAGTTGGCAATAGTCGTTGTTTATGGATCAAAACATTTAAAAGAAAACTTTGCGATAATATCAATAAATTATTTGACATAAATGTTGATTTTGGTGCATTAAAGTTTTTATTGGATACATATGCATATTGATTACTATAGTGATGTTTTTATACTAAAGGGCCTCGAGTTGTAGTTTCGCTCTGGGCCCCCAAAATCCTAGAGCCGGCCCTGGCAAGCAGGAGCTATGTGCACTGGGTTGCCATTTTTCTGCAAGCCTCGGAATGGAAAGATGGAAAAGGGAATAAAACAAGATTTTCAGAAGAAATTCACGGCCAAACAAACATGGAAAGTGCCACATAGAAGGGAGTCTACAGCTAGAATGCGGTAGCCAAAAGAGGGAGATAGAGCTGCCTAGCTCTCTCCCAGAGTCGCATCTGCACAAGTGCAGAGCTGCCACAGGATTCGTCTGCTCTTTATCTTGCAATACTTGCTCATGGCGCTCCCAAGTCCTCCAAGAAATGTGGAGTGTGGCATAGCATGTACCACGACAGCAATGAGTTCCGTCTCCTCCCCCTCCTGCTATGTCCTTTCGCAACTCCCGCATGTTACTTGATAAGTTTCTTTAAGTCTTTATTTTGATGGCGGCTGTTGCTTCAACTCCTACCATGCCATTTGACAGAATCATCACAGCTATGTTGTGTCAACCTTCAACCTTGGAATACATCACAAGGAATGAGGCCCGGTCCTGATAACAAGAACGGCGGGAAGAAAATTTGTCATTCCAGAAAATGTATCTTTAATCTTTATTATTGGCATTAACAACAAAACAGTCTGGAGTGTACGCTTTAGCTTGCTTATAAGCGCTGAGGTAAAATGCCTCGCTTTGGCCTAGGGGAAGCATTAGAGGGACAACGAGGTACTTCTGTGAGAAATTGGTCTTCGCCTCTGTTTGTAAAGCGTCCCTAAAGCGTCGCTTAAGCGACGCTTTAGCGTCAGAGCGCCCTCGAGGCTCAAGGCGTCCAACTCGCTTTAGCTCTGTGTCTAAGGCGTCCGCCTTAAGAGTTTAGAGCGTCTGAAACGTCTGCTTAGGCGTCCTGGAGGGCGCTTTAGCACATACAGGACGCTTTAGACATGCCAGGCAGGGGAACACAGTTTTTAGGCGGGAAAACTGGGCTGGGCAGGAACAAAAGGGCAGGAAACTGGGCTCACATGTGAATAGTAACAGGAGGGAAAAGAGGGACCAGACGTGCAGCTCCTGCTCCTCCCCCACCACTCCTCTGGTTCTCTCCTCTCTCCTCTAGCAGCAGCTCCCTCTCCAGATCTGGACCAGCTTCCTCCTCTCCGGCCACACCTCCTCCCCCTCCTCCTCTCCGGCTGCAGCTCCTCTCCTCCTCCTCTGGCACACCACAAGGTATGGCTCCTACCCTCTCTTCTCCCCCTTCCCCTCCCTATGTTATATGCTCTTTCTTCCATGCTCAGATCTGCTTTTCTTGCTCTGTTATGTGTTATGCTATGCACAACTCCTTTGCTTGCTGTTAGGTGCTGCTGCTGCCTCTCTTATAGTGCTTGGCTAGTTGCTTCCTACTTAGTGGATGGATTAGAATAATAGCTCCTGATGCATGATGTGCTCACTGGTGAATGGAATCAAGAGGCACAAGGAGCATCTTTCTGGCTGTGGTGGAGATGCCATTCGCTGTCCTAAGGCTACCACTGAAATCAGGAGAGAGATGGCAGCATATTTGGAGCAAAACAGGAGGAACAAGGGAGTAGATGATGATGACAACAATAATGATGTTGTGGAGGTGAATGAAGATGGAACAAATGTCCCCATTACCAAGCCAAGCTCAGGGACAGCAGCCAAGAGGAACAAGAGAGCATTTGTTGCCAAGATGCAAGGAAGAGGTAAGTCTGCTGTTGCTTCCAACAACAATTCAAAGCCAATTGTTGCCATGCTGCGAAGAACACCTGAGGAGCTTGTAGATGGAAGACGCTCTGGGTGTTCTCAAAGCACCATGGAGTCCAGCACAAAGACTAAAGAAGAGAGAGAATATGTGAATATCGAGTGGGCATTGTTCTTCTATGAGTGTGGCATTTCATTCAATGCTGCAAGTAGTAGACAATTTGAGATTGCAATTGAAGCCGCTTGTCAATATGGTTCAGGTCACAAGCCTCCTAGTGCCTATGAGCTGAGAGAGCCATTGCTTAATGCTTGTGTCAAGGAAACTACTACTTTGAGGAAGCAACATGAGGCAGCATGGAAACAATTTGGATGCACACTCATGTCGGATGGCTGGTCAGATAAAAGGGGACGCCATTTGATCAACTTCCTTGTTAACAGTCCAGAGGGCACCGTCTTCTTGGAGTCGATTGATGCCTCAAGTGAATCACACAGTGCTCAAATGATTGCTGATCTGCTGGAGAAGAGAATTATGGAAATTGGGAAAGAAAATGTTGTGCAAGTTGTCACCGACAATGGTGCCAACTACAAGGCAGCAGGCCACCTTCTAGAGTTGAGGTTCCCTACACTATATTGGAGTCCTTGTGCATGTCATTGCTTGGATCTAATGCTGGAAGACATAGGAAAGCTGAAGGCATTCAAGAAGCCTATTGCACGGGCTAGACGTGTCACAACTTTCATCTATAGGCATGGAAGAATTCTTAGTCTAATGAGGAAGATGACAAAAGGGCTAGATCTTGTGAGACCCGCAGCCACTCGTTTTGCCACAGCTTCTTTACATTAAAGAGTTTGCTCAACCACAAGGCAGCTTTGAGGAGTATGTTTACATGTGCAACATGGGTTGGAAGCAAAGTGGCAAAAACACAAGCTGGATTAAATGTGCAAGACATTGTGCTCTCAGCTGAGTGGTGGCATTCAATTGAGGATTGCCTTAGAGCTTCAACACCGCTTCTTCGAGTGCTTAGGGTAGCGGATGGTGATGAGAAGCCTGCCATGCCAGAGATTACAGCACTTATGCTTTATGCAAAGGAGAGGATCAATCAAAGCTTCCCCCAACAAAATAAGCAACCTTTGCTCAAGAAGATATTGGGCATTGTTGAGAACCGTTGGGAGACTCAAATGAATCATCCATTGTATGGGGCTGCTCTTTATTTGAACCCAGGAAAGTTTTTCCCTATTGTAAAGAGGAATGACGATGCCTTAGTTGGGGAGCTAAGGAGCTGCTTTAATGATGTGCTTGCAAAAACGGTGCTTGATGCCAATATTCGGAGCAAGATCGATCAACAAGCTGTGCTCTACGAGAACCATCGAGGAGTCTTTTCTAATGGGTTGGCAACTGAAAATATTGAGAAAAAGGGCCCTCGTAAGTTGTTAATTGCAGCATGTTGATTTCAGCATATTTACTCTTCATAAGTTCATATGTTTTTGACTGTTTCCTTTCATCACTTTAGTTGAATGGTGGTGTTCATATGGTGGTCAGGCCATTGAGATACAAAGATTTGCGAAACGCATTGTCAGCCTTTGTGCATCATCTTCCGGGTGTGAGAGGAATTGGAGCACCTTTGAATTTGTGAGTAAAGAAATCTCTTTGTGCTTTCCAATGGTGCTTACAGCAAGCCATTTACTCATTTTCTTCCGCTGTTTGTAGATCCATACGAAGAAAAGGAACAGGCTGCAGTGGAAAAGGTTGAATGATTGTGTTTTTGTTTCATATAACCACAAGATGATGCATAGGTTTCAAAAGAGGCGTGAGAAGGCAGGAGACACAAGCTTTGACCCTTTGGTGTATGAGGATTTTGATTGGGGCAATGAGTGCGTTGACCCAACAATACCACTACCTCAAGGTGCTCGTGGGTGTCCTGATGACATCTCATGGGAGGATGTTGACGTGGCTGTTGGTGCATCCACGAACCTTCAAGGTCGCAATCTTCCTAGGACAGGTACTACACTTCAAAGGGGGCCTTCAGCTGTCCATGTACAGTTTAAAAGACAGTGCAAAAGACCTACAGCAACACGTCCAACATTGCTTGAAGAAGATTGGGAAGAGGACTTGGAGCAAGAGCATAACTCATGTAACCCCAGCCGCAATGAAGAGGAGGATGATTCAGACTATGTGCAGGATGATGATGATGTGAGCAATGATGATGAAGATCCAACCAATGATGACTAAGATGGTGAAGACAACACCAATGCCACCATGGATGAGTTTGATGACGGTTATTGAGACTTGGAGATGACAGTTGAGAGTTGAGAGATGAGGAAGTTGGCCAGCCTGAAGCCTTTTGCTATGCTGCTGTTATGTGGACGTTTTAGTGCTATTCTAATAGTAGTCCAGTACTTTAGTCTAGTTTGTTGTGTCTATTAATCAGTATCTTACTATGGTTATCTATCCTACATTCCTACTGCCCATTAGCTTCAGATCAGTCTAAAGCGTCGCTTTGCTCTATG
>NC_041391.1:374304257-374410745 GCF_002162155.2 Triticum dicoccoides | reverse complement strand
TCGGCGGTGAAAAATCGGCCTTCTCAGATGAGGACTGAGTGGTAGTCCTTCGGCGAGGAATTGACAACCCCGGTGAGGAATAGGTAATTAGGCATTCTCCAGCAAGGAATCGACAACCACAGTGAGAAATAGGCATTCTCTGGTGAGCAATAAGCCTGCTCAGGAGAGAACAATGCAAACAAAAAAAACTAGGACTTAATTCTCCTCTATTTCCTATGTTTTAATCACCAAGAGCTAGGCGACAACCTTTCAGCAAGGGTAAATTTTTGAACATTGGGTATATGCAACTGAAGGCAAACTTATTATCAATGGTGATTCGCAACTCCGCAACAATTGTGATGGCACGTAGAAACTTTACCCTTTCATTTTCTGTTGCGCCAGGATTAGTTTATTTATCCCTAAACTTGTGCCTGCCCATGGTGGGACACTCTTCCTTATAGGTGTTAGAATATTTTTGCTTATGTTATCATGCAGAAAAACGAATTGATCAAAATCATACCTTCACTTCCATGCCTCGTTTTAGTTCTCCTGCATGCAGTCGTCCAATTGCTATCCTTCCTTTATGTTCATCATATTCGGTACTAGTTACCTGTATATAAATGAGCAATTGAGTGCAGAATTGGAAGCGGTGAAATATAACTACTAATATTACTCATGACCATCAAAATATGTTGGGAATTCATGAAACCAATTTTCGTGAGATATTTCAAAGGAAGATAGCTCGACCATGTTAACAAAGAAAGAAGGAGGGCCTCTTGCTGGCCGAAGGGTTGAGATGCAACAGGTTGACTATTAGTTCTGATAGCACTGAAGTGATTGAGGCTGTGAAGAGTGACATGCATGCTGCGGCTAATGAAGCAGTGATCTTCAATGATTGCTACTTCATGTCCAGAGAGTTTGTGAAAGTTTCCTTCGAACATGAGAACCGAGAGGCAAATACGATTGCTCATGAACACTTGCCCAGCTTGCTAAGTATGATGATTCTAGCACATGGATAGATGTTCCTCCTCCCTCAAATGTATCTCTTTTAGTCAATGATGTAACCTTATTTTCCAATAAATAAAGAGATACCTTTGATTGTCAAAAAAAAGGAAGCAATGCGTGAAATAATGCATGGTAAATTTCAACAGAAATAAGTCAGTGAATATGGAATATAGAGCATGATTCAGGACTATGAGAGCTGCTCTATATTCTCTCCAGAATATTTCAAAGGAAGGTACTGACATAGTGTGCATGGTAAGTTTCTCCGACTTCAAAATAGCAATGGCATACTTGTAACAGAATTATGTAAATGTGCATGTGATATCAATCATGTTGACCTGAACTTAAACATGAATTATGGTACAAGCGACATTAGCTCTCCATGAGTACAAACATTTTTTTTTCTTCATTGAGAATGTAAAATTTCAGCTATCTCAAACATACATAACTTAATTTCCATAACATGGCTTTGAGCATCTTAGAATATATGTATTCCTTCCCATAGAATGGATTGAAGCATCTCAAACGTATGCTTCATAATAGATGAAAATACAACTATATTTTTTTTTACCTTGAAGACTGCAGGGCTTACACCCCACAGCATTTTATTAATAAAGAACAGGAAGAAACAACAAAGTTCCTCACGGGGGGGGAACCAAAGAAAGAGTAAAAGAAAAGACTATACAGCACTCTAAGAGGAAAACAAAGCTACAAACTAAGAAAGAAAAGAAAGATACAACGGGAGTGGATCTTCAAGGAGGCAGACCCAATTTATAGTATTATAGCTTAGGAGGTATTGTGTAAATGTAATCCAGCATAATCATAGAAAATCAAGCATTGCAGATGATACATGAAAGATGTATAAACGACAAACTTTATAACTCACAAGCATTTGGAGGGCACCATCTTTCTCAATGCGTGGTTCAGGTATACATCTAAGAATAGCCTCAAAAAGGGGTCCAAGATCATCAGCCAGATTATCTGCGGAGATCCCAGCCTTTCCTTTGAGGCCAATTGCATAGACTGTTTGGAAATCACACTATTGTTGGCAAAAAAAAAACATGAGTACTAGGATATGACCAGTGTTAAAACCTAATACTCAAAAAAGAATAAGTTAAATGAATAACAATCCAGGCATAGCTCCTCACCTGTTCATCTGTTGCATTTAATTCGATAAATAGCTCAAACGTTGAATTAACTACAAACTCTGGACGAGCAATAGGTCTGTCAACCTTGTTTACAACTACCACAACAGCATGTCCAAATTCTAGAGCTTTCTTCAGAACAAATCTTGTTTGTGGCATAGGTCCCTCCACAGAATCAACCTACATAGGAGAAAGGCTTAATGAATCAGATGGTCGTTCACATGTTGCCTCAAGTGACGCTAGACACTTCTCTCAAAAAAAAAGTGACGCCAGACACTATTTGGAAAATATGTTTGACAGGATCTAGGGAGACATGCAGTGGAAGATTGAACAGCTACAGTAATGCTCATAGGAATTCAAATATGTGTCCTCAAAAAGGTCATAGGCATTAAATAAGAAACATGCTATTTAATAAAAACAAAACAGTAGCTAGTAGCATAGTACCACTAGGAGAATTCCTTCCACCATGTTGAGAACACGTTCCACCTCCCCACCAAAATCTGAATGCCCAGGAGTATCAATTATATTGATTTTAGTACCCTTATAGGTTATTGATGTATTTTTGCTCAGTATAGTAATTCCTCTTTCCCTCTCCAGATCATTAGAGTCCATTATCCTTTCCTGCACAACTTGATTGTCTCGGAAAACCTGCATAAGGTAAACATTCAGGGTAATAAGACGATTGAAAATTTCATAGTAAATACACTCTAGATTTGTGCTACAACATGGTGATTCAACAGAAATAAGTCACACAAAAATAAAACATATCTGAGCACAGCTCTTAATATTACTAAAGCCTGCAATTTTGTGTCACAATACAGGATAGGAGGTAAACTGAAGAATGACACAGCAAACAAAAGTTACGCAGACATTTTGTGGAGAAATCCCACACAACCAGAAGTAAATAAGTATGCACAACAGTTTCAGGTGGGTATAGGAGTAGCCTCCACAGCACCAATGGGACTCTAAACAACTCACCATGTTTGTGATCACTCAAACCAGTTCTATGAACCTACCAGACTGAACAAAGAGTAAAGAGCAATAATTTAGAGCCCATACAAACAATGTGAAAGCAACCCACCAAGACCAGACCAAAAAATCAGTTCTATTAGTATTATACTAACAAACCAAACAAGATCAAATATCAAGGAGTCAAACGGAACAATAGTATGGCCATATGTGGGAAGAGCTTGTCTTATATTTGCAAAGTGTGCTTACTTCTAAATAAAGCTTCCAACACTGAGAAATTTAATTCGCAGCCAACTTACTTGAAGTAAATTAACCTCACAGAGCAAAACATAGTACTTCTGGGATGTACCTTGGATTGTCTTAACATTGAATCCACCAAAGTTGTCTTCCCATGATCAACATGAGCAACAATTGCAATATTTCTCACATCTCTTCTAGTTGCTTGACTACTCGCCCCTGCTAAATAATCCAGTGAAGTATATAAATTAGCATCATCCAAAAAGAAGTGAAGTCAATATACGTAGGAAAATTTCATGGAGAACGCATAAGCAGTGGGTTCTGATGATAGCAAGTCAAACTTTTTTTTTAACTAAAGTACCAAGTATCCAGATGAAGATGAATTTCGACGTAGAAAGGCCCAAGTGTGCATGTATTTTACATAAATTATTATTTCAACAAACTCAATCTAACATTAGAAAAAACATCAGAACCTTGCACCGTCATTGGTTAGCGCTTACCGAAATGATAGCAAGTCAAACTTTTTTTTAACTAAAGTACCAAGTATCCAGATGAAGATGAATTTCGACGTAGAAAGGCCCAAGTGTGCATGTATTTTACATAAATTATTATTTCAACAAACTCAATCTAACATTAGAAAAAACATCAGAACCTTGCACCGTCATTGGTTAGCGCTTACCGAAAAAGGCTTTCGCCCCGCTTTATATATAAAGCACCGATCATCAAGCATCCAGTACAAACACACGCCACCGCAACACACGCACACACCCAGAGCAGGATACATAGGCGCTGAGCGCAGCAACACCACCCCTAGCACTACCACGACGAGGAGATGAAGCTACATATGACGCTCCATGAGCTCCAAGGCGGTGCCTTCGGGAAGGGCACGGCACCGGAGCGCCGCCACCGCCCAATCCGAGGATCAGGGTTTCCCCTAGAGCCGCATGACGGGCAATGAGAACCCCGACGACGCCTCCAAGAAGGGAACGATCTTCGCCGCCGCCGGTCCGTCCGAAGATAGAACAGGTTTTCACCTCGGCCAACACCCACCGCCACCGAACACCATACCCCGACCACCACGCCGCCCACACGGCCCGGGCAGCACCAAGGCACGGGCTCCGCCCAAGAGCACCGTGCTGCCACCACCAAGGCCGCCGCCCCGGCATCCAAGACCTTGACACCACCTCACCCGAGACCTGTCGCAACCCCAGCGAAAGAGACGAGCGGAAAGGTCCCAGCTTTCGCACCCCTGGGCGACCCCCAGCGTCGAGACCCAATAGGCCGGCCAAGACTAGCATCCACCGACCCGTCCTGCTGCCCCGAGCGCGAGACGAGCTCGGACCTGTAGCACAGAGAGGGGGACGAGGTCAATCCTACTGCACCGTGCGCGAGACGAGCTCGGTCCTGCTGCACCAGGCGCGAGACGAGCGGTGGACCGCACCAGCCCTTTGAAGGGAGTCGCGCTCGGGCGACGAGGAGATGGGGCGAAGGTCGAGACGGTCCGAACGCAGATGAGTTGACGCCAGAGAAGCCGGCCGCTGCCGCGGGCAGAACCGTCGAGCCACCGTGAAGCCGTCACGCCACCGGGAGGCCACCGGCCACCACCGCCGGACCTCCCCACGCCGCCGCCTACGGCCAAAGCAGCGGCCACGCCCGGCCGCTGCCCTACCCACGTCTCCCGGCGAGCTCCAAGCGCCGGAGCCGCCCGGCACGCACCACCGGTGCCACGGGCCGCCGGCCGACCCCCAACGCCAGATCCGGTCGGATCTGGCAAGAGACCAGCCGTCCCCGCCGCCACCACCAACCAGAGCTACCTCTACCCCCCGCACCCCGCCGTCGAGTCCAATCGCCGTGTCACGACCACACCGACAACCAGCGCCACCACCAGAAGCTGTCCCCACCGCGAAGACCAGCCGGAGCACCACCCGAGACGCCGGCGACCAGATCTGGCCGCGGCAGATCGAGGACCGCAGGCACCACGGGCACGCCCACGCGCAGCCATCCCTGTGATCCCCAGGGGCCACAGCGGCCATGGGCCACGCACAGGAGCCCGCCGTCGCGCCCCGCCGCCAGCGCGCCGCCACCCGCCGAGGAGACCGCCCGCGACGAGCCCACCAGCAGAGGGGAGACAGGGTCCCGCCGCCGCCGACGCCGACCGGGCTTTGCCCGGCGGCGGCGAGGAGGAGAGGAGGGAGGAGGGGCGCGGGGCCGGCGGCGCTAGGGTTTCCCCCCTGGGCCGCCGCGGGAGCGACGCGAGAGGGGCGAATGGCGGGTGATATCGGTTAGCGCTTAGGAGCTATCGGTGTGTAAAGCCACGATCGCCACATCTGTGCGCTGACACAAATGAGCGTCTCCTCTCCAATTCTAAAGCAACAGGGTGCTCACTCCTCCACTTATTACATGACCAGAAAACACTGGAGCCATGCAGACAAAGTTAACCATCGCTTGCACATTACAGGCTCATTTCAGTCCGTGTCACCAAACTGGTGGGCACATGAAAATCATCATTGACACACTCTGCGAAATCACTTACAGGGTCCCCTAAGGCTGGCCATAGTGGGGGTAACATAACTAGTATCATATACTTGGGACTCGCAAACATGCTTATGTCGCGGACAATTAAAGAAGAGAGAGGGGTAGTACTCCCTCCGCCCGGAAATACTTGTCGGAGAAATGCATGTATCTAGATGTATTTTAGTTCTAGATACATCCATTTTTATTCATTTTCTCTGACAAGTATTTCCGGACGGAGGGAGTAGTAACATAGGTAGATACCGTATCATAATTAATGTTATGCTACTATGTGTCATGCATGGCAATAAATAAGACCATCTATGATAATCCCTCCGTTCCTAAATATAAGTCTTTGGAGAGATTCCACTATGGACCACATACGGAGCAAAATGAGTGAATATACACTAAAATGCATCTATATACACTCGTATGTGGTTCATAGTGGAATCTCTACAAATACTTATATTTAGGAACGGAGGGAGTACTACTTTGCACTATGACTATGGATGTAGTATCATATTATCATAAACTAGTATCATGAGACTAGTATATATACGCTACTCTCCACTATGACCAGCCTAAAAAAATCACTTACAAGGCACTCAACAGCCTCGCGCACTGAACTACCTCAGTTTGTTCCCGGTATCATGCCACCGTTTCGTCCCTGAATCTGAATTCCGGGTTTCCAGTCGTGCCGAGGAAGAAGGAAGCAAGCAAAGATTTCACTTACCAGACGGAGACGGGGAGTCGGCGCGCTCCTTGACCTCCTGCTCAAGGGAAGCTGAGGCCCTGAGGGAGCGGGGCCGCCGGCAGCGGGAGTGGGAAGGCCGCAGGAGGAAGCATCGGCCGGCGGAGAGGTTCGAGGAGCTGGCCGACGCCAGCGGCGGCACGAGGCGGTGGGCGGAGGGGCTGGCGCGGAGGGTGATGATCTGCATCTGCATGACTAGGCGAATGGATGCTGCCGCGGCGGGTGGCTTGGGTGGGTTTGGGGGGTTTTGTAGGGCGGGAGGAAGGCGGCGGAGCCTTGGAGGATAACGGCCATGGCTTTGGTGGCTGCGGCTATGTGCGCTGCGAGGCGGGCCACGTCGTCCGCCCGGGAAATATAGTAGTACTATTAATTCTACTAGACGGAAAATCCTATTGGACGCTCGCTGCGTCGATTGTCGAGGCTTCGCACAGAGAGCTAGCGATAGCGATCAAGATGGGCCGGCCCAGATAGGAGATAGCGCTGGCGCTGCAGCTTCCGGTTTTGGGAACCTTCTGGAGGGTTCCTGAACGGTTTTGGGAACCTTCTAGAAGGTTCTTGAACCGTGTTTTCACTGGTTTTTTCTGTTTGTTTTTTCTTTGTTGTTTTTCCTGTTTTTTCCTTTTTCTTTCTTCATTTTTCTGTTTCTTTATTTCATTTTTCAATTCTTTTTTCTTCTCCTTTTGTTTTCTTTTTGTTCACATTTCAAATTATGTTTGGGAGTTTCAGAAAATCTTCTCATTTCAAATTCGCGCTTCCAAATTTGTTCTCCATTTCAAAATTTGTTTTCAACATTCAAAAATTGTTCGTGCTTTAAAAAATTGTCCGCGCTTCTAAATTTGTTCTCCATTTCAAAATTTGTTCTCAACATTCAAAAATTGTTCGTGCTTTAAAAAATTGTTCGCGCTTCTAAATTTGTTCTCCATTTCAAAATTTGTTCTCAACATTCAAAAATTGTTCGTGCTTTCAAAAATTGTTCGAGCTTCCAAATTTGTTCTCCATTTCAAAATTTGTTCTCAACATTCAAAAATTGTTCGTGCTTTCAAAAATTGTTCAAGCTTCCAAATTTGTTCTCCATTTCAAAATTTGTTCTCAACATTTAAAAATTGTTCATGCTTGAAAAAATTGTTCGCATCATTTCAGAAACTATTCACCTTTTAATGTTTTATTCACAAAACAAAAAACATTTTGTTTCAAAAAAAGTTCCCATTTCCAAAATTTGTTCACAAATACAAAAACTGTTTGCATGTTTAAATTTTGTTTGCAAATGCAAAAATGTATGGGAATTTCAAAAAAATGTTCCAAATGTTGTTCACAAATTCAAAGTTGTTCAGGAATTTCGAAAATTCTTCATGTTATTCAAATTCGTATTTAATTTTTTGTTCCATTTTTTAACTTTTTTGAGTGTCCCAAATAATGTTTTCGTTTCAAAAAGTATTTCCTTTAAAAAAATCTTGTTTAGCATTTTTGTAAAAAGTTTTAATCTACCACGTATTATAGTTCATATATACCGGGCTGCCACTTTACGCACTAAATCTCAGTTATACAGTGGCTATGGACGCGCTTTCATGGCGGGAGGACTTTGTGCTCGATCCAACGCCCACAAGTTTTTATGGAATTTTGTGATTTTTTTTTTTTGCTGCTTGTGTTTGGTTTTTTTACGTTGGCGCTGCGACTTTTTCACAAATACCTAGCCTGGCGGAGTGGCTAGCGCATTGCGGGCGCATGTAGAGATCACGGGTTCGATTTCAGAACAGGCGCCTTTGGGCCGGGCCGGCCCACGTGAACCGCATCCTGTGCGAAACGGCGACTTCTTGCCGCAATAAGCGGCATATAGAAGGTCCCCTACTAGACTACGAGTGCCCCTAAAAAAACTAGACTACGAGTAGGGCCCTGTTCGGCAGGCCTTCACTCCCCACTTTACAACTCCCTGCTTCATCTAGATGTAGAGTGTGCGGAGCACTTTTACAACTCAGGAAAAATGGCATACAAGCCGCTCCGCTTTGGGAGGGCATGGAGCCAACACGTTCGGTGCCACTCCGCAGCTACACCGGCCGTTCCAGGAGCTGAGCTGCGGAGCGGAGGCCTGTCGAACAGGCTCTAGATATCAAGAGCAACTCCAATAGCCAGTGTAAAAAAAATTCATGAAATTGTCAGACAACAACTTTTCTCGGTTCCGTGATTTTTTTGCTTAAAAATCATTTATTTTCTGTTTTCCATCAAACAAGCTTAGGTCCCGTAAATCACTGGACGATGTTGTCTCACATCATTGCCATGCGAGTTGGGGAAGGGAAGTCAAGGAAGCTACATGAATCTGGCTTTCCTTCAGTAGTTTCATGAACGGTGCTATGATACAACGATTTCATAACAGTAGTTAGCTGTCTACAGTAGTTTGTTCATCGTGCTAGGTCTCTGACTTGCCTTCTTTGTTTTACTAAAGGAGGATACTGTATCACCCTAACCTCCCTCCTGCAAGTCAGAGGATCCACTTCCGTGAGTTGGGTGACTCGTGGTGAGCTCCTAGCGGCGGCGGCGCGGGGAGGCATGGTGTGGCCGCGTTGGGAGGCGGGACGGCCAACGGCTGGACGGCGTGGGCACGTGGAGAGGCGGGATGGCGCGGGCCAATAGTGGGGCGTAGGCCTGAGTCATCATGGTGGTGCGGTCAGACTTGCACGAGACGGGCATACAGTGGAGCAGCGGCGCGAGACGGCGACAGTTGTGCAGCGGCATGACCTGGCATGTCGACGACGCGGGAGACGAGGCTGCATGAGGATTCCTTCGGTAAACTTTCAGGCGGTTGCCTACCCAACAAATTATAGAGAGGATAGCTTCCTGTATGGTTGAGGGAATGTGAGGGTATTTCTAAAGATCTCTGCTATGTTCATTTTGCATCATTATTTCCTACTATAATTTATCCTATTTCGAATAATATATTTCACAATATGGTGCAATTCTAATGCATTTTCTCCTTTAAAATGCAAGGAATACAAAGAGAGAGAAATTGTCGGACAGTTGGAATTCTAGACGTAAAATGCAACAAAAGGAAAGGCAAATCTCCGGGGCTAAAAATGTAGCGTGGATTTTTGACGAATTATTTCAGAGCACATAAAGATTTATGGAGCAAGCATGGGCCAGAGGGGACCCATCAGGACCCCACATGCCCTGGTGGCGCAACCCCCAGTGGCACGCGTCTGGCCGTGTGGGCCCCTGGGGACTCATCTGTCGGCGTCATTCGGCTGTAAATTCTGTTTTGCCCTAGAAAAATCACAGAAAATCCTCGGGACTGTTTGTTGTTGTCTGCGATGTGGAACTTGGGCAAGCACTTTTGCTCTCCAGCGGAGCGATTCTGCCAGGGAAACTTCCTTCTGGGAGGGGGAAATTGAAGTCTTCACCATCACCAACACTCCGTTCATCATGGGGAACATCATCTTCATCAACATCTTCACCAACACCATCTCATCTCCAAACCCTAAGGCTTCCATTTTGTTCGTTTTTTGTATCAAACCTTAGATTGTGATGCGGAGCATCCCAAGGTCATCCCCATGTACCTACCTTCGTCTCCCCAAGTGCCAAGTGGACCGATGACACATGCACGTGCAAGAGCTCTTGAGACCGAGGTGACATCTCTCCTCTCGCAACTCCCTTTCGAAGCACATGAGACATGGCTACTACATCAAGCAGGGACACTTTGCATACTCAGGTACCAAGGAACTAGTCATGGAGAAGCTAAGGAGCAAGTACGAACGAGGGAGGAAAGCAAACGCGAAGATGAAGAGAAAATGAGGCCAGCCAGAGGCTGCCCAAATGATCCGAACAAAGTCCCGGATGATCCAGACCCCCAGCCGGACGAACCAAACTACAAGCAGAGGAGTACAACAGCCTCCTTGAATAAAGCCGGATCATTTGGACCAGCACCCGGATCATCCAGACACGCCCGGACATCCGGACCCCCAACCGGACATCCCGCCCCACGACGGCGGCTACGACACAGCCGGATGATCCGGACGGCCGCCCGGATCATCCAAACCCCAGGAGCCCGGGTCATTTGGATCATCATCTAGATCATCCGGACCATGCTTGCGTGCATGACTTGGGCCAAGGCCCATGTACCTCTATCTCGCCATTTAAAACAATAATGAGGCTGGCCAACTCGCAAGGACAAGGCTCCCCCGATTGGTTCCTTCGTCGGCCGTCAGATCTAGCCTTCTCGCGTGGCTGGACCGTCAGATCTTCACCTTACAATCAAACCTGATTTTCATCTGACAGTTGTTTTGACTGGCCAATGACGAGTGGGCTCATCTCGCGTGCTTGTTGGCTGGGTTGGCCATGCCCGCGTGCATGAGGTTTTGGCCAATCCCCACCCCGCATCCTGCAGCCAATCCGTCCTCGTCTCGTCCCACTCCCGCACCAGCCACCACCTAAACCCTAGCCATGTTTCCCCTCGATCCCCACAGCCTCTCCCGCCTCCTCCATCCCTCCTCCTTGCCTCGCCACGGCCTCCGCCCCGGAGCCTCGCCGCCGCCTGCTATTCCTCCCTCCTGCCCGCAGAGCCCATTGGGCAACCTCGCCAACCCTAGCCCCAATCCACATCCTCCGCGCCCCTCACTGGTCCCTCCTCCTCCTTCCTCGTCTACCGCCTCACTCCCTCGCTCTCCTCCCTCGTCGCCGTGGCCTTTGCCCTAGGAGCCCTGCCGCCTACTACTGCTCCTCCACCACCTTGCCTCTTTCTCCTCCTCGCCTTCCCATTGCTCGCGTGTAGTTCGTCGTCATCGGAGAACACGGGAGTGTGGGTCTTCAAGTTGGGGTGGTCAGGAGGGCTTCCCAACCTGACGGCGCCTCCTCCTCGCAGTGTCATCGCGTGCGCACCTTCTTCTCCTTCCTCCTCCCTCCTCCCTCCCTCGTCACTACTTCCACCAGTCCCCTCCCTCCCTCGTCCGTGGCCGCTGCTGCCGCACGACTCTCCTAGGTCAGGGAAAGGAAGAAGGCCTTGGCGAGTCAGTAGGGGTGGGTGGAGCGGCTGATGCGGATGGGGTCAGCGGTTGAGGGAGGGTTGCCGACTAGAGCAGCAGGAGCAAGAGCTCGAGAAGGTTCAGGTTTGCCTCTAAATCCTCTCTCTCACCCCCACTTTGTCTCATCAATGAGGGCGTCGGTTGCAGGGGTGCCACTTTGTCCCATCAATTGTATAGCCTCTAGCAATGCAATTTGATCTAAAGTGGTTGATACGTCTCCAACGTATCTATAATTTTTGATTGTTCCATGCTATTATATTACCCCTTTTGGATGTTTATGGGATTTATTTTACACATTTATATCATTTTTGGGACTAACGTACTAACCGGAGGCCCAACCCATATTGTTGTTTTTTTTGCCTATTCCAGTATTTCGAAGAAAAGGAATATCAAACTAAGTCCAAACGGAATGAAACCTTCGGGAGCGTTATTTTTGGAACAAATCTGATCCGGAGAGCCTGGAGTGCGAGTCAAGAAAGCTCCGAGGGCCCCACGAGATAGGAGGGCGCGCCCCCTGTCTCGTGGGCCCCTCGGGCGGCCACCGACATACTTCTTCCTCCTAAATATACCTACGTACCCCGAAAACATCTAGGAGCACCATGAAACACAATTTCCACTGCCGTAACCTTCTGTATCCGCGAGATCCCATCTTGGAGCCCTTGTCGGCACTCTGCCGGAGGGGGAAGCAACCACGGAGGGCCTCTACATCAACATCCTTGCCCCTCCGATGAGTTGTGAGTAGTTTACCACAGACCTACGGGTCCATAGTTATTAGCTAGATGGCTTCTTCTCTCTTTTTGGATCTCAATACAATGTTCTCCCCTCTCTTGTGGAGATCTATTCGATGTAAACTCTTTTTGTGGTGTGTTTGTCGAGATCCGATGAATTGTGGGTTTATGATCAAGTTTATCTATGAATAATATTTGAATCTTCTCTGAATTCTTTTATGTATGATTGAGTTATCTTTGGAAGTCTCTTCGAATTATCAGTTTGGTTTGGCCTACTAGATTGGTCTTTCTTGCCATGGGAGAAGTGCTTAGCTTTGGGTTCAATCTTGCGGTGTTCTTACCCGGTGACAGAAAGGGCGTATTGTATTGTTGCCATCGAGGATAACAAGATGGGGTTTATATCATATTGCATGTGTTTATCCCTCTACATCATGTCATCTTGCTTAATGCATTGCTCTGTTCTTATGAACTTAATACTCTAGATGCATGCTGGATAGCGGTCGATGTGTGGAGTAATAGTAGTAGATGCAGGCAGGAGTCGGTCTACTTGTTATGGACGTGATGCCTATATACATGATCATGCCTAGATAATCTCATAACTATGCGCTTTTCTATCAATTGCTCGACAGTAATTTGTTCACCCACCGTAATACTTATGCTATCTTGAGAGAAGCCTCTAGTGAAACCTATGGCCCCCGGGTCTATCTCTTATCATATTTGCTTTCCATCTACTTTATTTGCATCTTTACTTTTTGCATCTATCTTACAAAATACCAAAAATATATTTATCTTATCATACTATCTTTATTAGATCTCACTTTTGCAAGTGGCCGTGAAGGAATTGACAACCCCTTTATTGCGTTGGTTGCAAGTTCTCAGTTTGTTTGTGTAGGTGCGTGGGACTTTTGAGGAGCCTCCTACTGGATTGATATCTTGGTTCTCAAAACTGAGCGAAATACTTACGCTACACTTTGCTGCATCACCCTCTCCTCTTCGAGGAAAACCAACGCAAGCTCAAGACGTAGCAGTGGTCACTGAGGCATTTGTATTCTTTGATTTGAAGATTGGATACGAATGGTTCAACAAAGAGGGAGTGTGCAACCGCATCAGAGATAAGGCCATGGAGCAAGAGTGTGTGACTAGGCTGTGCAAATTTTCTCCTTGGAGGTATGCCTCCGTCTCGGTTGGACAAGGATCGACGTGTCTGTCACAGATTTACTTCCTTCACTGCACAATAGTTAGATGTGTTGAGTATATAGTCCTGATTCCATAAAAAGAGAATATGCAGTCCCATCCGATACGTTCAGTTTGGAGGGCCCGATGGTGGTAGTTATCATGTTGTGTTTGTTCCCTGATTTCTTCAAATGGTTCATGTGTACATCTAAGGCCATTTGCTGCCTCCTTAATTTCTGGATCTGCCTTATGCAGAAATTCTCTCATTGTTAGATTGGTTTGCTGCCTCCTTAATTTGATCTAAAGTGGTCACTGAGGCCTTTGTATTCTTTGATTCTTTGATTTGCTGATGGTATTGGTTTAGATGTTTCGTTTTGCTTTCGTTCGTAGACAGCAGCGGAAGCAGAGGAACCCCTCCTGGTCGAGCCCCCACCCTATCCTCTCCACCTGCAGAGGAGAACCCATGAAAGCCAAAAGTTTGTGGAGGAGTGCTGGCACAGGTGAGCATCTTCCTATTTTTCTTCATCTTTTCCTCAACTTCCATGGTAACCTGTGATTTTTTTTCTTCTAGTTTTTTAGAGGGTGTTTCGGACTCAAGATTGATCTGGTAGTGCACGTGGTATAGTGTGCTTTGACCAGGAATATCTGATATATGCCATGACAATATGGGCTTGCTGTGGCCAGGCAGTTCTTCGGAGTATGGTGCTTCGATTTGGTTCCTGTGGTGGTATCTTCTCTCCCTTCTCCCTCCTTTTATTTCTTACTTATGCTTTGATGCTTTAATATGTTGTATTGGCTTAAATTATGTACTTAGTTGAGTCCTACTTGCTTATTGAGATGAACTGTTTACAAAGTTGTAGTGCTAGTTTCAGAATTTGAAATGACACTGTTACCTTCAGAGTTTGAGATGAACCGTTTTTAGAGCGTATATGGAGAGGCCAGAAGCAGCAGGGGTCGGCGGAGCAGCAGCGGTAGGAGCAAGGAGCTTGAGATGGTTCAGGTTTGCCTCCACTTCCTCTCTTGTTCGTTGGTATACAGCTAGGTTGTTATATATAAAAGTTGTTTGTTGTTATACAACTAAGTTTTTGCGGCATTTTCCATTGTAGGAAAAGTGCCTACAGAGATTTCAAAACCAGATAGATGTGCCTTATGATAGTATTGATAAAGAACATCATGTATGAGTAGATGGCACTGCCACTTATGTGTTTGATTTTTGTTTGTTGTGATATTTCGGGCACCCCATATTGTTGTGATGTAAAATGAACACAGAATATTCTTGTAAAATATGGAGACAAACCTTGTTCTCTGATTATAAGTTGTCCAATGCTGATTGACATTGTATACGCGTGATACCTAACAAATTGACTATTCCCATGTTTGCTTTAGTGGAACATTATAATCTGATGTTTCTACTTTCTGGTGTGATGTATAGTTGCTTTCTCTACAATATTTACTATGATTTATAAAGCTTTTCAATGGAGAAATATAATGCTTAATGGGCCAGTAATGCCACCAAGTAATGGCAACCTCACCTGCAGAGTAAACAATCTTTTACTATTTTCCTTTCTTGGATCTACTACAATTAATGCCATTTTTCTTACCTCTAAACTCTTCTACATATTGATTTGGCTATTTTCCATCCATTATATGAAAGATAGATACCCATAATATCCCATTGGCACCCCCTATCCTCTATATTTCTATGTTATAGACTTCCAGAAACACATGGCTATGCTGCTGTGATTTGGTCCATCCTTGTTGTTTTGATTCCTGGTGATCTCTCGTCTGTTTGTCAGATGATGCCACCAGGAGGGCTGCCGGCCCAAGACTAAAATTTGGAAGGCACAGAAAGATGTTGTTTCAACTACACCAGGTGCCAGCCCAAGGATGTTACTCGTCGCTGCTGTGAAGGCCTCACAGTGTGGTGTCGGTCGTTCACATCTTATATAATATATAAATGACCAAAAACATCATATCTGCATCATGTGAGGGTATTACCAGTGAGGGTATTTCTTGCTTGTGAGCTTGGTCTTGATTCTGAAGTTGAGTATTAAGATGTTAGGGTAAATTTTTATCAAAGCTTGCTTTGTCCATAGTTATACCTAATTGAGTTGCTTCATTTCAGCATTCCGTATACCTGTATTGTTACTTCCCCTAGAACATGTATATGTTCCCCTAGACACAGGTGAAATTATTTGACAAGCTACAACCCTTAGCAGAACTCTTGTTGGGCATGAACTCAAACATACCTATTGCTACTCCTTGGTTCAAGTATGTTCTGATTGGTGTTACTCGTTGTGGTTTTATTCGCCGCCATAGTTGCTGTTTAACATGTTTCTTTGTTCTTCAGGGTCTATGATCCGCAAGGTTGCTACCTTTAAATTCTCATTGATAAGGTCCGTATCTTTCCTCCCCTCTTGGATTGTTGCATCCTTATTGTGTCTCATCATTAAGCTGGCGCATATAAGTATTAATTTGTTGATTTCTGCTAAAGTATCATTGAAAATTCAAATTCTATATACTTTACTTTTGGCTATACACAAGAATACAGTACACACATTTGATTACTGATTTATTGTGAAGACACCATTGTGCATGTTTTATCTTATGTTATTGCTAAAACCTAATTTTATCATCAAAGCATACACTACAAAAAAATACACTTCCGTGATGATACGTGTTTGTCACAGTAGGTTGCGTTTTTTGTCATGCATGTACATCCATGACAAATTTATGACAGAATCAAGATAGTCATACCAGTGCTGTCGTAGAAGTGTTCCATGACATTACCAAAATTATCATCACGGAAGTGTCCACTTCCATGACGATAAATCGCGCGTCACAGAAGTGCTTTCGTCAAGGGTGACCGACACGTGGCATCCACTGTAACGGAACGCCGTTAAGCTATCAGGTCGGGTTTTGGATCCGATAACCCGTTAACAGCCCCAACCAATGGGGATTTTCCACGTGTAAAATCATCATTGGCTGGAGGAGACACGTGTCAGGTCCGCGCTGGCACAGGTGCCACTCATCCAATGGGCGAGACGCGCCTATGATATGTTGGCACGTGGACCGGCCCATCAAGTTTAAATGGGTCGGCCCAACTAAAGGCCCACAAGATTTTGCGGACCATAATGGGCCGGCCCAGCTAAAGGCCCACGAGATTTTGCGGACCATAATGGGCTGGCCCAGCTAAAGGCCCACAAGATTTTGCGGGCCATAATGGGCCGGCCCAGGTAAAGGCCCACAAGATTTTTGTGTGCCATAATGGGCCGGCCCAGGTAAAGGCCCACAAGATTCTTGCGGATCATAATGGGCCGGCCCGGCTAAAGGCCCATGAGATTTCGCCGACATTAATGGGCCGGCCCAGCTGTAGGCCCACAAGAATTTGAGGACCCTAGTAGGCCGGCCCATTAACTGGCTGCCATGTTTTGGGCCAAATGCCGGCCCATATTTGATCCGGTCCATTAATGGCCTGCCACGTTCTGGGCCTAATAGTGGCCCATATGAGATCCGTCCCTTTAAAAGCCTACCACGTTCTGGGCCAAATTACGGCCCATATCAGGTCCGACCTTTTAAGAGGCTATGGGCTCAATTATGGCCCATATCAGATTCGGCCCGTCAACTGGACACTATGCTTTTGGGCCCACTTGCTAGAGGCCCACTTAGTAATTCAGCCCGATATTAGTTTTGGCCTCTTAAGGACCCGTTTAACATTTCGGCCCTATATTAATGTCGGCTTGTTAAATGCCCGTCATATAGTTGGGCCTAACTATGGCCCTGTTTGTATCCGGCCTGCTCGCAGCTGATATCTGATTGGGCCAAACAAGGACCAAGACAATTTTGGCCTGTTAAAAGCCTGTGATTTGATTCGCACAATCATGGGCTGGGGTTCATTTCGGGCTGCTGCAGGCCCGTTAGCCGTTCGACACGTTTCAGGCCCAACCTACATCGTGATTGCATGACGGCCCGATTATGTACCGGAATTTTACGGTTTGGTCGGTTTACTGCGAAGACAGGATATATATAAAGTAAAATAACTGCAGCATCGTGAATAAGAAAAAACCTAGACTATACAATAAAGAAATTACAACATATTACATCCACTGGGCATCAAAGTTTGCCACTATGATAATAAAGCACAAGCAAACAGTAGATTACATACACTGGGCATCAAAGATCGCCAGCAGTGCAAATAAACACGCTGACAAAATAATATACAAAACCGACAACACTTCAATAGAGTTCAAGAAAGGTTAGCCCTATTGGGGAGTTGCAGCGCAAGCAGCTGAGCAGGATGATGAGACTGCGCTTGTTCAACACTTAAATCTTCCTCACACTGAAAGATAAACAAGCAGACAGATGACAGGTTTTGCACATAAAAGTATCAGTGCTGACAATTCATCACATTTCTTACTGACGAATAAAGTGACACAGTTTAAAATTGCATTAACATAATATGGTATTGTTCAGGTCAAGACATGGCAGGAAATGACATTGTGAAGGAGTTGGCAGCTTCACGACACCACTGGATTACAGATCAAGAACTCATAAGTATCAATGGTTAGTGTGCTGTCAATTTATCCCATTTCAGATTGGCAAATAAAGAGACGGTTTAAATAATACTCCCTCCGTCCGGAATTACTTGTCATCAAAATGGATGTGTCTAGAACTAAAATACATCTAGATACATCCATTTCAATGACAAGTATTTTCGGACGGAGGGAGTAGTAGAATGATATGACATTGCTCATAGTTAAGACATTACAGAATATGACATTATGCTGTAGTGGGTAGGTTCACCACACCACTGGATTACAGATGAAGAACAGAAGCATACATGCAGTGCAAAAGAAGATCACTTGCTCTGTATAGTTTAATTTACATGGTATGAATAAGGAACTTGGTTGTACAACTGAAAACTTAAATTGAGAAAGGACAAACTTTTGTTTATGAACTACATAATAAACTTTAAACATGCAATTTGATGCAAACACCAAAAATAAACAGCTGTTGCAGTCATGCCTAACCAAATATATACAACAAAGTTTGAAGGCTTGAGATGGACAAACTTACATTATTGGTGAAGACAGGCTCTATAAAGGCCCTGTCCATGCTGATGGGGAGCAATTCAAGAAGTTTACCACATAATCTTCTTCATAAGCATTGAATTTATTTTACATTTTGTTAAGAGTAAATATAGATGTGATAATATATGAAAAAATGGAGAATATTTAAGATAATATGAAGAGTGATGCTACATAACCAAGTAGCTATAAATGTAAGTGCAGCGATACATGCAAAAGGTACAACCAAGAGCAATGCACAGCTAAACTTCTTCAGTACCAACCTTATGGTAAGAGTAAATATAGATCTGATGTGTAGAAAATATAGGGCAAAGGAAAATAAGCTGCAGAGTGATGGTACATGAACAACTACCTGTCATTATAAGTACACTGATAAAGGACAACATGTACTTACAAGAACAATGCAGAGCTAAAAAACATTGGCATTGGATATATTCTACACTAATGTAACCATTCATACAGATCAGATAATTTGGAGCGAACAATTGATAAGCAAGCTATCATGCATACTGCTGTCACATAATGAACCATGTATGTATGCAAGTACAGTGATACAGGACAACAGGTACTAACAAGAGCAAAGCAGCGGGCAGCATATTTGCGATATCCTGTCGTTCTTTTCAAACCGGAATTCTTCTTCGAGCAGATTTCCTACAAAAAAGATCCGTAAGGCACATGCGGAAAAGTATAAGTTCAAATTGTCATGTGATTTCATAACAGTACCTCATCCTGGGAATGAGACCAGTGCATAACAAGGTTTTTCCATTCAATGTCTTCTAAATTTAGCACAGGAGACTTCACCGGAATGTCGTTTATAGATTTGCCACCAAAGTGTGATTTCCTCAGGTAATACCGATACTGCTGCAATGCTTCCTTGAAAAGCACAAGCAAGCTTTGCTCGTCATGACTATCCAGATTGACCGTCGCCTAGTTACAACAATGTAATGTAAATCATTGATGTGTTCAATCAGCAGAAAACAGGAAAAATAATAACCATGAATAATAGCACTTACACGTAAGTTGGACAGGAAGATGTGAAAATGGTGTTTGTCTTCACAATAATCTTCCCATGATGGGAATATATGCACGTAGTCCCTGACAACATTGAAAGCATTGTCTTTTAAACTGGGATAAATGGAATGGGGTTCCAATCTACAAGAATTGGTCGTCTCTGCAGTTGGGATAGGTCTTCGGCCGGTGGACTTGCTGTACTTTTTGCTGGAGTGGGATTTTTCTGTGGTACAGCTGGTGCTATGGCAAATGAAATCGGTATACCTTTTGCTGGAGTGCAGGTCCTGTGTGGTGGGGCTAGTGGTGTGGCCAGTGAAGTATGGGTACAGTCTGCTAGAGTCGGTCCTACGTTTTGTGTCACTGGTTGTACATCCAATATAAGTGGGATGTTGTCTGATTTCTCCAGCACCACCATGTTTTTCAAGGACTTTGCTGGTGCTCCTTCAGGTTCGGCAATCACCCTCTTCCTTTTTGATGTCTGATGCATATGAACAGCATTTGAGTGGAAAAACATGGTATGATGATAGATGGAATATGTATTGATAATGGATGGGCATGGCATCTCGACATATATGATGAGTAAACTAAGCAGATGGCGGTGCAACAAAGTAGAAGAAATGCAAGACAACATATGAAAGATACCCGCAATCAATAAAACGTTGCCAAATTAGAACAGAGACCTTGATGGGTGAACAGGACAGGCCATCTGCCTTTGACTCCTCGAGGTTAGAATAGTCATTAGGATCATATTCTGAACAAGAGTCAACAGGTGGGGAGCGTATGAGTTTCATTGCATCCAGAATGGCACTCAATGCCTTGGTGCCAATTTTGTAAGTCATTGCAGTGTTTAGCTTCAAGAGTGGACTGCTGCTAGTGCGACACAAAGCAGCTACACAGATCGTAGTGTAGATATAATGGGAAAACCTTAAGCATCAGAGTAAAATCAGCAAAGTGGAACTTGCTGGAAGATATGTGCTAGTATTGCCGGTATGGCTAGAAAGGCTTCGGATACCAGCTCTCTTCAAGTGAAGGTGTGGTACTGTTAATATCAGTGTAACTCTCAAAGGCGACACAGCTCCGCGCATTTCCTTGCTATTCTTATAGGATTCAAGTGGGCAGGCCACTACAAATCCTATTCCTATGTTTACATGATCCTACGAATCAAAGAGGCTCAAAGTGTCCATCACAACCGACCGTATAGACCTCTACACTGCAAATGTCCGTGCTCATCTTCAGTACAAGGAACATACTGTACTACTAGCATACTCCCTCCGTTCCAAAATATAAGTCTTGGTAGAGATTTCCACTATGGATCACATATAGATGTATCCAGATACATTTTAGAGTGTAGATTCACTCATTTTGCTCCATATGTAGTCCATGGTGGAATCTATACAAAGACTTGTATTTAGGAACGGAGAGAGTACATATTAAAGAAGAACGGAAGAGGAACATGGTAAAGAAGAGCAAGCAGATTTTGGATAATAAAATGTTGGTTTCGCAGTGCCCACACATGATGAACCAGAGCGCATTAAGAATGCAACTCCTAGCTGTCTCTCGACCATTTCAGGCGGTTGGATGAAGATCCTACGTCTCCTAACCCTTCTTCTTCCTCGTCTCTGATTCTTCCCATACAGAACACCGCACGGGCCGCCGGCCGGACCACCAGCCCCCACCGCCTGTGTTCCTCCGCCACCCCCACCCCCCACCCACGTCGAGTTTTCTTTGTTCGGCGAGGCCCCACAACCACCCGAGCCCCTTGGATCGCACCGGCGAACTCCGGCGAGCTCTGGAAAATTGACTGACCCAATTTTGAAATTCAGTCTATTGTGATTTAACTAGTGTGGAATATAAAAGGGGAAAACAATAAGCATTGGGAGTATAGTGTTGAGCGTGCCATGGCGGATCTGAAGGTGCAAACTGGACAAAGGCAACTTCGCAACCAAGACAAGAAATCAGAGTAAAGCAGTGGCGATCTATTTTCTTGCTGTGATAAATAAGTTGAGCAGATACGAAAGAGTACCGCCTCTGGTGCGGCGCCGTGTACACATCTACTGAGAATTTGACGGTGCCACGGTAGCGATGGCCGTCGGCGGCATGTAAGAAGATCTAGGAGGGTAGACGGTGGCGGCGGGGCGCGGTGGATGAGATGGTCGTAGGAGCGGCGCCGGCAAGGTGGACGACGGCGGGGATGAAGCGAGAGGACGGGATGCAAGGATCCCGGTCTGAAGGCGTGGATGAGAGAGGTCGATCTCTTGTAATGGACGGCGGCATCGGGGTATCAGCTCCGGCATGGTGGAGGAGGACGGCGGTGGATGGGGTAGCGAACGGCGGCGGACGGGGGAGGGTGGGGGTGGAGAGGGTGTTTTGGCACCAACGGAGTATGAATGGGGAAAAGGGAGGTAGAGAGGAAGGGGGGAACCATGTATTCAGGGCGCGCTTGTCTCAAATGCAAGGAAATTTACAAACTTAGCCCCCGTTTCAAATTTCTACTACATCACAGCAACATTAGTCGGTTGGGGATAGGACGGTAATCTTGCATACACCGAATATTTGCCGACGAGAGTTTGTTTTTGGCGCCCACCGTGTATGAATATGAACCGGGGAGGGAGTCGATTTCGGTCAAGGGCACACTGTGTTTTGGCGCCCATCATGTATGAATCTGGGTGAGAGGCGGTTACGTCACGTTTGGGTGAAATTACAAACCTACCCCTATCGAAACCTATAGAAATCCAGCAGATAGGCTTTGCGTGGCAGGGATAGGGAGTAGTGATTTCCATCTCGCAGAATTTGGTTTCGGGTGGTTACTGCGACTTTCCCCGCTTCGTTCAAATTTTGCACAGTGCACGTTTACCATGCCAACTCAATTCGTATCCCGTTTGTATTCTACTATTTTTTTTCGGGCGGGATCCATTTTCAATTGGAATTACATTCTATATACATCATTTTTTATATGTACTTTCAAAAGCACAACAAAGAATTCTGCTCCTTTATATGTATAATATGATTTACAAATATAATGATCTCGAAATCTTAAGGTTGAATTTGAAAAAAAATTAACCAAATTATGTTCTACTAAAATGTATGGATCAGTAATATCTACATATTAAATAACATAGATGTCCGTGAATTCATATGAGTATGCATGTTTGATAGATCAATTTTGGTTCGAGTATGGATTACATGTATCATCATCTCGAATTAAAATATTTGAATCCCTTTTTTGTTCACTCCTTTCACGCCCATCTCTCTCGCATGCATGCTCCTTCAGGTAGCTATCACTCTCTTTTCTCCAGCTCACCCGCACGCTCACTTCATGTTTCTCCTATCCTCGCAAACATGGTCTGGTCTCTCGACGTCTCCCTTGAGAAGTGTCACACTCTCCCTATCATTATACATTACACGGTTTTCATTATCTCTCACGTCTCTACTATTCTCTGGTATCACTCGGTACCTAAGCTTTCTTTTTCACCGCCACACACACAGTCTCCACTCGTCTTTCACTTTGTCTTTCTCTCTATGGGATTCTCTCACACACCCTATATGTCTCTACATATGATTCATACCACTAAAATTACTCTCTCTCTCTCTCTCTCTCCTGTAGACACAACATTTGTTGCGGTCTCCTTTTCGTCTCCATCCCAGACTGACATTATTCATTTGTTTACCGATCAGACAACCCCGACTACCATCTCCTCTCTCTCTCTCACAGACACACACACACAACTCCTGCTTCCACTCCCCTTCCCGACTATTGTCTCTCTCACACACACACAAAACTCTCGCTTTCGCAGCCCGACTCGTATTTCTCTCACAAACATTTATCGACTAGCTAGCCTCTAGATAGGTTTATACACCTGCACACGCATGCTTCCACCATTGCATACATGTCTCTCTCCCGCTCCTTGTATCTATGTAGCTTTGTCTTCCCTTCTTGAGACACGCCCTCTCGATCGTGCACACACACACTATCGCCTCATTTTAAGCTGATACCTATCCAACACACACTACTTGTGTCTTTGTCACATATGCACTCCATCCTCCTCCACTCTCCCTCTCTCTCACACACACATGGGCTTTTTGCAACAACTAGCAAGATGCCCATGCGTTGCAAGGAACATCAAGATGCATTTGTATGAGTAGTTTATCTTGTGGGGGAAAAGGATGAACGAGGGAAGGCCTTATTTGCAAATGTGGAGAGGGGTGTGGGTATCTTTTTGCAAAATTGCCATAGTTTCCTTCCTATCCGTCCGATATAGATCGGACGGCCTATATTGCAGGATGGCAGGCACACGATCATCACCGACAATGCTTTTTCTAAGAGTAGGGATAAAAAATAGAGTTGGTGATGATGGTGGGCCTGCCATCCTGCAATGTAGGTTGTCCGATTTATATCTGACGGTTAGGAAGGAAAATATGGCAATTTACCCACACCCTTCACCACATTTGCAGATAAGGCCTTCCCTTGTTCATCCTTTTCTCCCACAAGATCTTGATGTTCCGTGCAACGCACGGGCATCTTGCTAGTAAGAGTAGAAATTAGACATATACCACTTCTCGAATCTTGAAACCAACAACATTCCTCCCTTATCTCATCAAAACCGCCAAAGGAATATATTTTGAGTGAAACATAACATATTTTTAGTGATATACGTATTTCAAAACTAGACTTTTTTTCTATCAAATCGGTGAATATGTATTAATCTACTTTGATCGTGTGGCAACGCATTGGCACATTGCTAGTAGTTATTATAATTTTTTGGACACCAGACAAACGGTGGAGTACATATACGAAGAGAAGAGGCGCACGCACGCAGTCGGCCTCTCGCTGTCTCGCACACATGAGTGTTACGTAAAGGCGACGTTAACAAATAAACCCTAAAACCCTAGGTGCATGATTGCTGCATTCGCGGGTACCGGGTACGTGGTGGAGCACCTTTGTAGGAGTTGATGGTCGGGACCACAGGTGAATGACTTGGAGCGCGGTGGCTCGCCAGTTGCCATAGATCGGGTAGCCACGTTTAAAATATCATTTTTTAGCGGGGTTAAGAGTTCCGATTTTCAATGGCACGTTATAAGTAGTAAGTAGTTTTTAGAACGATTGGTATGGAGCGAAAATGGAATTCATAGTACTACGTACCTCCTTGGTGTATGGTTGTATGGGTTTATGTTGCGAGATGTTGAACCTGGTAGTTCTAGGGCAAATACTATGGTTTAGATTTAGATGCTGGTTTTCAGTAATTGGAAGGGGAAACCCTTCTTTGATTAAAAAAAACTACTACCTCCATTCTGGTTTACTAGTCCCCATCATACTTTGGGTCAAAGTTTGTCCATGAATTTTACTTGTAAAATGTGAATGGAAAACGAGATTTTGTTATACCCAAACAAAAAAGGACTGGAGGGAGTGATTGCTCTGACACGGACGTGACCTCTCATAGCGCAGGCACTGAACCGGCACGCCGGCCAAGAGGGCCGCACTCGCTGCAGGCCCGGCTGAGCACGCCTCCTCGCCGCGTGCAACCAACTTAAGATTGCCCCGCCTGCCTTCATTGAATCCACGCGTGTGCTGGCAACACGTCCTTCCACGAGCCGGCAGGCATTTTAGAACAGAAAAAATGACTAAAATATAATTAATTAATGCATGGTCTTGACTTGTTGTGCTTGCACTGGTAGCAGGAACTAGTAGAGGTTTTTGTTTATTTATAACTCTCCTCACATTTTTTTTGGCTTTCAAGTGAATCATGGTTGTGGACATTATGTATGAATGTGCAGATATCTGTGAACATGAGTTTGATGTGGAAGTTGAACTTGGAATGTCGGGCTTGCGCGTGAACTATAACATGTCCAATGCTTCGTCTGTTATTGTTTGGAAAGTAATTGCTGTTATTAAATGACCAAAAAAAACATTTTGTGCCACATCAATAGATGCACAGACATCACAATAGGCATGCTGACTGGATAAACATTTGAACCTAGCTATTATGAAGGAAATTTTGTATTGACAACAGTTTTAGATAGCAGGAGACGCCTAGCCTGCTCTGCCTCTGCTAGCTTATTTCTGGCTTCTTCCATCTCTTCTTTGGCTTGGGTGAAGAGAGCATCTGATTGCTCTTTTCGCTTCTTCAGGAACTCAGCTACATTCTCAAGAGCTGTTGCACGCTTTCTTTCAGCCTTTACTAATGCCACAAGGACACGAACAGCTGATGACTCCACCTGGCTTGTGTGTAATCCAGCATCATCTGGGAATTTGCACCTTGTGTCTAATCCAACATCAGGGAACTGGCACCTTGTGTGTAATCCAGCCTCATTTTGGAAACATGATCTTGAGGTTGACCATACTTCCCTCCTCTCAGGAACTGCATCCTGACATGAAGTTACTTCTTTTTTAGATCAATACTCAGAGAAACCTAGATCCATTTAGTAGAAGCCAGATAAACAGAACTCAGAGAAGTGAATTCAAAAGGAAAAGAAATATAAAAACAGACTACAAGGTGAGAACACCCACTTCCTACATCAAGTTAAAAACAAAAGCATTAGGACGATTAAGACTCTTCTTATTACACATCGAAGAACAACACGCTTAAGAGAAACAGAAACTACAACATATACACATCGAAGAACACGAGGCTAAACGAAAGTAATTGAAAGGGTGTTACTTACCAAAGCTCGTTTTACAGGTTCGGTGTAGCTCCTCTTTAGCTTGCCACGCTCCTTGAAGATGTCCCGAATATCCCGTGTTTGGTCTTCATTGCTCCTCTGCATGTTCACACTCATGGTTTTAAAATCTCAACATGGCAAAAAAATACTACTAGTAATACTCGCGCATCTTGTTGGCAACATTGAAGCACTCGTCCGCCATGTTAGAGCATCTCCAACAGAATCGCAATGCACGACGCTTTAAAAAAGCGTTTACAGTGCTGAGATCGAGAAGTAGATACTAGAGAGTAGAGGATAGTTCTCAGCACAGATAGATAAAAAAAGAGAATTCAACTACTCCTCGTCGTCCGACTCCTCCTCGGTGATGTCCTCCTCCGACGTCTGACTGTAGGCGTGAAGATACCGATCGTTGTTGGATTCCCGGGGCGACGCTGCTCCTAGCCTCATGTTGAATTGAGCGTCCACTTTTCGCCTACGCTTGTCCTCGTGATAGGCGGCTCACTCCGCCCTCCTCTTATCCCTCTCCGCCCTCCTTTGCGCGTAGAACTCGCGCTCGTTGATGATGTCCTGCGGGAAGTGTTGGCGCCACAGCGCAATGGCTTCCTCGTCCATCTCTGCGTTGCTCCCGCCTCTGGTTGTCGCGATGATCCTCGTCGGTGCTAAGCCACGGTAGAGGCACGAGATCCTGCGCCCGCTCCCTCGTCATCACGTTGGGGAAGTTCAATGTTCTATGAGGCCACCGGAGGTGCCACGTCGCTGCATCGTACGCGCGGGCGTCCTCGTTGGCGGTGTCAAAATTGCCGAGGCCGAGGCGCATCCCGCGGAACCGGATCTCGGCGGAGAAGCCGCCGGAGGGGCGCGCACGGACGCCGCGGTATCCCCAAGTTTCCCGGCGACGCGGCGACATGGTGGCTTGGCGGCGGCGAGGCGAAAAAGAGCGGGGAGAGAGCGGTGGCGAGGCACAGAGCGGTGGCAAGGCACAGAGCGGTGGGAGGGCGTTGGATTTTATAAAGCGCGCCAGACGCCGCGCGCCAAAACTAGCGCACGCCCGACGGCTTTTTCCCGCACGCGCGATCCTTTCCCGACGTCTCTGCTATCTCTACTCTCTTCTCTACGGTTATATTTATTTTATATTTTATATTTAATATTTATATCTACTTCGTTTACTGTCTACTTTTTTTTCTCTATACTTTTTTTTCTTGCAATATAGGCCGTCCGATTTATATCTGACAGATAGGAAGGAAACAAATGGGAATTTTGCAAAACGATACCCATACCCCTCTCCAGATTTGCAAATAAGGCCTTCCCTCATTCATCCTTTTCTCCCACAAGATAAACTACTCATACAAATGCATCTTGATGCGTGCAACGCATGGGCATCTTGCTAGTTCTAAAAACCTTTCCATCATTTGCCACACTGCTGGTTGCAGATGAAAAACCTACCCAAGCACAGCGCGGTACAGGAACGACGCACAATTACAAGCTGATATTCTGTTGGACAATGGAGGCTATAACCAATTACTTTTACGGGAACAATAGCACCCAGGAAAATTGAAGGGTAGGTATGAACAAAATTGGAACTGCACATGTACTACTAAGTGATTCAATACACACATTACCAATCGAGGAGGAGAACGATGGTCGCGGCGGCCTCTGTGAGTCATGGTCGGCAACGGGAGTCAGTTCATTGTCCACGACGATGGTACTTCTGCGCTTGGCGTCGGCTTCCGGGAAGCAGATCCGAGACCGTGGAAGACGATGCCGGGGAAGAGGCTCCGTCTACGACGACGACGGTGGACCGGCTCCAGTGCGGTGTACGAGGTCGTCGATGAGGCAGATGCGCTGCGGTGGACGAGTGCACCGATGTAAAGGGTAGGAGCACAAAGGCTGCGGTGCCGTGGAGAAGTCTATTTTGCGGTGGGTATAGAAAATGGGGAGTATTCAGGTGTACTACTCTGGGTGCCGGGGTGGGGCTGGCTGGGTGGGGTGAACCTGAAGTTACGAAAACAGCCCCCTACCAAGTGTCGTCCGTAGGCCTGTTCCGAAGGCTATGATGGTAACTTCCCACTGCTCGAATCAGGGTCGCGGGAGATTTTCCCGCCGACCTCAAAATTTTGTGACACTGGACTCCCGGTTTGGCATGTTGAGTGATTCGGCTAAGCAACTAGCGAGTAGTAGTAGTAAACTCTGCATATTAGGTTTGACCGAAGTCAAACTTCCTAAAGTTTGACCAAGTTTATATAAAAATATAAACATTTACCATAACAAATATGTATGATGTGGAAGTACATTCAATAATGAATCTAATGGTATTTATTTGTTATTGTATATGTTAATATTTTTTGTTATAAGCTTTCTGAGAGTTTACACAACTTGACTTTGACCAATGCTAATACGCGGACTTCAATAAAAACGGAGGGAGTACACATTTGTTTTCTTAGTTTGTAGTGAACTAATCATTTGTTGAAATTGTGAAATTAATATATTAGGCTATTGACTTCAAATGTAATGGTCTATACAATTCAATAGTTACAATCATTGCCGAATCCCAAGATGTATACAAGGTCTATAGTACTTCACAACATGCTCAAACTCACATAATCCCAGTCAAATGAGAATCTAAATGCATTTCATAGTTATTACTTTGTAGGATGCAACAAAAACAACCAAAACTCTACATCAGCCATTATAGAAGCAACATTTTGACATATCCCATTGTGTGAATGAAACGTGCAGAGAGAGCTTTTGAAGATGGATCAGATAGGGCGGGAAAGATTGTATGTATGTGGACGAGAGAGTAGGAGACAAACCTAACGAGACAGAGACAGAGAGAGAGAGAGAGAAAGAGAAAGAGAGAGGAAGAAGTTAGGTCTGTGAAAAAGATGGAGACATGTAATATACGTGAGATGCGTGTGCATCCGGACTCTGTATACATGGAAGGAGAAGAGACAACATGTTTGATGAGAGAGCTGGAAAAACATGAACGAGAGGGGAAGGATCTCATGGGTTGAGGGATTGACAATTTTATGCGGGGGAGAGAGGGATTGGTAATTTTGTGCAAGAGAGAGAGAGAGAGGGTGGGGGGAGGAGTCAGTTAGCCGTCGTCACATCACCCTACTTCCAAATGACCCCGCATTCTCTAGCACGGTGTGGTCACCGTCTTCGATCTGCTCGATGCCCTCTTTGAAGATTGAGGTGTTGTGCATGTTGGGGTGCAAAGAAGCACAAGCGAGAGTGGTCGCCGTATAACCTTGGATGGGGATGAATTGTGTGTTCGGGGGAGTGTGTATGTGTGTTGTGCTGCATGTGTGTGTGTGTGTGTGATATTGAGCGAAAACAAACCTAAGGAGAGAAATGAGTATTCACGAAGAGATTGTGCGGGCCTTGAGGTAGGCAGGGGCCGCATGAGGGTGTCAAAATGTGCGCGTTGATGCATATGTTGCATGCGATCGTGCGAGGGACGGACGAATCAACAGACATGGTTGTTGTGTTGCGGATGCTCCTCTCTCTCTCTCTCTCACACACACACACACACACACACACAAGTAAACTAGAAGACCGTTCTCTCATGTATACACAACGTATCGGCATCTGTCTATGTCTCACTCATGCATGATCATTTGCACATTCACACCTCTCTATGTCTGTATCACACGCACACCGTCTCCACATTGCCCTTCCGCCACAACACACATATGGACACATACACACGTTCTCTCTCAGTCACACACACAAAATAAGTATTAAAAAAACTAGGGCGCACCTAAAACGTTCAAATCCAAATAAACACAAACTGGAGCTAAATTCAAATATATGGAAATATTGCAGCGTCAAGAACTTTCCCAGAAAAAAAAAGTTGAGTAATATTCGAGGATTGTTTTCACACACACAAAAAGGTTCGGTGGATGTCCTTCGAGTGCGACACGGTGACGCACCGTTCAACCGAACGCGCGGCCGCGGTTCACGCGCTTGCAAAGGATTCCGTATCGTGGCTATGGTACTAACTTGAATTTTTTTAATAAAAGCGCTTACTAAGTCTAATGTTTACGTGTACTAGTACGGTTTTCTTTTAAGTTTGACCAACCTTATATAAAACTAAAGTAAGCTCCCATACACGCACTCATCAATATGCCGCCGCCGCCGTTGCGCATGCTGGCGCCTGCCTGCTCCGGCCAACAATTTCTCGCCCATCACCGCCGTGTCGCTGCCATCCCTGTGCCATGAAGCCGAAGGCTCGCCCGCTCACGTCGTCTGCAGTCCCTCCTCGCCATGCCGCCGCGCTGCCAGGCACGCGAGCAGCTGGTGGAGTTGCGTCTATGCATGCAGCGTACAAAGAGGAGGACGAGCGCATGCTCCAGCACACCGGCGAGGAGGAACTAGCATGTCATTGTCGTCTCCGCCCGCGCGGAGGAGGCGCGCATGGTGGCTGTCGCGGCGGAAGCCGGTCGCGCGCGTGTCAAGCCCGCAAACCGGGTGCGGACGCGGAATCTACCTTCAAGACCTTCAATGCCACGTGGATCCAGCAATCTAAAGGAGCAATTTGGGTCAGTCGACTCATGTGAGCCGTTTGATGCAACATGGATGGCTAGAAGGGCTTCTTCCACCTCTTCTGCCGTCTTCTTCCTTCGCTCCGTCGAACTTCTTTCACAAATCGACTGACCCAAATTATACTACTAGTACGAACGTATTAAGTACAGTAGGAACACGAAGATATGAGCAGTAGTACCAACTGGAAGAAGAACAGTAGTAAGACATAGTACTAGTACTACTCTACGTACTAAAGAGTTCAAATAACGAGAAAGAACATAAACATAGTTCTGCCGGGGCCTCAGCACAACACACTTTTGAAAATAAACTAAGCAACTAGTCCGCTTGACACTGCAGTAGAACCAGCATGAGCGACGGCACTGCCACCTACTCGGAGTCCGAGTCCACGTCCTCGACTTCGTCCTCGTCCCTTTTCCTCTTCCTCTTCGCCGACGCTTCTTTGCTTGAACCGGACACTGGGCTCTGCTTCTTCATCCAACCCATGTAGATATTTAAAAAAAGGTAGGCATCCATTGCTGCATACAGGATGTGATCTTCATCTAATGTCTTCGACTCCCATGCATGATGAAACTCGTGATGAGGTTTCTTCAGTTTAGTGTACGAAGGATCAATCATGGCTGCTGCCAGGGTCAGCATTGAAGGTTGAGAGGAGGACACCAGGCTTGCCTTCTGGAGATCGAAGGGCTGGCCTACAACAAGACCTATCTAACGCAGGACATCCCTGTCGTTCTTAAATCCTAAAGTAACGAATTTCACTCTTTTGTCCTTGAGGAAGTTCCTAAAATCCTGGCACTCAACATCGGCATGGCATATGTGGTAGACCAAGCAAACGTTATGTACGCAAACCTGGATCACGACGGGCTTCTTCCTCTCTTCGTCCCTTAGATCCTTCTCTCGTCCCAGGACTGTGGTGTACTCAACATCTAGCCCAGCGACCCACTCATCCGTTGAACTGTTGAACATGCATAGGAAGCGATCAAGCCATGCTTTCACCGTCGCGGATCCACGTGTGTAGATGACGATGAACTGATCGCCGGTGATGGCTCTAACCTGGTACTCAGCGGCGACCATGGAGATTTGGGAGGCCATGGATTTTGGAGGAGGGTTAGGAGAAGTTGAACTATTGTACCCTGCAAAAACTGGGAGCAAACAATGTGAAAGGACGGGACGACTGGGAGCGAACTGTTGTGAGGTAGAAGACGGGGACGAGTAGGGCGTGCGAACGACATGGGGTTGCTGGCTTGCCCGGTGGATAAACGGCTGCAATCCCCCAAAGAGTTCTCGAGAACTATGCGGGACCCACTAGATGTCATGTCTACTAGACCCATATCGTAGGCCTGACGGTATAGCTTCTGCCTGTTCGCACGCCATATGCCGGCGCATGGATGTAACTTCACTTAATTCCGTCAACCGTCGCGCCTCCCATGACCTTCGCCTCCCTCGCGCGGTCGCGCCCTTTGAGACTTCGACCGGCTATAAATGAGCAATTTTTTTGCCTACTCCGCATGCATGATACTCCCTCTAGTCCTTTTTACTCCCGTCAACCGTTTGCAAAGTGTTTGACCAAATATATACTTTTTTTAACACCACCTTATATTAATTAACCAGCCACACCAGTACAGTCATTCGATACAATATTCACCACACAGGGCGGTACGTTATTTACAAGAATACCATCTAATCTATTGTCAAAGCTATACTTAGCGATTAAGTGTGCCACCTTATTGGCCGAACGGCTAATCTTTGACAATTGAAGATTGTTGATCAACTTTGAGATGCTCAACGCTTTCATCTTTAGGTCACGCATAGCAGACCTGTCATAGTCCCCCGATGCAAGAGACGCTACCACAAAAGCGCAATCAGTCTCTAAAATTACAGGATTATGAAGAGAAATACCTATGCAGAGACCGGAAATGCAAGCCCTAAGCTCGCTTCCTCCACGCTTTGACAGGCATCAATGAAATCCCACGCCAAATTTATACTAAAAATATCAATATCTACAATACTGATTATAATGAGTATAAGAACTACGTTTTATAATGAGTGTAAAAATATTGATTTGACATTGTGAATGTTGATACTCCCTCCATCTAGGTGAGTAAGTCATCTTAGGCTGTGCACCGTGACCAAGGAGGAGGGGAAAACGAGAGACATTAATGTTTATTTGCTAATTAAATAGTATTGCATGCAATGAACTAACCACTGCATGTCATGTTTGATAGTCCCAGGTCATTAAAAGCATGCACACCCTCATCTCTTATTGGTTGATATGTCAAGAAACAAGAAACGAGGTAGAAGTTAATGCACCGCGCCTACGTGTTTTGGGATTATTTGATTTTCGTAAGATGACTTACACACCTAGCTATTAGAGTACCACTACCTCCCTTCTAGTTTAAAGGGCTCGACTCAAAAATTTCACCTACTCTTAGCAAGATAGTAGAGGCGGTGGAATAGTTTTTGAAGTTTGCAAAAGTACTCAACTAATGTTGTCGTTCTTCACAAAAAATGTGTTTACCAATGCATGCATGAACACTAGTTACTCTAACCCCCCTCTCTTCTTTAATTCTTTGCCACATCAGCATGTTTGCTAGTCCCGTGTGCATGATACCAGCTAAGATACCACCATTATGGCTAGCCTTAATCATCGCATGCAATAATTTAGTGCACCTTGAAATATGAACATGTGTGGGGCGTGTATGTTTTTAATGACTTGAGACTATACCTAGCCCGGCATGCAAGATGACTTATTATGCACCGTTCCCCATGCCTGCAGGAAGCCCGTTCATCTCTAAATCTTTTCCTCTCCATGTGTGGAAACAATATGCCTGCCAAACTCTCCTTCTCCCTCCAGCGGTCCCACCACTCCACCCCGTGTGAAAAAATCTGCATGCATGACTCTCCTCCCCCCACGCTCGTCCAATCCGTTGTGACCAGCAATATTTCCACCCCTTCGCTCCCCCGTAATTTACTCCAACAAATATGCCCACGTAGCTTATACTTAACTTTAGGTGCATTGGGTCACTGACATACGGGCCCAACAGTGTACTGGCCCACATGTCAGTGACGCAACTGGACCTACAGTTAAGTTAGTGCAGCTCAGTCCATATCTTACGTAGGTGTGCCATTGCTCACTATAAATATTACGCCTCCCACGACATCGCTATCTCCTCCCCCTCATGTTCACGTTCATCGCTATCTCCTCCCCCTCCCTCTCACGTCGACCACCATGACATCGCCGCTCCCAAGCCCTAGGAGCCCCTCGCTACACCGCGCGGACGGTCACGCGTCGCTGTTCCGTTCCTCGCTGCCACTAGTCAAGGAGGACGCGTCGGTGTTCCGCTCCTCGCCGCTATGCGACACGTTGCCGTTCGGTTCCTCGCCGCCACTAGTCGAGGAGGACGCGTCGGTGTTCCGCTCCTCGCTGTGACGCGACGCGTCGCCGTTCCGTTCCTTGCCGCCACTAGTCGAGGAGGACGCGTCGGTGATCCGCTCCTTGCCGCGACGCATCGAGGTGGACGCGTCGGCGTTCCCAATCTCGCCAGCACGCGCGTCGGAGGACGCGTCGGCTCCCCGCTACGAGTAGAACACCGCGCCGCCCCGTCGAGCCCCCCCAGCCTTGAGGGGTTTTGGAAAGAAATGGATGTCGCCTTGTGGGAGGCTTTGCCTCCAGCAGAGCGCACCAAAATAGAGGCGGAGAAGAAGGCCGAGGAAGAGAAGCGCACCGCGCAACAAGCTTTCTGGGAGATCTATGTCGCGTCTGAGAGAGTCAAGCAATTGGTTCTTTGGTAGAAGGCTCGTGCGAGGGCCGTGAGGGTGGTGGAGGACGCCCGTGTTGACGCCCTGAGTGTAGTCGGGCCCAAGCGCCTCATCTACGCTTGGCGGTACATGGACCGGGTGCACGCTTCCAGCCAGGAGGAGTACCTGTTGGCACCGGATCACCACACCGGTGAGATCGCGCTCGCCCGCCGGCAAGCCGTCAATCAGCACCTCGCGAGTTGCGAGGCTGAGGAAGAGGCATTGTGTCGACGCGCTGGGAAACGGCCGCGCACCAGGGCACTCGTGGCGCGCGGCAAGCGTCCTGCGAGCGCCGTGGCATTTAGGAGGAGTATAATTTTTGTTTCGTAAGGCGATCTCATTAGCTTTGGGACGCAAATGATAAATCTCGAACGTTCAGGAATTTTTAGCGTCCTTAATTAAGTATGTGAAAGTGAAAGTTTGGAAACGTTGTGTATTATTATGCATTTTGCAAGTACATGCATATAGCACAAACTTTACTATATACTATCGGACTACACGTCTCTCTCGATATATACTTGCAGACTGTGCTACTCCCTCCGTCCAGGTCAATAAGTCATCTTTGGTTGTGCATGGTGACCAAGAAGGAGGGAAGACTTGTACACCTAGACTGAGGGAGTACTACTATTACTTATGTACGTGCAAATGCACGTTTTAACATTACGATGCGGTTTTTGTTAAAGTAAAAAAACAACACTAGTCAAGCTTGTGAAACGATTCAATGCAAAACAAATGCAAAAATGCTCGTTTGATTGTTTACTTTTAGCTTCCTTCTCTGTGGTTATTTCTCTGTCGTACTTTGTACGGAGTATCTCACTGGTTGGAAAGGCATGCAAATTCCCAAACCGCTTCCTACACCCTGTATCGAATTTTGCCTAACAAGTTGTGCCGTGCAATTGGAATTCCAACTTGAGTACTACTACTAGTAGGAGTACCAGGGGCCAGTTCTTTTAGGCTTCTAGATTAGTAATCCCATAACTACTACCTCCGTCCTGGTTTAATAGTCCCCATTGTAATTTGTGTCAAATTTTGATCATAAATTTAACTAATGAAATGTTAGTTCATGTCACATGCACTACTCCATCCGTCTAGGCGAGTAAGTCATCTTAGGCTGTGCACCATGACCAAGGAGGAGGAGAAAACGAGAAACGTTAATGTTTATTTGCTAATTAATAGTATTGCATGCAATGAACTAACCACTGCATGTCGTGTTTGATATCTCAAGTCATTAAAAGCATGCACACTCTTTATCTCTTATTGGTTGATATGTCAAGAAACAAGAAACGAGGTAGAAGTTAATGCACCGCGCCTAAGTGTTTTGGGATTATTTGGTTTTCGTAAGATGACTTACACACCTAGATGCACCGCGCCTAAGTGTTTTGAGTAACATTTTATCAGTTAAATCTTTGGTCAAAATTTAGCACAAATTACAATGGCGAGGAATAAACCAGGACGGAGTAGTAGTTTAGAAGCCCAAATAAATGAGTGAGGCGCCTTATTGTTACTCTCCACTATGACTAGTCTTGTGGGAAAAGCTGGGGAAGCCGCCAAAAGAACCGGCACTAGGAGTAGTAGCTAGGGATCGAGTGTGGGAGATGAACTGGAGAAAGTAAATGCAGAGAGATGAAATGCAAAAAAGACGGAGGGATTTGATGGTTGCTTGTCCGTTTATTTTACCAGGCCATTTATTACTGGGAGTGGTTGGGTTTTGTGATATGACGGCTTTACTGCCGCGCCACGAGCGGGGTGAGAGGTGAGACTCCCGTGCAGCACCGCCCTCTACACTTGTACTACATCAGTCGTGGTTTATTAGTCCCCCATTGAATTTGATTGAAGATTTAACTGACAAAATGTTAGTGCATGTCAACAAAAACTATATCGTTGGATTCGTATTTGAACACGGTTTTGAATGATATAATTTTAGGTGACATGCATCAGTATTTATCATACTATATATAATGTTAGTTCAATTTTTGGTCGTACTAATCTATAATAGTAAGGTGCCCGTGCGTTGCACCGAAGAGTGAAATGCATTGATCGGGGAGTTGTTTATTTTGACAAAGGATGTGGGGGTCATCTCATGTGTAATGGGTATCGATAGGTTTCTTCGGATATTATCTCATCTCTAGAGCTCACAAACATCCGGGTGAAATAGATAAAAAGGTATCTTTTGCAAACAAAAGCGTTCAACTGTTCAACCTGCATCCAAAACTTGTGAAGAAATAACACTTATTGTGCTTTGCAAGAAATGATCTTTAAGAATTAGTTTTTGAGTATCGATTGTTATACATGTTGGCTACAGATGACATGGCACTTTCTTATAGTCAACAATTGGCTATACTATTAAGTAATATTAACCATGCCCTTATACACCTAGACGGAGGGATTAAATCAGGATGACTTGCAAGGGGGCAGAGATGTAAGAAATGGTTCATCATAAGTATTTCACCAGTACTATAGTAAAAATTCATACATGGAAGATTCTAGACTAAACCATAAACGGATACACTTTTATTCATGCGCGATACTCCAATAGAGCAAGATCATGCATGGAAGTCTCCACATGCTTAGACAACGGATTACATTGAGCGAAGACTAATGATCAACATTTAACTTGATAATGCGTATTTGTTTAGAAGAACAGGGAGGCTCCTCCCCGGTTCCATTATCAAATGAAACCCAAAGTGTCTAACATCAGCTCACTGAGAGGAGCAGTTCAAACAAAGGACTACGGCGAAAGCCACTCAAGTTTAACGATAAGCTTACAAAATCAAAAGCGGCAAAGACACGGGCCATAAGCACCCACACACACTACATGTTTTCTAAGTGCACTTGATAATGCGTATTTCTAGGTGAAATTCCTTGGAGTCCCCATGCACCGAGTCGGCGGGTAAAGGATGGAATGGATGCCATGGGTTTTCCAGGTCCACATTGGCGGGATAGTCCCAGCTCCCCAGAGTCCAAGTCTGTCCGATGAGGCCGGTGTCGCCGCCCACGCGTCCCGGAGGGGTAGTAACATTGACCACACACCCGTACATCTGCCTCATGTCAGTGTCAGTGTCAGCGGCGACGCCCCTAATGCACATTACAGAGACGGGGCGGCGGCCTGCGCTGGCCTCGCCGTTGCCCACGATCAAGAGAAAGACAATGTCATCCTCCTCCGAGACTAGCAAGCGGTGGTGATCCTCCAGCGACTCCAGCATGGTGAACCGGTAGCATGTGTCGTACTTGATGTTCTCTGCCAAGGGCCAGCAGTGACCGCTGCACGCATCCGTGAGGTGATGCACCATGTCCGCCGGCGAGCCACAAAACTGCATCAAGCACTCATAGCAGTGGACGAAGGGCTCCTTGGAGGCATCGACCAGGCCGTCCATGAAACAGGAGTGGCTGTAGGGGACGTTGCGCCAGTTGAATATATGAGCAAGTTACTACGAGATTTAATCCGAACAAGGACAAAATAAATCATGACGACTATAACAGAGATGAAACTAATCATGTGGACTAGCATAGTAGTAGGATACAAAGTAGAAACATGAATTCTACCACCATTTCAAACAGGAAGGACAGAAACACATACGGTGCAACGGGAGCAGCACCGTTGGCGTTGAGGTTGTCGCCCATGTCGTTGAGGAAGAGGTTGCCGAGGTCGGGGAAGAAGTCGTCGTCGGTGAAGTCGTGACTGCCAACAGTCGCGAGAGTGCACTCCCCAGATTTCAACAGCGCCCGCTGAATGGAGTGCAGGAGGGATTGGCTATAGGGGACGTTGCGGCCGCCGAATGGAGCGCAGGAGTAGCACACGAAGCAATAGATGGTGTCCTTACTAGTACTCCCTAGTCTCTATCTATCTATATCTATATATATCTACTCTTATATAAAACCGAGTTGGTGATGATGGTATGCCTGCCATCTTGTAATATAGACCGTCCGATCTATATCTGACGGATAGAAAGCCAACTATGACAATTTTACAAAAGATACCCGCACCTCTCTCCACATTTACAGATAAGGCCTTGCCTCGTTCATCCTTATCTCCCACAACCTCGTGCTCCTACCTATGTCTCTATCTCTACTACTTTTTTTAATAACAAATCGAATAGTGCTGCGCCGTCCGCTGCACGCCCGGCTGAACACGCCTCCTCGCCTCCATCATCACCAACTGAGTCTTTTATAGGAGTAGGAGTAGAGAAAAAACCAAGTTGGTGATGATGGTGTGCCATGCAATGCACGGGCATCTTGCTATTTTTTTGCATATAAGTCCAAACACCACGTAGACACGGTCTTTGAGCACGGTTCATAGTCGTTCCACGATCGGGCATTGAAGTTTGTAACTATTTTAGATTAGAATATACTACTCCTCCGGTGCTAGTAGTAGAGCAGAGTCCTACTCTACTATTCTACTCTAGCAAGCTAGGGCATAGTACTGTAGTAGGTACTGTAGGGAGTACCAGTACTGTGATCACTCAAGCAAGTTGTCTGGCATCGATATGACCCTACGCTGCTGGTATGTGTCTCGTAAGTCAAGCGGCATGCTATAGTCATCATCACCTGTCCACTTCCCGCAGCACATATTCGCTTCTCCATCTTTGTTTGCACTTAATCTCGTCCAAGCTTCCATCCCCGGTAAGGCGCCTCCCCCCTCGTCCGAAACCCAAGAACTAACAATGGCAGAACCGAGCAGCGTCCGCCGAAAGAGTGTCTGGAATTCTCTCCCCACAGAGGTAATCAAGCTCATTGTTTCGCGTGTGGACAATCTCAGTACCATGCTGCTCGCCGTGTGCTCATCAGGGTTGTACCGTTTATTCAAAGCCCTCAGGCAGGAGCTTTTTAAGCTAGCTCCTTCCTTGCTGATGCCGCCTGATCTTCAGAAACGGCATGTCACGCAGCATAGCGATCGTAGGGTGGTGAGCATCAACCCCCTTCACTGCGATCCGATCCCCGTCAGCCTCAGCTACATTAACGGTATGTACTGGGTCGGCATGAACACGTCTTGGATGGTGCTCGTCGACGGTCGCGGCAGCTGGATGCTCATGGAGGTCTACACCCGGCGATTGATCCCCCTTCCTTCGATTAACACTACACTGCTTTGGCACCGCGGTCCAGAATTCTCGGAATCTTACAGTAGCCAACATGATACCAAGTTTGATTTGCTCAAGGTTGTAATCTGCCAAGTGCCCACAAGATCTGCGAATTATAAAGACTTCAGGCTAATTGCGTTCTTCAACCGCGGTCTCGCCTATCTGACAGGTCACTGCGGTAAGTGGATAAATCTGCACGTCCATCGCAGGATCATACATCCTCCATGGTTCTCTGATGCCATTGAACACAAGGGCTTCATTTACGCTATCGACTCCTTCTATGGCTGGACGTATCGCTGGCTTACTCCAGTCATCGCTTGTCATGCCCAATATGCAACCCTATCCAAAAGGAACTCGAAGGTCCCACCAAGGATAGACCCGCATATTGAGACGCTTTTGCAAGGTGGATATCATTACATCAACATTACATAATAGATGGGGATACATATATAAGGCATACAATGCCACACGAATACAACATCACAATACATAAGAGCATCATCCGACTACGGATGAAACACAAACAGAACCTCAAACGACATCCACCCTACTAGCCCAGGCTGCCGACCTGGAACCTATCCCCTGATCGAAGAAGCAGAAGAAGAACTCAACGCAAGCAAGCATCACTCTCGCGTCATGATCATCACATAAGCTGTACCTGCAACTGTTGTTGTAGTAATCTGTGAGCCACGAGGACTCAGCAATCCCATTACCATGGGTATCAAAACTAGCAAAGCTTAAAGGGAAAGGAAGGGGTAAAATGGTGAGGCTGCAACAACGACTAAGCATATATGGTGGCTAACATACGCAAATAAGAGCGAGAAGAGAGCAAGTAGAACGGTCGTCAACTAGTAATGGTCAAGAAGTGATCCTGAACTCCTACTTACGTCAAGCATAACCCAAAGACCGTGTTCACTTCCCGGACTCCGCCGAGAAGAGACCATCACGGCTACACACACTGTTGATGCGTTTTAATTCGGATTTGGTGTCAAGTTATCTACAACCGTACATTAACAAATTCCCATCTGCCTATAACCGCAGGCACGGCTTTCGAAAGATTATACCCTGCAGGGGTGTCCCAACTTAGCCCATGACAAGCTCTCGCGATCAACAAAGGAATAGACCTTCTCCCAGGAAGACCCGATCAGACTCGGAATCCCGGTTTACAAGACATTTCGACAATGGTAAAACAAGACCAGCAAGACCGCCCGATGCGCCGACAATCCCGATAGGAGCTGCACATATCTCGTTCTCAGGGCAACACCGGATAAGCTAAGCGTACAGGAACCGACGAACCAAGTTGCCAAGGAATGGTCCCGCACGGTGCTCTAGTTTGGACCAACACTTAGACAAGCATTGGCCCGGGGGGGCTGTAATAAAGATGACCCTTGGGTTAATTACTCCCAAGGGAAATATAGGTGGTGGTGAGGCAAATGGTAAAACCAAGGTTGGGCCTTGCTGGAGGAGTTTTATTCAAAGCGAACTGTCAAGGGGGTCCCATAAATCACCCGACCGCGTAAGGAACGCAAAATCCGGGAACATCACACCGGTATGACGGAAACTAGGGCGGCAAGAGTGGAACAAAACACTAGGCATAAGGCCAAGCCTTCCACCCTTTACCAAATATATAGATGCATTAATAATATAAGAGATATTGTGATATCCCAACCAAAATCCTGTCCACCATGGAGAAATCTTCAACTTCACCTGCAACTAGCAACACTATAAGAGGGGCTGAGCAAAGCGGTAACATATCCAAGCAACGGTTTGCATAGGAAAGGTGTCAAAGGTTAGAGGCTGACATGGCAATTTGGGATGGCTTGATAAACAGGTAATAGGTAGCGCAGCAAAGCGATAGAATGAAGCAACTAGCATAGCAATGATAGTAGTGATATCCAGGGTAGCGGTCATCTTGCCTGAAATCCCGCAAGGAAGAAGAACGAGTCCATGAAGGAGATGAACGGGCGTAGTTGAACAAATCCTCACAATCGCAACATTACTGGAACTAAGAAGCAACACCGGAAAGAAACAAACAACCTTGTAAACACACAAGCATAATCATGGCAAGATGCACAATCAAGTATGATGCATGTCCGGTTTAATTAGGCATGGCATGGCAAACTGCAACACACAATACTACAAATTAAGTGGAGCTCAATTGCAACGAGTTGCATATTGACAAAACACCACATGCAATTATTTAGTTTGATCTCGGTTATGCACCCAACAATATTAAATGTTGTTAAACATGGCAAGAGGTGAAACATATGAAAACTACCTATCTAGACAAATTTAAATGAGGCCGGAAATAACAAACAACAATTCTGGAAAATCCCCATATGCAAATTATGGATTCGGTACTGTTCTGCCCTAAACACAATTTTATTGTTGTTAAACAGGAAAATAAAGTGGACCATGTTAAACTAGGCATTTTTCCACCCCATTTACATATAAAGTTTATTAAATTCGGAGCTACGGTTATTTAGTTATGAAATAAATCATTTTAGCATGGCATATAAGCAAATTAATACAAACAGCATTTTAAACATTTTTAACATCGATGAAAGTGTCATATTATGAAACTAAGCAGAAATCTAAGCATTTTTCATATATGAAGTTTTTACATATGATGCACCGTTTGTGAGATATTATATGCATGTAGCTTGGGGGGGGGGTTCTGCAATTCTGTAAATCACTGGATAATGTCTAAAATCGCAGGCAGGAAAAAAAAATACATCGGGCCAAAACTGTCTGGCCCAGCAGTGCTCAGGAGAGGGGTGGGTGGCTGCTCACATCCATGGGCTTGGCCCGGTTCGGTGGAGGAGGCGTGCGCTGGGCCGGGGAGGCGCTAGGCCGGCCTGCCTGTGGCCCACGCGGGCGCTCGAGCTGGGCCAGGGCGCTGGATCTGGACCTGGCGCTAGGGTCAAGCGGAAGCAGAGGAGTGGTCAACGCGGGCGCTCGTTCGTCGTGTCGTTCCAGGAGAAGGAGCAGGGCGAAGCAGGCAAGCAGCAGGGCACCAGCGCTGGAAGATCTGGCGCCGGAGACGGCGAGATCCGAGCGAGGGGCGTCGAGACGCGCAGGTCTCCGGGCGGAGCGGGGATGGAGCTCCAGCGGCGCGGACGGGAAGCTTCGGGCGGCCATGGCGTGGACGGGGCGAAAGCGACCTGATCCGGCGGGGTCAAACGAGGCAGCGGCTGCGTCAATTTCCTGTGAAGAAAAACAGGGAGGGAGCATCCGGCGAGAGAGGGAGATCAGAGAAGGATAAGAAAGCAAGGGAGGGGAAGGAAGAGGGAGGAGGAGCACGGGCCTGGGCGCTCGCGAGAGGAGGCGGAGCTCCTGCAGGTGCTGCTGCTCGTCGCCGGCGGGGCTGCGCGAGATGGAGGCGCACGGGAGGAGATGAGGTGCGGCCAGCGGGCGGAGAAGACGAAACCGAGCGCTCTTGCTCGGGGTCTTGGGCAGGCGAGGTGGTCTGCTGATGGCGCCTGGTCTCGGGACGCCGGCAGCGGCCGGTCCGACGAGGCGCACGGGAGGAGATGCAGGGGAGAAGGAGCAAGGCAGCGCTACTGCTGTGGGATCGGGGCTCCCTTGCTCGAGCTCCTCGGGCGCGTGCTCGCGCACGAGAGCGAGAGGAGGCTGGGCCTCGGGAACCGAGGAGGTGGTGGCTTGAGGATCTGGATCTCGGTGGGGGTTGGCCGGCTAGGGAAAATGAGGAAGGAGGGAGGCGCAGGTGGATGGCTGGATTTTTGGATCGGGGATGATCCCGATGAGGAAGGCACAAGAAGAGTGGCGGCGCTCGGGAGAGGGTGGATGGGACAGGTTCCCTAAAATTTAGGGTTTAGGGGTCTATTTATAGTGAAATGAGGGGAATTTGGGGAGATCCAATTTAAATCGGACGGACGGGTAAAACAGACTAGGGGAGTTCAAATGAATAAAACGAAGATGTTTTATAGATGTTTGGAGATGATCCGGACCCATGGCTAACGACTGTCCGGGTCGGGTCCGGGGGAGTTTTCGGACACGCCAAGAGGGGGTCTGAGAGAGGTCAACGAGGACAAGGACCTGACAAAATAACAACGGAGGCAAAGAAAGAAAGGGCAACTGCGAACGTCTACGAGTTTTTATGAAAACATGCAAATGCAATGCGCATGATGCTATGAGATGAAAGCATGACATGAACAAAATGCAAAACAAAAGACAAAAACCCAACCACGGAGAAAAATAATATATCACAAAGCCGGAAATGGCAAGAGTTGGAGTTTCAATTATGGAAAGTTGTATCCGGGGCGTTACATCGCTACAAACGGCTGTTACAACAGTATGTTACTTTCCTATGATATCATGATGGCTTGCTTATATTACTGTCAACATTTACTGAAAAAATATTCATGCTCATAACATGCTGTTCTTAAGATTGACTAAATCAAGAGCCCTTTTTTATTTGACTCCAACTTGATATGATGTTGTAGGCCGCCTGGTGTCCCTACCCTTTCTAATCCTAGAACCTTTCAAAGAAAAGCGGCATGTCAGTTGCAGGTGGTTCCTGGCTCGATCAGACGACGGCGAAAGATTGATGATCGTTCGCACGTACTGGACGTGTTGTTTCGCGGAATACAATCACAGTCACTGCAAGGTCTTTGAGCAGGATCCCAGCTTCTCTTGGCCTTCAGGAATTTTTGACTGGAGGCTGGTAAGTAGCCTTGGTACACACTCTCTGTTTGTCAGACTGAATTATCCGATTAACCAGGAGATAACCGACGGCAAGGATCATGATGGCAGCGCGGTTTCGTTCTTCAGGCAAAACTGTGTGTACACAGCGTACCATGCGTCTCTGCATGCACCATACCCTGATATGTACCGCCATGCTCTGAAGCCCAAAGTAGGAGAGAGGGTCACAAGTATCAGACTTTGACCTGCTGGCTGGAGTTTCCCCCGTCAAGCACCCATCTGGTGCAAGCCGTCAGCCAATCTCCACAACTTAATAAATAGTAACGTCTAACTGAGCCAGTTAGTTAGATGCGTACACTTGGTGTAGTAGGATCTTTATTTAGTTTGATGCATACACTTGTTCTTTTTTGGTAGCCCTTTTGTAATGATGGCTGATGTTTGGTTTGGAAGAGAGAGCTACGTCTTCACTCTTCTGGCCTGCTTACTGCTTCTGTTGCACCCCCAGCCCTGGTTGCTGCTGCTGCTGTTTTCAATGTACAATCAGTAGTATATTTCGTCTGTTGGTTGAATAAATTGTTGTTAGAACGACAAACACAATGTTTTGGAAGTCGTTGCACGGTTTGATCCTTTAGTGCCCCGTACCGTACGTAGCTCATACTATTTTTCGTATGGAACACATTTTCCACTTGTTGATAACATGCAACCCACTGATGAAGGCCCAATAGAGAAGCCCATAATTAACTGGAAGGGAGGCTCTCACATGAATCCGGCCTAGGTAGATGCTCATGGTCCCCTAAACATAAATAAGTAAATAAATAAATAAAGCTAAATGCTCATGCACCAGTTCTTTGGGAAAATAGGTAGCCCAGTATTTCTTTTTAAAGAATACCCAAGCTAGGCCTATTTGTTTTCTCCAAATTACTGGGCTGCAAATCTTTCAAGACGAGGAGAGATGCATTCCGTCCTGGCCAAAGAGTATGGTCAATGTCTGTTAAAAGTAATATCAAAAGGGGTTGAAAATTCCAAAAAATTTATAGCAAATGGGATATTATTTTTATTTTAAATTTTGTTCTTCACTGATATCTTATACGTATTTCATTGGATTTAACATGACATAGTACTAATTTATTTTTAAATTTCTTTTAGTATGGCTATTAATTTTTGGATTAAGAATATTTCGTTCCGCAGCAAAAATTTGCGAATTTTCAAAATTTTCCACATATTTAGTTAATTTTTTGACCCTGGTACTGACCAGAAAATGGCTGGCAATTCTAAAAATGGAAAACGGGCTGCAATAAATTCCATATGAATTAGAAAATGAGTAAAAGTTATAAAAATAATAGCAAATGGGTTGTACACGCCACATATTTCAAGGCTGACTTGTTTACGCAAGGCTTTGTCAGTGAACACACGATTCTAGCCGCCGTGCTTCTTCAATCTCCGATCTTCCTCCTCGAGCCGCCTAAACTAGCGCCGACGGGACTGCCTGCTCCCTCCTCTTGTGGCCCACTGTGATGCCGTGCAGGCTTCCCCGGCCCACCCTACTCCCTTCGCTGGCTTGGCCGCACGTAATCAACTGCGTCCTTATTACGCAAAAAAAATGATTCCTCCCACTGACATCTGGGGCGCACTGGTTGGGAGGCTGACCTGTGGGCCTACTATGTTGACGCGTACGTAGGGCTTGTCAACTTAGTCAACAAACGATTCTAGCTGCAGTAACCGTTGGATTTGAATCGAACGGTCCTACTGCTTCTTCAATAGCTGCTCTTCTTGCACTAGCCGCCCAAACCAGCGCCGGGAAGACTGCCTGCTCCTGCCTCCAGTGGCCGGCTGTGCTGCCGTTGAGGCCTCATCGCACCCTACTACTCGCACCGCTAGCCAGGTCCTGCGGCGACGGCAACCTCACACCACAGCCAAACCAGTGAACCCTCATACTCCTCTCCGCGTGGGCATCCACTGCCGCGTCTTCCCCGGCTCCGCGTCGTCCCCTTCCTAGGCCTCGCCGTCGTCCACCGCCTTGGTGCTGTCGGCGCGGCGTGGTCAATGTGGTCAACGACATTCCATCGGAAGAGTACTGTACGTGGAGAGGCTGACAGCTGGGTCAATGGCCACAGCCCAGTTTTTTTGTGATTTGCCAAGTAAGTCACTTTGTCAGGCCTGTTGGGCTGCAAATCTTTCAAGACGATGAGAGCTTTCATTCGGCTGGCCAAGAAAATGGCCCATCAGTAATGAGAAATGGGCTGCACATTTTTAAAACACATCAAACCGGCAATTAGTTTCAAATAGCTTTTTTTTCATTTCGAAATTTTAAATTACATTAATTTTTATGCGTGGAGAATTTGTTGGATTTTATATTGATATACATTTATTTTTAAAATCAGTTTGAATGTGAGTCGAAATTTCGGGATTAAAAACAGTTCAGACCGCACCAAAATATGCAAAATTTCGTATAAGTTTTTAACCGTGGCCACAATATGGGCTGTAATGCTAACAAAAAGAATATGGGCTCCAAAAAAAACCTTAAGAATTAGCAAATGGGCTGTAAATTATTAAAAATAATGGCAGATGGGTTATATGCTGTTTTCCATAGATTTGAGGCTTTCCTAAAAAAAGGTTGACGCACAAGCAGTGACTGTTGGATGGCCATCCAACGGCCGTCGTGCTACTTCAATCTCTGCTCTTCCTGCTCCAGCCGCTCAAACAAGCACCTGCGGGACTGCCTGCTCCCTCCTCCCCGCAGCCGACTCTGACAGCTCGGAGCCATCAGCTATATCTTCGTACGCAAGGAAGTGCCTCCTTATTACGCACAAAAAAATGAATACTCCCCTTGTTAGCTGGGACCCAGTATAGTGGCAGGCTGACTTGTGGGCCTACTAAGTTGACGGGGACGGAGGGCTTTGTCAACTTAGTCAATATGCACGATTCTAGGTCCAGTGATCGTATGATGTCCATCCAACGGCCGTAGTGCTTCTTCAACCTCTGGTCTTCTTGCTCCAGCCGCCCAAACCAGCACCGGTCGTGCCTCGTGCTCCTGCCTCCCGTGGTCGGCTACGATGCGGCGTAGGCCTCACCGCCCCCTACTACTTCCATTGCTGGCCAGGCCATCCCTCTACTCACCCACACCCCCTGTTATTCTGCGGCGACGGCAGCCTCACACCGCAGCCGAACCAGTGAACCCTCGTACTCCTCTCCGCGTGGGCATCCACTGCCGCATCTTCCCCGGCTCCGCGTCGTCCCCTTCCTAGGCCTCGTCGTCGTCCACCGCCCTGGTGCTCTCGGCGCGGCATGGTCAACATGGTCAAGGAACGGCTTCCATCGGACGTGGACTATACGTGGAGAGGCTGATAGCTGGGTCCACGGCCGCAGCAAGGAAGTGCCTCCTTATTACGCACAAAATAATTATTCCTCCACCTGACAGCGGGGACCCACCGGACGAGCCACCATATTTCGTGAAAAAAATGTTTCCCCCTGACTGCTGGGACCCACCAGCTACACCTTCGCACTCAAGGAAGTGTGTCCGGGCAAAAAAAAAACGATTCGCCCCCCTGACTGCTGGGATCCACCAGCTACATCTTCGCACGCAAGGAAGTGCGTCCGAAAAAAAAACAAAATGATTCGCCCCCCTAACTGCTGGGACCCACCAGCTACATCTTCGCAGGCAAGGAAGTGCCTGACAGTCGGGACCTTCCTGGTCGAAGTGTACGTAGCGTTGTCATTCTAGTCGCGAAGGTGTATGTACATACTGGTCGATGTAGAGGCGCGCACGTAGCATGTACACGTACGTACAGCGGCGAGGGTGCAAGAAAGAAAATACGGCCACGTACGTACATACGGGCAGGGTCTCGAACGCCTACTCGCGCATACATACATGGTTGGGTCGGAACGGAGAAACATCATCGTCGTCGTGTTCATGGGGAGGCAACGGAATGCGTCGTGTTCATGGGGAGGCAACAAAATGCATGTTCATCGGGAGGCAACGGAACGCGTGGGAGCCAACTGGCTTGGACGGAACAGGCGATGGAAACGAGGCCTGGCGTACCGCAGAACGGAGGAAACAGCCTTGTGTTCGACCGGCCACGTTCGGAACGGGGTCCTGTTGATCAGGAGGGGTGTGGCGTACCGCAAAACGGAGGAAATGGACCTCCTACGGTCGAAACGGGGGTCCTGTTGATCGGGAGGGGTGTGGCATACCGCAAAACGGAGGAAACGGACCTCCTACGGTCGAATCAGGGGTCCTGTTGATCGGGAGGGGTGTGGCGTACCGCAAAACGGACGAAGCGGACCTCCAACGGTCGAAACGGGGGTCCTGTTCATCGGGAGGGGTGTGGCGTACCGCAAAACGGGACTCCACGAGATACTGTTCATCTCCACCGTCGACCTCCTCCAGCCTCCACGGGTTACCGTCGACCTCCTCCAGCCTCCACGGGCTCCTGTTCATCTAGCCTCCACCGCGCGCTACTCCACCGGCTACTGTTCAACCACCCCTCCACCGTCTACTGTTCATCCAGCTCTCCACCGTCTACTGTTCATCTAGCCCTCCACACCATGGGGTCCTGTTCAACCACCCCTCCACGGCCACCCCCCACCATCTACTGTTCATCCAGTCCTCCACACCACGGGGTCCTGTTCATCCAGAGGCAACACCACTACTCACTGTTCATCCAAACGCCCCTGCAACGCTCACTGTTCATCCCAGAGGCAGCATCGATCGGCTTCAGTTAGCAGCAGTAGCGAAGGAATCGCTCCATCGGGTTCAGTTAACAGCCATCGATCGATCGCTCGGGTTCAGTAACGCGTAGCCTGCAGTGCAATCGCTCGGGTTCATTTAGAGCCCAACGCCTCGCTCGGGTTCAGTTAGAGCCAACGCCTTGCACGTGTACGAGAGAAACGCGCATCGCTCGGCCGCCAACCTCCCACCGTAACCGGCAACTCCCCGAAATTTTCCTCCCCCTCACTTCTACCACGGTTTTTCCGTCATGGACGGCCCAAAGAATGTCATGCAGCTGCGTCTCCGGCCCGCCCAGGACGAAAAGCCCATTTTCTATCATGATTTTTTTTCATAGAAGTAGGAGCCCACCACATCTATGATGATACCGGGTTTTGTCACAATTATCGTCATAGAAGTGTCATATGTATGACAGAAAAAAAATTCGTTTGGCCCAAAATGTCATGGATGTGTCTTTTTTTTGTAGTGATAACATGGTTTTCATTGGAACTTTGTGTTACCAAATTTAAATGTGCGTGTACATCGTATTGTACAGAACAAGCAAGCGTTCTTTTTCATTATTATTATAAAGAGTGTTAAATTTGTTACCATATGTGCTTGCCCATAATTAAACTAACTAAACCATGGTTTTTCTTTTTAGTTCGGACATGGATTTAGCGGGTCTCTGCATCGTTGGGCACAACGGGTTCACTACTTTGCTAAATATTCCACTTTAACTTTAGTGATTGGTTAGTTATTCTACTTCTTTTGGCTAAATGTTCAGCAACAATCGCACATCTGAAAATAACTAATTGGCATTGCTTTTTGCTAAATATTCCACTTCTTTTGCCAGTTTGTAGTTGATTTCTAGCTATGATTCACATATTCTACTTCTACGTCCAACCCATGGCATGACTGGAGAGCGACGTAAGCGACGTCGACCGTGGCCTATGCCCAGGTGATCTCTCCCGTTGTTCTTCTCTTGGATCCTGGCCTCTACGCCTCCTGTTGGCGTCCCATATATGGCGTTTACAAGGATGTTGACTTTGGCATGGCGTCCTTGCTGCCATAGTAAAATTTGTTCAAGTGAGAAAGCTTTGAATAGTAGAGCCCTCCTTTATTTTTTCCATGGGCAGAGTGGGTGGAGGTACAGAGCCTCAAGATGTCAAGGAATCTGATCCTTATTTGATAGTGAACTTAGAAGGGTTTTCTATCTTAATATGATAATGCAGGCTTCCTTACCTTGACAAAAAATTTAGCATTTTGTTGTTGCTCCTTACCATGCAATGTGGCTTCAGCACCATTTTTAACATATAAGCCATCATTTGTCTCGGTCCTTATCAAGTAGTTCCTTATCAAAGGGGATTTTGATGTTCTCGCTGAAATAGAGGACTTGAATTGATGATTTCTAGGATTAGTAAACATTAGCACAATCCTGATTATCCAGTTGAGAAATCTTATATTTTAATTGTGATAGGTAATGTAGACTGCAAGAGTTGTCTTCTAAGTTTTGCAAATTCTTCTGTCAGTAGCTAATGCTGTTTAGAAATTTTGATTTCCCATTTTGTTGTAGCTCTTCATTTTTTATCACTGGTTTACATTTATTTTGTATCTTTCTCATTCTGCTCATAACATTTTGTCATGTTTCTTCCTTTTTATAGAATTATTTTGATGTTGTGTCAAGAATTTTGGCTAATTGACGGCTCAAATCATTGCAAGCATATGATCTTGTCAGCTCGAGTGATTGCAGGCATATCGACTACAGACAAACGTACAAACACAAAAGATTCTTGCTTTCCTTTTTTTGGTTAAATTGCAGTCAAGCTACTTACATACGACTCTTATCTGGGCATTTGAGAATTCCTAAACGGTGTATGCTTCTGTTTTAGCCCGATTTATGTTTCTACTGTAGGTGTAGCTCTATGATAGTACAAACTTTTTGCACTGTTGAAGAGAAGAACAACATGCTACCTATTTATGCTTTAGTGTGGCTTGGTAGACAGGCCCTGTTGTGGGACAGGAACTTGATATTGTTGTTTTTTATGTTGGAAGAAATGATGGTTTGATCTTTGTGCAATTGCATTGGTTATTTCTCAACCGGTGGAGATCAAATTTATAATTATATTGACATGCCCCTTGTGCTTCCTGTTATTGGAGTTGCCTAATTATTGTTATCTACTCCCTGCGATCCAAAATAAGTGTAGTGGTTTGAACTACAACCACAACACTTATTTTAGATCGAAGGGAGTACCATTTCTTTCTTCTGCAGCATAGCATGTGTAGTACTATACTCATTATTCTAAGGCACTATGCATGACTTCAGAAGGTTAACATTTCCAAATACTATTGTTGAGTTGTATGGTCTATACATCTTATACAAATATGTTTTTTAACTCAGATTTCTCAGTGTGATAACCATATTTTCAACTAAAAAAATGCTTCCTTAATAGGTCTATACATGTTATACAAATATGATTGTTTTTTCAAACTCAGATTTTCAGCGTGATAAACATATTTTCAATATAATATGATTTAACACACAGGCTTTCTATTACCAATTATACAAATGATTGTTTTTCAAACTCAAATTTTTCAGCGGGATAAACATATTTTCAATATAGCATGATGTAACACACACGCTTTCTACTACCAATATCGAATATGTCCTTAGCACGTGGGCTGTTGATATGTATTCTAATACCTGTGTGGGCCACAAACATTGCTCTACGTGGGCTGAGCTAAATAACATATGGGCTATTCTAATACCTCCTCATCCCTATATCTCCCTATATGCACAACAAAGACATGTTTTTCTTAGGTTTCTTATCTTTTCCCTCTTTTTTGCAGGATATATATGCATGGCCAGGTTTCTCACCATGATAACCATGTTTTCAAACTTGCTAAAAAATACAACCATGCCAACTTTACTCACTCATCATAGTGGCCATATTTTCAAACTGAACATATTCATATTATGCAAAGTTTCCCTTTTCCCAAACTATTATTTAACAACATAATAAACATGTTTACAAAATAGCATGATTTAGTTGAAGGTTCTTGCAGCATGAAACTATTTTCATCGACAACATGTCTTCAGTAGGTCTCTGCGCCATTTGGCGCAACGGGTCAACTAGTAGACTATATATACTCCTCCCCCACTTATGTTTTAGGGTTAGCATTGTGATAGCTCAAGATAGAAATAGAGCTTTTGATGTGGAGCATCCCATGATCATCCCCATGGACGTATCTACATCTCCCACGACACCACTTGGACCAATGACAAGAGCTCGAGCAAAGGCTATCGAAGATAAGGTGAACTCGCTCCTCTCCGAACTACCCCTTTCTACACTTGAGACTTGGCTACTACCTCAAGCGGAAACACTATGTGTGACCAGGTACTTAGAAGAAGGCCACGAAACAGCTACATCCAATGGCCAAGACGGCGAGGACACCAAGTATGAAGGACAAGAAGAAGAGCTACCGAAGAAGCTCCAGCGAGCGGATGTCCGCTCAGGACCTGACGTCTGGCGCCTGACGTTCCAGCCAGCAAACGTCTGACCAGGACCGGACGTCCGACGACTGAAGGCCCAGACAACGAGTGCTACAACGAACACTGCCTAGCGAGCAGATGACTGAACCAACCGGACAACCGGCCACCTCAGACGTCTGGCACAACGATCCCAGAGCGAAATTAGTGGAAGTTCGAGCCCTACCGGACATCCAGACCTCCAGGAGCGACCGGACGTCCGCTGCCTGTGTGTGCGCAGCTTCGGGCCCGAAGCCCATGTACCCCTTCATTCCGCCCCCTTTTGCACTTAGACTATAAATAGAACTCCTCCTCCTCCTAGTTAGGGTTAGCATTGTGATAGCTCATATTTGCGATAGAGCTTTGCTCATCCACTTGGTTACTTCTCCTTGGAGCTCATGACCTCTTCGGAGAAGACCCCCCAAGCGGATTCAAGACCCCCATCACGGGAAGAACCTTCAAGACCTCCTCAGGGAGAAGACCCTTTGTATCCTCCCTTGTTGACCTTGAATCATGTATCACTCTTTGTGTTTAGAGGATCTAGCATATGTGTGACCATATCTTGTTGGTTGAGTGATTTCTCTCGTGTTTCCCTTGTGTTCTCCTCATTTCCCAACTCATGTTCTTCATGTTCTTGGTAGGATTCCCTCCAAACGTGAAAGATCGGGCATCTAGGGTTCTACCCTACATCATCTTGGTATCATGAGCCACGTTGATCACATATTTGGAGCCCCTACCCCTTGTTTTCTAGCTTGATTTTGTTGTGTTCTTCCCCAATTTCAAAAATCCCCACCAAAAAGGAGCCCCAATTTTTTTGTCATTTTTTGGTGTGATGAAGTTTTTTGTTGGATTTGATCCATGGATTTGATGTGCCACGAGTGGATCTAGCTTTCCCCCATCATCTCCACCATTTCATCCACAAAATCGCTCGGATTTGACCATTTTTCACCATCCCCACCTCGAAATCCTGAGTTCATCCCGTGCCTGAAATCGCCCAGGCACCGGACATCCGCTATCCACCGGACGCCCGACGACCGGACGACCGGCCCATGACCGGACGTCCGCTGTTCCCTGACAAAACTGAATTTTTTTCGCCCAAAAATTTTCAGCCACCACCACCACTTCCGCATACGCACTTCAACTACCATTCCACCACCGTATACACACTCCGATACCACCACCGCTTTCCGCAAGCACCACCATTGCTTAACCGCTACCACCTCCGACCATTTTGACCCGTTTTGGTCTTTGAGAATTTGAGTTGTGGTTCCCGTGTCCTATTGTGTTTCGCCTATATAGGTATGGTGCGACATCAACATCACCACCGCTCATCTTTGCCAAGGACTCATCATCTCCGACATCGACCGCTATGCAATTTTGACACCTCAACCGTAAGCAAGAATGGTAACCTCTATTCTGTCTTGGTATCGTGGTATCCTTTCATGGTACATTCCTTGCCATTGCATTGATAACCACCATAACCTAATTTTGTGATGCTTACCCATCGAGACTAGCCGTTGAGTATTGTCGGCAATGTGACTTGTGCACATTAGTGATCATACTCCACATGCATACATACCATATCATCATGGTGCATATCTTGGTATCATCTCTTGTGTCACAAAGTTGTCATTGCATATACACAATTGCTATCTTGGTTCGTGAAGTTTTGAATGAGAAAAGAGCTCAAAAGTGAAAGAGGCAAACAAGCCTTTAAGCAAAAGGGAAAGATAAGCAAAGAGCTTATAAGAAAGAACCATAGCATCATACTACATTAAGATTGTCATATCCGATCATCTTGGATCATACCACCAGAATACCATACATATAGCATACTTGGGATAGAAGTGGTTGCATTTTTGCTTAGTAGGTTGTGCACAAGTTTCATATCCGCCTATTGGGCAATCGTGCTAGCGTCTCTCTAGTGTTGTGCAACAAGAGCATTTTCATGGTTTCCACATTTTGGCTCTTTCCTTGGTTGCACGACCCCACTTATCTATTTGCGTGTGTGTTTCCGTGTACCATATCTTGCTATTGGTCTACTTGTTGCATTTGCAAAGTTTGAATCTTTTCCAACATTATTGAAGCTCACTAACAATTGCATCAAAATTTTGTGCCACCATCCTAACCGAGCTCCACCATAAGTTTTTACTTGTGTAGGTGTGAGGACCGACAAGAATTGGTACCAATTGTGCTATTTCCTTGTTCCACATTTGAGTGATCATTGATCCATCTTCACCATCGGTCAAGGTACATTTGGTATAAGTTATTCTCTTTCTCCCACTCACATATTTGTTTGGAATGATGGATAGGCCAAGTTCTTCTACCAACCCACTCTTCATCGAGCAAGACGACGACTGATGCATCTCCAACGTATCTATGATTTTTGATTGTTCCATGCTATTATATTACCCATTTGGATGTTTATGGTCTTTACTTTACACATTTATATCATTTTTGGGACTAACCTACTAACCGGAGGCCCATCCTGTATTGCTGTTTTTTTGCCTATTTCAGTGTTTCGAAGAAAAGGAATATCAAATGGATTCCAAACGGAATGAAACCTTCGGGAGCGTGATTTTTGGAACGAAAGTGATCCAAAGGACTTGGAGTGGAAGTCAAGAAACAATCGAGGTGGCCACGAGGGTGGAGGGCGCCCCACCTACTAGGCACGCCCTCCTATCTCGTGGGCCCTCGGGAGTCCACCGACCTACTTCTTCCTCCTATATATACCCATGTACCCCAAAAACATCAGAAGCGACCATGAAAAACTCCACCACCGCAACCTTCTGTAGCGGTGAGATCCCATCTTGGAGCTTTCGCCGGCGCTCCACCAGAGGGGAAATCAATCACGGAGGGCCTCTACATCATCTCCAAGGCCTCTCCGATGAGTTGTGAGTAGTTTACCATAGACCATCGGGTCCATAGTTATTAGCTAGATGGCTTCTTCTCTCTCTTTGGATCTCAATACCATGTTCTCCTCGATCTTCTTGGAGATCTATTTGATGTAACTCTTTTTGCGGTGTGTTTGTCGAGATCTTATGAATTGTGGGTTTATGATCAAGTTTATCTATGAGAAATATTTGAATCTCCTCTGAATTCTTTTATGTGTGATTAAGTTATCTTTGCAAGTCTCTTCAAATTATCAGTTTGGTTTGGCCTACAAGATTGATCTTTCTTGCAATGGGAGAAGTGCTTAGCTTTGGGTTCAATCTTGCGGTGTCCTTTCCTAGTGACAGCAGGGGCAGCAAGGCACGTATTGTATTGTTGCCATCGAGGATAAAAAGATGGGGTTTATATCATATTGCATGAGTTTATCCCTCTACATCATGTCATCTTTCTTAATGCGTTACTCTGTTCTTGTCGGGGGTTGGGTGCGACATATGCCAATGGATGGCTTATCATGGGCCGGCGCACTTTACCCAGGTTTGGGGCTCTCCTAGGAGATAACACCCCTAGTCCTGCTCTGCGGGGTCTCCGCATGATCACTAAGGCACAAGTGATACAATGGTGCTCCTTGAGCTGTGTGCTAGAGGTAGAAGGAGGCAGGTCTAGCTCTCTTCCTCCTCTAGGGTAGTGGCTAGTTCTAATGGGGTGGGAACCGTTGGCATGAGTGCCCTAGGGGGTTTATATAGGCCTACCCGCCAGGGGTACAATGGTAATCTAGCCGGGTGCTGGACCCGGCTGTCAGTGTCTCCGGTCGACGGCTTCTCTGTCGGCCGCTGGGGCCCGCCGCCTGGTGGGCCCCGCCGCCTGGTCTGGTACGGAGCCGACAGGCCGCCGCCGCCGCTGGCGGGTCTGGTTGGTGGCTGATCATTGTAGTCGTGTTGCTAATGACGCATGCTTGGTCAGTGGAGCATGGTTACAGTCCCTGCCGCCTGGTGGGAGATCACTGTAGCCACACCATGTCTTATCTGTTTAATGGTGCACGGGCCCCGAGGAAGGAACTGGCCGCCTGCTGGAGGCTGGCCTCCCTCAGTTCCGGCTGGTCTGGCTTCTGCCGTCTTCTGGGCTCTCGCTGCTTGGTAGGGCCCGCCGCCTGCAGGCCGTACCGACAGGTCATCATGGGGAACAGGGATCCACCTATCAGGAGTGACGTCGAGGGGGGAGTGGCAACAGTGTTGCGCCATGCGGAGATCTCCGCCGGTACGGGGCACTGTAGCCATGCCAAGCCCAGGACTTGGGGGTGAGGGACTACATTGTAGCCTCACCCTATCTTGTCCTCTTGATGAGGGCGCAAACTCTGAGGGTGCTGGGTGGCCGCCTGCTAGACGTCGGCCTCTCCGGAGGCCATCTGCTAGGAGCCGGCCGGTCTTGGTGCCTTCTGCTGGCGCTTGGCCATCTTCGGGCAGCAGGTCGTTGAGCCAGCCGGCCACCGGAAGGCGGCGCTTCATTATGAGGATTCGTGGGGCGAAGCCGGCCCAAAGTGTTGAAAGGTTCGAGGGCTCGGGTGAGGCTACCCATGGCCCATTACTCTGACAGGAGTCCCCGAAGCTGGTGAGGCGTTGCGGCCGAAGGGTCATGATGTCTCAGCAGCTTCCCCTCTCACCTTGCTCCGAGAGAATGCTTGATCCGCCTTGTGACGCGCCGACTGCTGGAGTTGGTTTGACAAGGCGGGATCATCCACCAATTTCAAACATCAAGGCGGGAAACAGGTGGCATGCCTGCTAAGCTTCCCAGGCCCGCCGCCCGCCACAAGCATGCCACACGGCGTACGTCAGCCCAGCCAGCCTTCCACCCCACGCTCCTGATGGGACGTGACAGTGGGCCGGGCCCGCCACTATCGGGCCTCGACACGCGGACGGATCTGCTGCGGCCGGGGTGGGCGGTTGCGATTCCCGTGGGTGTTATGGTGTAGTAACTCCATGCAGTAATTGGGGGGGGGGGGTCGTGGGGTCGTGGGCGCAGTTAATCCCACGATCCCACGCCCCGCCCCCTCGGCTTGGCAGCCCGAGGGCTATAAGTAGGGGGAGGCAGGGGAGTGGCGGAGCACGTGCGCCCTCCTCCCCACACTCTCTTCCTCCTCCTCTCTCTCTCTACCGCCGTTGTTGCTGCTTAGTGCTTGCCATAGCGCTGCCGCAGTTCGTCACTGTTGTGCTTCTCCTCCCCACGCAGCTTCGCTCGAAGCCATGGCGCGCGAGAACGGTGGCGACTGGGACGGCTCGACGGTGATCGAGGATCACCTTAGTTTCCTCCGGAACACGCGCCGGATGCCCAACGCGGCATTCGTCAAGGTGCGGGTGCCGCCGCGGGAGATCTCACCGGCGCCGCAGGGGGATGAGCGGGTCGTCTTCCGCTTGCACTTCCTCCGCGGCTTCGGCCTCCCGGCGAGCGGGTTTCTCCGCTCGTTCATGGACTCCCACCACCTCCAGCTGCATCACATGACGCCCAACATCGTGACGCTGCTGTCCGCCTTCGTCACGGTGTGCGAGGGCTACCTCGGCATCCTCCCCACCATCAAGATGTGGGGAGCCTTCTTCTACGGCAAGCCGGGCACCTCCACCAAGGAGACGGCGGCCGAGTGCGGCGGCTTCGTCGCCGTGCGTCGGCCGGCGAAGAGGAACGCCTTCCCGGTCATTAAGCTGTCATAGTCGGTGAAACTGTGGCAGCAATCTTACTTCTACATTGAGAATGTCGACCCGGCAGTCGACTTCATCAACCTACCGGCCTACTACGCGGCCGGCCCCCCTGTCGGGCTTCGGCCCAACTGGGGCTACAAGCCGAAGCCGGTGTCGGCGGACGCGGCTGCCGCCATCGGCCGGCTCCTGCTGCTCCAGGAGTTAGAGGGTCTCGTGGCGTTCGACTTGCTCATCGCCTTCGTCGAGCGTCGGGTTCTCACGCTTCAAGGCTGCCCTCATCTGATCTGTCGGATGAGCGGGCATCGCGACCCGAGGAGGATGTGCACGAAGGAGATGCCGACTGCCGAGGTGGCGAGGATGGTGAATGAGATCTCCGACCTCAAGGTGTGGGAGGGAGCCTGGCGGTTCGGGAAGCGGCCGTACTCCCGCGACAACCCGCCGCCTGTCGTAAGTCTCTTAATTTCTTCTTTTTTAGCTTTGGCTTTAGTCTTGTTCCTGGTGTGAAACGATTCCTTCTCCGGAGCGCAGATTTATATGTCTGCAGCGACGGCCGCCATCGTGGGGCCAGGTAGTGACTACCAACCGGACCGGGAGGTGAGCGACGAGGACGACCCTGACTTGGGGGCGGCCGCCTTGGAGGACGACGCAGCAGGCGGCAGCGAGGGAGCAGGCTGCTCTGAAGAGGGCAGCGGCGTGGAGACCTGGCCCAATGATGACGACGACGAAGACGAGCCGCGCCCCTCCCGGAGCACCACTAACACCGGCACAGGCCCCTCTGCCGGGCCGTCCGCTCGAGGCGGCAAGCGCAAGCAGAAGTAGGGCGCTGCCCTGTTTGGCAGCACGCCGAAGAAGCCCAAGAACCCAGCCGCGACGACCAGGCGGAAAGAGGTCACGACGAAGGTGGCCAAGTTCCAGAGGCAACCGAAGGTGCTGCCCATGGTGTCAGCATAAGTATTCCTCTTACGCTTCCACTTCTTTGCCGATCTGGTCTAACTTCTTTATCTTGCTTTCTTATCTCAGGGCCCCGCTCATCCTCGAGAAGTCGGCCACCGCCTCGATCATCAGGTCGGCGGAGACCTCCACTGCCACCGGGCGAATCGATCCGGCCGCCGACCTCCAGGAGGCGCGGGAGCAAAACGCGTGGGAGGTTCGTGAGGAACAGGAAGCCGCCTGCCTGGAGAAGGCAGAGGCTGACAAGGCGACGTCGTCTGCGGCGAGGAAGCTGGCGCAGGCGGAGGCTGGCACCGTGGCGAAGGAGCGGCTTGCAGAGGCCGCGCGCCGCCAGGAGCCGCTGCTCGTGACTCCCCTGAACACAGCGCCGCCTCCGCCAGAGTTTGTGGCGACGACTGGGGGAGCCGGCGATGAGCAGCCGGTCATGGAGAGGGAGGGCGGCGACGTGGCCATGCCGGACATCATCGTGCCGCCGCCACCGCCGACCGGCGGAGCGCGAGACAGGCAGCCGACCGCCCCGCCGGTGCCGCTAGCCGGGAACGAGATGGTGACGGACCTAACTCCTGAGGTCCGCACACCCGTGCGCCGCCGTCTTTCGAAGGCGGCCTCGGCACCGCGGCCGCTGGAGGCTGGTGCCACGAGTTCGTCGGTCCCCGACACCGAGACGACCAGTGCCGCGCCCGCCGGCTGGGTACGCGAAGGCGGGACGGGAGCCTTGAACCAGGTGGCCCTCGACGTCCAGGCCAAGCTCCGGGCTAAAGCCAAGGCCCTCAAGCAACGCAACGAGGCGTTCCTGGATTCGCGGGCAGCCATCCGAGTAAGTTTCTTACTTCTTTTTTATTTTTGGTCTTCTTGCTTCCTTCGTGGGGGCGCGCCAGTGCACCCACTTGGTGTAGTCCCCAAGTTTCGGGCCGGCTGCTGAGCAGGCGGTCCGGAACTTTAACTTGCAAGTGTCGAATGCTAATATCATCTGACATCTCTCTTGCAGGATTATCACAACCTTCGCGCGGCCACCTTCAACTCCGGGGTCCGGGAGCTGGAGAAGCAGACCGCCCACTTATCCGAGAGCCGGAGTAAGTTTTGACTTCCTTCCTTCGCGGGGCCGCACTGGCGCACCCGCGAGCTGTAGTCCCCAAGATTCGGGCCGATTGCTGAGCAGTCGGGCCGAATCTTCCCAGGGACTTTATTTCTGTTGATAACTTCTTTCTCTGCGGGGGCGCGATAGCGCACCCGCGAGCTGTAGTCCCCGAGATTCGGGCCGACTGCTGAGCAGTCGGGCTGGATCTCCCCAGCAACTGCGTCCCTTCTTTGTTGATTGATTGACGTTCTTTCTTCTTCCCTTTTTGCAGAGGCCAACGCCGCCTTGCAGCAGCAGCTGGGCGAAGCCAACACCGCACTACGTGGCAAGGAGGCGGAGTGCAGCAAGCTGGCCGAGGAGCGTGACCGACTGGTCACTCAGCTCGTGGAGCAGTCGGAGGCCCTCAAGATGGCTCAGAGGGAGACGAAGACGGTGACCGACCTCCTTGCTGAGTTCGAGATCAAGCGCTTCGCCTGGGCCGATAAGGAGGCGCAGCTGACTGCCTAATTCAGCAACATTGGGGACTTGTCGACGGTACGCCTCTTCTTCTTTTCTTTCTTGCTTTGAGTCGCCGGCCCTTATTTAGGCCGACTGCTGGCTTCTGACCTTTAGCTTTTCTTGCCCTTCGTTCAAACAGACTTCTTCCCCGGCCACTCCGTCGCTGCGAACCAGATCATCGAGGACCAACGCTAGGAGCGGAGGGCAGAAGGCGTGCAGATTGCCGCTGATGCCCCCCGGACACTCAACGAGCAGCTCCTCAGCATCCAGGCCCGCCTTCGGCCGGCCCATCAGATGTTGTGCCGCCTTCAGCACGTCGGGGCCCAGGCAATCTCTGCCCTCTGGCCAGCCGTGCAGGCTCCGCGCACTCCCAGTTGGATTGCCGACTGGCTGGAGGTGGTGGCCGGCTGCCCGGAGGCCTGGAAGGGTTCTGCGGCTCGGGCTGAAGCGCGCCGAGCCCTGGAGTTCGTCAAGTCGTGGTACCCTGGGCTGGATCTAGCCCAGCTGACCATGTTTTGACTGGAGGCGGAGAAGGAGCTGGTGGCGGTGGAGGCCGACCTTGTTAGCAGGGCGGCTACGATCGCCGACTACACTGACACCAGCGTCTTCATCTCGGAAGTGGTTGAAAAGGGCGCCGAAGCGCCGCTGGAGTGGCTCGGGCTGAACCCGGAGGACAGCGAGGACTCGCTGAGATGATCGACTCCAGTGATGAAGGGGAGGAGGAGGAGGAGGAAAGTGAGGAGGACGTGCCGGAGGTCGGAGCGGATGGCCAGCCTCAACCTGACCGGGCCTCGAGCAACGACCCGCGCTCAAATGCGCCGACTGCTGCTGGAGGCGGCCACGCGGACACCGACCAGCCGCCCGTTCCACCGACGGCCGCCGCCGACTCTGCCGTCCAACCGTCCACTGCCCCAACTGGTGCCACCGACCCTGCCATCCAGCTGGATCCCTCTGCTGCGCCAACCGGCACCACCAAGTCCACCGTTCAGCCGGATCCTTCTGCTGCACCAACAGGCACCACCGACTCCACCATCCAGCCGGATCCTTCTGCCGCCCCTTAGGGTGTTATCTTTTCCTTTTTCTGCTCACTAGTCTGGACAAACTTTGGTTAAATTTGCACAATTCCACTCGTGGGGTGTATATCAAACTCTGTTGAATGCTGGCCAGTGGGCCTTTATCTATGTAAATATTTTTGTCGCAATTCATGCTTTGCTTTGCCGGCTTCTGACTTTTCTTGCTTTCTTCTCCTTGCTTTTTTCCTTTGCCGCCCTCCCTTGGCTATCCTCTTGCCAGCCAAACACCCGCTCTGCAGACTGTGGCTGGGTTGAGTACTTAGCTATTTGTGGGAGGGCAAGTACTTAACCGCTTGGAGTGTCGGCAAGGCAAGCAGAAGCTGGCCGGCTGGCTGCTCGGCAGCCGGTCGAAAAGGCGGGATGCCGGCCTCGGCTATATGCGTACTTTCCTTAGCCAGTTTTCATGTGGGCATTATTTTGCAACCCCTGCCCGCCGTACAGTCGCTCTACAAGATGCGGCTTCTGACAGGGGAAGTTTTTTGGTGCCGACAGACTACTTGTCCGGCTGCAGGAGGCAGCATATAGCAGAAGGCGGCGAGCCTCCGGGTTGACTTGTTGAACCCGATGCCAGGCGGAATAATAAAACGACACATTCATAGGTAGGACACTTATCATATAGATAAAAGAGGGTAGTCCCCGAGCTCTTCTCGGGGGACCCGGAGTCTTCATACTTACTACAAAAGATAGCGTGATACATACTGCTTTCAACTGTAAAATCTTCGGAGGAGGTTTGCACTCCATGGCCTCTCCGTCTCCTTGCCTGAGTCATCTCTTTTGCTTTCTTTGGGCTTCTAAGCGTCGATCAGGTAGTAGGAACCGTTGCCCAATACATTACTGATGATGAAAGGTCCTTCCCAAGGTGCCGAAAGCTTGTGCGGGCTGGCTGTTCATTGGATTAGCTGGAGCACAAGGTCTCCCTCTTGGAAGGATCTTGGCTTCACCTTGCGGTTGTAGTATCGGCGCAGACTCCGCTGGTAAATGGCGGATCAGCTGAGCGCCAGCAGTCGGCCCTCTTCCAGCAAGTCGACGCCGTCTTCACGTGCCTCCTTGGCGTCCGCCTCGGTGTACATGGTGACTCGCGGGGAGTCGAATTCTGTGTCCGTCGGGATGACGGCTTCAACACCATAGACGAGGAAGAAGGGTGTGAAGCCGGTCGATTTGTTTGGAGTTGTGCGCAGGCTCCAAAGGACGGCCGGCAGCTCATTGAGCTAGTAGCCGGCCGAACGCTCTAGAGGCTCGATCAGTCAGGGCTTGATGCCGGACAGAATGAGGCCGTTTGCTCGCTCCGCTTGGCCATTTGACTGCGGATGGGCAACAGACGCTAAGTCCAGTCGGATGCCCTGCGTCCCACAGAAACGAGCCAAGGCTCCCTTGGCGAAGTTTGTGCCGTTGTCGGTGATGATGCTGTGTGGTATGCCGTACCGAGTGGTGATGTCAGCGATGAAAGTCACGGCAGTCGGCCCATTCAGCTTCTTGATTGGCTTTGCTTCTATCCACTTGGTGAACTTGTCCACAGCAACAAGCAAATGAGTCATGCCACCACGTGCCATCTTGAACGGTCCCACCATGTCCAGCCCCCAGACGGCAGAGGGCTAGGCAATGGGGATGGTCTTAAGTGCAGAAGCCAGCAAGTGCGGCTTGGAACGGAACTTCTGGCACCCTTTGCACTTCTGGACCAACTCCTTGGCGTCATCTAGAGCAGTCGACCAGAAGAAACCATGGCGGAAAGCTTTGGCAACAAGTGACCTTGAAGCCGCATGGTGACTGCATTCGCCTTGGTGGATATCTTTGAGGATTGCTTGACCCTGTGCCGGCTCCATGCAGCGCTGGTACACACCAGTGACACTATGCCGAACCAGTTCTTTGTTGACTATGGTGTATGCTGCTGCCCTCCGTTGCACTTGTCGGGCTAGGATCTCATCAGCCGGCAGCTCCTTGTTCACCAGGAAGTTGAGGATGGGTTGAGCCCATGAGGGTGCTGCTATCTCTCCGACTGCCACGACTGCAACTTGTACAAGGGCGGTTGGGCCGGGAGGCGGCGGGTTGGAGTTGGCTGCCGTCTGCTGAGTTGAAGAAGTCCCCGGGCCGATGCTGCAGTCCTTGGGCCGGGTTCTGAAGTCCCCGGGCCGGGTGCGACGACTGCAGTCCCTGGGCCGCCTGCCGAAGTCCCTCTGCCGGCTTCTAGGGCCCTCAAGTCAGATCTGACTGCTTTAGGAGGGGCCGGCACGAAGATGGAGTCAAACTCTGGTGACGGCTTGACAGATGGCTTAAAGTGGCGTTGTAGGGTGACGCCGGCTGATATTGCTTGCCGGGTGGAGCCGATCCGTGCCAGGGCATCTGCTTGCTCGTTGTCGTTTCATGGCACATGGAGGAACTCGCACCCATCAAAATATCCACTGAGTTACTGTATGAGGAAGTGGTAGCTTGCCATATTTGCATCCTTGGCATCCCAGTCGCCTGACGACTGCTGGACCACCAAGTCGGAGTCCCAATAGCACAGGATCCGGTGAATGCCAAGTTCCTTGGCAAGCCGGAGCCCATGTATGAGTGCCTCGTATTCAGCTACGTTGTTGGAGGCGGCAAAGTGGATTTGTAGCACATATCTGAGCTTGTCGTCCTTGGGAGAGGTGAGGACGATGCCGACTCCCAGACCGGTGCGCATTTTTGAACCGTCAAAATGCATCCGCCAATGGGTAGAGTATGGCGCTGGCGGCAAGTACTAGGTCTCGGCCCAGTCAACGAGGAAGTCGGCCAGTGCTTGTGACTTGATGGCGGTGCGAGACTGGTAGTAGATGGTGTAGGGGGCCAGATCAATGGCCCAGTTGGCCACTCGGCCTAAGGCATCTCGGCTTCCAATGATCTCAGCAAGCGGAGTAGTGCAGACAATAGTAATTGGCTGCTCTTGAAAGTAAGGCTTCAGCTTCTTGGCGGCAAAGTGCACACCATAGCACATCTTCTGATAGTGGGGGTAGTTTTGCTTGGAGGCGGACAGTACTTCACTCAAGTAATACACCGGCCTCTGGACCGGCAATGCACTGCCCTCCTCCTTGCATTCCACCACTATGACTATGCTGACCACCCGACTGGTGGCGGCGATGTAGAGGAGCATGGGCTCTTTATCAGTCAGGGCCGCCAAGATAGGCGGGGTGGTCAACATCTTCTTGAGCTGGAGAAAGGCCTCGTCCGCCTTGTCATTCCACTCGAAAAAAGTGGTCTTCTTCATGAGCTGGTATAGGGGAAGAGTCTTCTCGCCCAGCCGACTGATGAAACGACTGATTGACGCCAGCCAGCCGGTGAACTTCTGCACGTCCAGCAGTCGGGTGGGCACCTCATCTTCTCAATGGCCTTGATCTTCACAGGGTTGCATTATATGCCGCGCTCTGAGACCAGGAAGCCGAGAAGCTGGCCGGCTGGTACTCCGAAGACACATTTCTCTGGGTTGAGCTTGATCTGGAATCAACACAGGTTCTCAAAAGTCTCCTTGAGGTCTTCCAACAGCGTGCCATGCTTCTCCGTCTTCACTACCACATCATCCACATAAACATGGGCGTTTCTGCCGAGTTGCTTGAGGAGACACTTCTGCATGCAACGTTGAAACATGGCGCCGGCATTTCGCAAGCCGAACGTCATGGTCAGGTAGCAAAAGACTCCAAATGGCGTGATGAAGGCGGTCTTCAGCCTGTCGGCCGGGTTCAGCTTTATCTGATGGTACCCTGAGTATGCGACCGCGGCTCGTCAAGCTACGGCGGCTCTTCCTCGGGTAGCAGCTCCTCCAGCGGCGGCTACGACCAACCGCCACGCCGCCGTGCCCGCCTTGAGGGCAGCAACGGATCGTCCCATCGCGGCGCTTTGGTGAAGCGCGAGGCGGAGTCTGGCTGAGCTCAGGAGGACGCCGTGGATCCCTCCTCGCAAGCTGCTATGAGGCGCGTGTTGCTTTTGTTTTGTTTTCCTTCTTTCCTGCATCGAGAGAGACAAGTATGGGGCCCCGTGGGGGTGTGTAACAAACTATGATTCCCTAGTTAACATGCTGCCTTTATTGTTCATGTGCTGTGTCATGGTGTCGTTGTTAAGTGTCTGCGTGTAGGAACAACTTAGCTTGGCACGTTTGAAGTAGTTTCCGCCTTGCAAAGTGCCTGCTTCAGGCCTCACCGGGCGCCTTAAGAGCTGCAAAAAAACTCGTTGAGAGACTACCATTTTCCGAACATTGGCCGCAAGGGCTGCCTGCCATGGCCCAGTGCTTCATGTCGCGATGCCCAAGGGGCACGGACTGAGAGGGGTGTTCCCGTTGCAAACTCGAACGAGTGAGCCTCATGAAAATCAGAAGAAAAAGGCGTGCGAGGGCACCTGCACAGCCCCCTCGCGAGGCTTGCGAGAGAGAGCAAGTCTGACAAAGAGCTGAAGGCAGAAAACGGAGGCATGAAGCGGTTGAACAGGACCGACAAAGAACATCAAAAGCAACTTCAATCAAAGTTCAAATAAGGAAGAGTGAGCCAACTGCAGAAAGAAAATGAAAAGCCGCATCCGGCACCTAGTCTAGTCTTCGACGTCTTCTCACCAGCGCGGGAGGGAGCCCCCGAGGCCCAAGGGCGGCACTCCCGAGAGTCCAGGGCATGTACAACCCCACTCAATATTACGTGAGAGTGTCACGGGCGGCGAGCTTCACAGGCACTAGGCCTTCTTCACAGGCACCAGGCCTTTCTTCGGCCGGCGAGCTTCATAGGCACCGGGCCTTTCTTCAGGGGTAGAACTTCCGGAGGTGCTGGATGTTCTAGGCGTTCCGGATGGTTACCCCATCCTGAGTCTCCAGGCGCGCGGCGCCAGGCCTGGAGACATGAACGACCTTGAACGGGCCCTCCTACATGGGTGAGAGCTTGTGTAGCCCTTCCCTCGAGAGCACCTGCCTCAGGACGAGGTCACCTACCTTAAGCGTCCTGGGCGAATGTTGTGACAGTGATACCACCGCAGCGCCTGCTGGTACCTTGCCGCCCGTAGCGTGGCTTCACGGCGATGTTCCTCCCCCAGCACGAGGTCCATCCCCCGCATGGCGTCCTGCTGCGCCTCATCAAATGCCAGGACCCGCGCGGAGCAACGCCTGACCTCGTGAGGGAGAACCGCTTTTGGTCCGTAGACGAGGAAGAATGGGGTCTCGCCCATTGGTTTGGTGGCGGTGGTGCGGATGGACCACATCACGGACTGGAGCTCGTCGTGCCAGCCCCTGCCGCAAGTCTCCTGCTTCTTCTTGAAAGTCCTAGTCTTGAGGCCCCTTAGGACCTCTGCGTTGGCGCGTTCAGCCTGGCCGTTGCTCAGGGGGTGCGCCACCAAAGCGTAGCAGATCTGCGTTCCAAGGTTAGCACAATATGTCTTGAAGAGATTGCTAGTGAACTGTGAACCGTTGTCGATCATGATGCGGTTAGGGACCCCAAATCGGCTCACGAGGCCCTTGATGAACTTGACCATGGAGCCAGCTGGGTTGGTGCGGACGGCTTCCACCTCCGCCCACTTGGTGAACTTGTCGATGGCGACATAGAGGTAGCGGTAGCCCCCAGGCGCTCGAGGGAATGGGCCCAAGATATCCATCCCCCAGAACGCGAACCGCCACGAGAGCGGGATAGTCTGCAGGCCCTGAGCTGGCTGATGGATCCGCTTGGTGTGGAATTGGCAGGCTTTGCAGGACTTCACCAGCTCTGTCACGTTGTTGAGCGCCGTAGGCTAGTAAAATCCGCTGTGAAATGCCTTGCCGACGAGGGTCCACGATGACTAGTGGTGTCCATAGTCTCCACTGTGTATGTCGGCCAGCAACTCTTTCCCCTGTTCCCTGGAGATGCAACATAGGGAAACGTCATTCGGTCGCTTCCGGTATAACTCACCGTCTTGGATGCAGTAGGCCGTGGCCTGCTGGGCCACACGCTCCGTGTCCCCCTCCTTCTCTGGCAGCGCCCCTTGCGTCAGGTATTCCTTGAATTCCATGGTCCAGCATTCCTCCTAAGGCTCCAGTACCAAGAGTAGGCGCGCTCCTGAGGTCGGGCCATAGGCCGGGGCTCCGACGGCAGGTGGCTGAGGGAGTTCTTCCCGAGGCTGTGCCGTGCTTGAAAGTGATGGTGCCGCCGACGGCTTGAAGAGTCATTCCTCGAAAACGCCAGGATCCTGAGGCAGCCGTCTGGACGCCCTCCTAGCGATGTCATCAACCTCTTGGTTGGTGCCGCGGGGCACATGCTGCAACTCCAGCCCCCAGAACTGCTTCTCCATCTTGTGTACTTCCGCAAGATATGCTTCCATGTGCTCATCCTTCGGCTCATACACCTTGTTGGAGAAGTTGACGAGGAGTTGTGAATCACCCTTGATGACGAGGCGCTTCACTCCCAGTGCTGCTGCAGCTTTTAGGCCTGCTATGAGGCCCTCATATTTTGCTATGTTGTTGGAGACCTTCTCGCCCTGCTGGAAACAAAGCTGTGTGATGTAGTAGAGCTTGTCCTGAGTGGGGGATATAAGCACTGCTCTAGCCCCCGCGCCCTGCCGCGAGAATGCACCATTGAAGTACATGACCCAACCATCTGGTGCCTCACTTCCTGGGGAGAGAGACTGATCCTCGCCCGCCTTGAGCCCTAGTGCTTCCGTCCATTCAGCCACGAAATCAGAAAGCGCAGATCCCTTGACGACCCTGGTTGGGCTGAACTCCAACTGAAACGCCTGCAGCTCGATGTTCCATTCGGCGACCCTCCCAGCGGAGTTGGGCCTCCTGAGTACCCTTTCCAATGGGTAGGCCGAGACGACCTTGATGGGGTGACCTTGAAAGTAGTGCCGCGGCTTACGCGAGGCCACCAAGAGCGTGAGTAAGAGCTTCTGAGGCATGGGGTACCGCGCCCTTGCATCCCGCAACACCGTGCTGACGAAGTACACCGGATGCTCGAGGAGGGTGGGTGCGCTGACGTGGCCTGTGTCCTCCGGAGGTTGAGGCGCTTCCTGAGACGATGGAGCCCCCAACGCCTGGTTGCTTGGTGTGGCCTCTTCAGCCCTGGGTGCGTCTTCCTGCTGAGCTAGCTCCCCTACCACCGTTCTCATGGTCCTCGCGAGGCTTTCCTGGTCTTGTGTCGCCCCGGCTAAGGCCGCGGCTCGGCGGGACGCGGCCTTAGCTTGGCGTTCCTCCTGAACCGCCACCAGGGTTGCGCTGGCGGAGTAGGGAGTGGCGGCAAGGTAGAGCACCAGGGAATCGAGAGGGCGCGGCGCCACCATCACGGGAGGGCTGGTCAGATATTTCTTGAGGTCTTGAAACGCTTGGTCTGCTTCCTGGGTCCACTCAAATGGGCCCTTCTTCTTTATCAGCTTGAAGAACGGCAGGGCGCGCTCCCCTAGCTTGGAGATGAAGCGTCCTAACACCATTACGCGATGCATTTCTCTGAGGGTTTGCGGCGGACTCATGTCTTCAATTGCCTTGACCTTCTCCGAGTTGGCCTCGATCCCCCTGTGGGACACAAGGAAGCTCAGCAGCTTGCTGGAAGGGATGCAGGACACACACTTCTCCGGTTGAGTGATAGGTCCACCTGGCGGAGGCTCGCGAAGGTCTCCTCCAGGTCCTGGATCAAGGTTCTTGCCTCCCGAGACTTTACCACAATGTCATCGACATAGGCCTCGGCGTTTTTCCCGAGCTGCCGGCCCAATGCGATGTGCATCAGCCGCTGGAAGGTCGCGCCCGCGTTGCGCAACCCGAACGGCATGCAAGTGTAGCAGTACACTCCACATGGGGTCAGGAAGGTTGTCTTCTCCACATCTTCCACCGCCATCTTGATTTGGTGATAACCCGAAAACGCATCTAGGAAACAGCATGTCGCACTCGGCGGTGGAGTCGACGATCTGGGTGATGCGTGGAAGCGGGAACGGATCTCGAGGGCATGCCTTGTTGAGGTTGGTGAAGTCGACGCACATGCGCTCCTTTCCCCCCTTTTTCGGCATGACCATGGGGTTCGCCAGCCAGTCAGGGTAGCGAACCTTGCGAATAACAACTGCTGCCTCTAGCTTGCGGGTTTCTTGGATGATGAAGGCCTGCTTTTCTATGGACTGCTGCCTCGCCTTCTGCTTCACGGGGCGTACATTGGGGCAGACATTCAGGTGATGCTCAATCACCTCCCTTGGGACCCCGCTAGCTGCTTGGGTTCCCATGCGAACACCTCCTTATTCGAGCGCAAGAACTTTACCAACGCCTTCTCTTGGTCGGGGTCGAGGTTGGCACCTATGGTGAAGGTGGCTCCTGAGGACCCGTCTTCTTCAACTGGCACCTGCTTGGTCTCTGCCTTATCCTGAGTGAATAGCTGCTTCTATTTGGTCGGTGCAACCTCCTTGGCCTTGGAGGCGTCCGCGCCGGCGGGCTGCGCCGCCGTGGCAGCCTTGAGGGCCATCTTGAGTACCAGCAGAGCCTCCTTGGTATCTCCAGCTACGGTGAGGACGCCGCTGCTCCCGGGCATCTTCATGAGGTTGTAGGCTGGATGGGTTGCCGCCATGAACTGAGCCAAGGCAGGGTATCCGAGGATGGCGTTGTACGGGAGGCCGATGTGGGCGATGTCGAAGTCGACCAGCTCCGTGAGGTAGTTGTCGTGGGTGCCAAAGATCACGGGAAGGTGGATCTGCCCCAGGGAACTGGAGGAACCGCCTCCGACGCTCGAGAAGGGCTTGCTGGGTCAGAGCCGCTCTAGCGGTACATGGAGGAGGCTGAAGGCCTCCACCAAGAGCATGTTGAGGCTGGCACCGTCGTCGATGAGGGTTTTGGTGATGGCCACTTGGCAGATGGTAGGCCTGTAGAGCATCGGGAGCGCACCCAAGTAGGCGGTTTTGACGGGGTGATCTTCTGAGTTGAAAGTTAGGTCGGCCTTGGGCGCCACCCAACCCGAGGGAGCTCCTTGCCACGCGAGGCCGGCGCCGATCTAGCAAAAAGATGGATTGGCGTGGTGGTCCGAGGGTGGCGCCTGTGAGCCGCCCAGGAGAGCTGCGACGACCGGGGGCGCCGGCGTTGCGTAGTGGGCGAGGAAGAGGTCGCGCAGTTCCTCCCAAGATGCCACAGAAGATGCCGACAGCTGAGCAGCCAAGCGCGGGGGACGCCAGTGAGGGCCATGGGAAGCCATTTGGCCATGACCTTGTCATCGCCCCTGGCCTTGAGGACGGCTTCCTCGTACGCCAGCAGGAAAACCTGCGGGTCCGCCACACCGTCATAGCGCGGCGGCATCTCTGGCTTGAACTTGTGCAGCCACTGCACCTGCCATAAGGCGGGGGCCAAGGCTCATAGCCCCCTGGCCCTAGCGCTGGCGCCGGCCGCCGGAGACGGAAGCGCGATGTCCGCCATGAGGGCGAAGCGGTGTAGGTGGAGACTGGGTCGACTGAAGGAGAAGCTCCGGCGCACCCCTACCTGGCGCGCCAAATGTCGGATATCGGGTTCCGGCGAAACCCTTGAGGTTCGAACGCTTGGATGCGCACGAAGATTCCCCCCTATGGAAACACACCCTCAGCCATGCCGCGATCTCTAGCTAGCTCAATCAACACATAGCACAAGGGACACAAGATTTATACAGGTTAGGGCCACTGTTGTGGTGTAATACCTTACTCCTGTGTGGTGGTGGTGGGTTGCCTCTTGGGCTGATGATGAACAGTATGATACGTCCATTTTGCATCATGCTTTTATATCAATATTTATTGCATTATGGGCTGTTATTACACATTTATTCTCAATACTTATGGCTATTCTCTCTTATTTTACAAGGTTTACCATGAAGAGGGGGAATGCCGACAGCTGGAATTCTGGCAGGAAAAGGAGCAAACATTGGAAACCTATTCTGCACAGCTCCAAAAGTCCTGAAACTCCACGCAACATCTTTTTGGAATTTATAAGAATTATTGAGCGAAATAAAAACACCAGGGGGCCCACACCCTGTCCAGGAGACAGGAGGGCGCCCCCCCTGTAGGGCACGCCCCCTATCTCCTGGGCCCCCTGGTGGGCCTCCGGTGTCCATCTTCTGCTATATCAGAGCTTTTACCCTGGAAAAAATCATGGGCAAGCTTATGGGACGAAACTCCGCCGCCACGAGGCGGAACCTTGGCGGAATCAATCTGGGGCTCCGGCGGAGCTATTCTGCTGGGGACACTTCCCTCCGGGAGGGGGAAATCATCACCAACATCATCACCAATGATCCTCTCATCGGGAGGGGGTCAATCTCCATCAACATCTTCACCAGCACCATCTCCTCTCAAAACCCTAGTTCATCTCTTGTATTCAATCTTGTATCAAAACCACAAATTGGTACCTGTGGGTTGCTAGTAGTGTTGACTACTCCTTGTTGTTGATGCTAATTGGTTTACTTGGTGGAAGATCATATGTTCAGATCCTTTATGCATATTATTACTCCTCTGATTATGAACATGAATATGCTTTGTGAGTAGTTACGTTTGTTCCTGAGGACATGGGTGAAGTCTTGCTATTAGTAGTCATGTGAATTTTGTATTCGTTCGATATTTTGATGAGATGTATGTTGTCTTTTCCTCTAGTGGTGTTATGTGAACGTCGACTACATGACACTTCACCATTATTTGGGCCTAGAGGAAGGCATGGGGAAGTAATAAGTAGGTGATGGGTTGCTAGAGTGACAGAAGCTTAAACCCTAGTTTATGCGTTGCTTCGTTAGGGGCTGATTTGGATCCATATGTTTAATGTTGTGGTTAGGTTTACCTTAATACTTCTTTTGTAGTTGCGGACGCTTGCGATAGGGGTTAATCATAAGTGGAATGCTTGTCCAAGTTAGGGCAGCACCCAAGTACCGGTCGACCCACATATCAAATTATCAAAATAGCGAACGCGAATCATATGAACGTGTTGAAAACTAGCTTGACGATAATTCCCATGTGTCCTCGGGAGCTCCTTTCTCATTATTAGAAATTGTCCAGGCTTATCCTTTGCTACATAAAGGATTGGGCCACCTTGCTGCACTTTAATTACTTTATTTACTTGTTACTCGTTACTATTTATCTTATCACAAAACTATCTATTACCTACAATTTTAGTGCTTGTAGAGAAAACCTTACTGAAAACCGCTTATCATTTCCTTCTGCTCCTCGTTGGGTTCGACACTCTTACATCGAAAGGTCTACAATTGACCCCCTACACTTGTGGGTCATCAAGACTCTTTTCTGGCGCCGTTGCCGGGGAGTGTAGCGCTTTTGGTGAGTGGAACTTGGTAAGGAAACATTTAAATAGTGTGCTGAAATTTTCTGTTACTTGTCACTATGGAAACTAATCCTTTGAGGGGCTTGTTTGGGGTATGTTCACCCCAACCAGAAGAGCAAATAGTTGCTCCTCAACATACTGAACTTTATGAAAATATTTACTTTGAGATTCCTTCGGGTATGATGAGAAACTGCTAGCTAATCCATATGCAGGAGACGGAACATTGCATCCCAATTTACACCTTATCTTTGTGGATGACGTTTGTGGATTATTTAAGCTTGCAGGTATTCCCGATGATGTTGTCAAAATGAAGGTCGTCCCTTTATCTTTGAAGGGAGATGCATTGACATGGTATAGGCTATGTGATGATACGAGATCTTGGAATTATAAGCGATTGAAGTTGGAATTTCACCAGAAGTTCTATCCTATGCATCTTGTTCATCGTGATCGTAATTACATATATAATTTCTGGCCTCGTGAAGGAGAAAGCATCGCTCAAGCTTGGGGAGGCTTAAGTCAATATTATATTCATGCCCCAATCATGAGATCTCTTGGGAAATGATTATTTAGAACTTTTATGCTCGGCTTTCTCTTGATAATCGCAACCTGTTCGATACTTCCTGTGCTGGTTCTTATATGCTGAAGACTATTGATTTCAAATGGGACTTATTGGAAAGAATTAAACGCAACTCTGAAGATTGGGGTTCCGACGATGGTAAGGAGTCAGGTATGACACCTAAGTTCGATTGTGTTAAATCTTTTATGGATACTGATGCTTTTCGTGAATTTAGCGCTAAGTATGGACTTGACTCTAAGATAGTAGCTTCTTTCTGTGAATCTTTTGCTACTCACGTTGATCTCCCTAAAGAGAAATGGTTTAAATATAATCCTCCTGTTGAAGTGAAAGTAGTTGCACCTATTACAGTAGAAGAAAAGACTATTACCTATAGTGATCCTATTGTTCCTACAACTTATGTTGAAAAACCTCCTTTTCCTGTTAGGATAAAAGATCATGCTAAAGCTTCGACTGTTGTTAGTAAGAGTAATACTAGGACTATACACCTCCTGAGCAAACTAATGTTGAACATAGCATTGCTATGGTTAAAGATCTCTTGGAAGATGATTTAGATGGGCATGTTATTTATTTCTGTGGTGAGACTGCTAATATTGCTAGGCCAGATACTAAGACACGTAGACCTGTCGTAGGCATGCCTGTTTTTTTTTGTTAAAATAGGAGATCATTGTTATCATGGCTTATGTGATATGGGTGATAGTGCTACTGCAATACCTTATACCTTATATCAAGAAATTATGCATGACATTGCACCCATTGAATTAGAAGACATTGATGTTACTATTAAGCTTTCTAATAGGGATACCATTAAACCCTTTGGGATTGTTAGAGAAGTTGAAGTTTTGTGTGGGAAGGTTAAATACCCTGCTGATTTTCTTGTTCTTGGTTCCCCACAAGATGATTTTTGTCCCATTATTTTTGGTAGACCCTTCTTGAATACAACTAGTGCTAAGATTAATTGTGTAAAGAATATTGTCACTATTGGCATTGATGGTATGTCTCATGAGTTTAATTTTGCTAAGTTTAGTAGACAACCTCGTGATAGGGAACCACCTAGTAAGGATGAGATTATTGGTCTTGCTTCCATTGTTGTTCCTCCAACTGATCCGTTAGAACAATATTTGCTAGACCATGAAAATGATATATTTATGAAGGAAAGACAGGAAATAGATGAAGTGTTCCTTAAACAGGAACCTATGCGGAAACATAACCTTCCAGTTGAAATTCTTGGGGATCCCCCTCCACCCAAGGGTGATCCCGTGTTTGAACTCAAACCATTACCTGATAATCTTAAGTATGCTTATCTTGATGAAAAGGAAATATATCCTGTTATTATTAGTGCTAACCTTTCAGAGAAAGAAGAAGAAATATTATTGAAAACTCTGAAGAAGCACCGAGCTGCTATTGGATATACTCTGGATGATCTTAAGGGCATTAGTCCCACGTTATGCCAACACAAAATTACATTGGAGGACGATGCCGAACCAGTTAGAGATCCTCAAAGACGATTAAATCCCAAAATGAAGGAAGTGGTAAGGAAGGAGATACTAAAGCTCCTTGAGGCAGGTATTATTTGTCCCGTTGCTGATAGTGAATGGGTAAGCCATGTTCATTGCGTTCCTAAAAACGGAGGTATTACCGTTGTTCCTAATGATAAAGATGAATTGATCCCGCAAAGAATTATTACAGGTTATATGATGGTAATTGATTTCCGTAAGTTAAATAAAGCTACTAAGAAAGATCATTACCCTTTACCTTTTATTGATCAAATGCTAGAAAGACTATCCAAACACACACATTTCTGCTTTCTAGATGGTTATTCTGGCCTCTCTCAGATACCTATGTCAGCAAAGGATCAATCTAAGACTACTTTTACTTTCCCTTTTGGTACTTTTGCTTATAGACGTATGCCTTTTGGTTTATGTAATGCACCTTCTACCTTTCAAAGATGCATGATGGCTATATTCTCTGATTTTTGTGAAAAGACTTGTGAGGTATTGATGGATGACTTTTCTGTTTATGGATCCTCTTTTGATGATTGTTTGAGCAACCTTGATCGAGTTTTGTAGAGATGCGAAGACACTAGTCTCGTCCTAAATTGGGAAAAGTGTCACTTTATGGTTAATGAAGGCATTGTCTTGGGGCACAAGATCTCCGAGAGAGGTATTGAAGTTGACAAAGCCAAGGTTGATGCTATTGAAAAGATGCCATGTCCCAAGGACATAAAAGGTATAAGAAGTTTCCTTGGTCATGCCGGTTTTTATAGGAGGTTCATTAAGGACTTTTCTAAAATCTCTAGGCCTTTGACTAATTTATTGCAAAAAGATATTCCTTTTGTCTTTGATGATGATTGTGTAGAAGCATTTGAAATACTTAAGAAAGCTTTGATCACTGCACCTATTGTTCAACCACCTGATTGGAATTTACATTTTGAAATTATGTGGGATGCTAGTGATTATGCTGTAGGTGCTGTTCTAGGGCAAAGAGTCGATAAGAAATTGAATGTTATCCAGTATGCTAGTAAGACTCTTGATACTGCCCAGAGAAATTATGCTACTACTGAAAAAGAGTTCTTAGCAGTTGTGTTTTCATGTGATAAGTTTAGACCTTATATTGTTGATTCCAAAGTTACTATTCACACTGATCATGCTGCTATTAAATATCTTATGGAAAAGAAAGATGCTAAGCCTAGACTCATTAGATGGGTTCTCTTGCTCCAAGAATTTGACTTGCATATTATTGATAGAAAGGGAGCTGAGAACCCCGTTGTAGATAACTTGTCTAGGCTAGAGAATGTTCTTGATGACCCACTGCCTATTAATGATAGCTTTCCTAATGAACAATTAGCGGTCGTTAATGCTTCTCATACTGCTCCTTGGTATGCTGATTATGCTAATTACATTGTTGCTAAATTTATACCGCCTAGTTTCACATACCAGCAAAAGAAAAAGTTCTTTTATGATTTAAGACATTACTTCTAGGATGATCCACACCTTTATAAAGAAGGAGTAGATGGTGTTATTAGAAGTTGTGTGCCTGAGCATGAACAGGAACAGATCCTACGCAAGTGTCACTCTGAATCCTATGAGGATACCACGCTGGAGATAGAACTGCACACAAGGTACTACAATCTAGTTCTTATTGGCCTACTCTCTTCAAAGATGCTCATAAGTTTGTCTTATCTTGTGATGAATGTCCAAGAATAGGTAACATTAGTAGACGTCAAGAAATGCCTATGAATTATTCTCTTGTGATTGAACCGTTTGATGTTTGGGGCTTTGATTATATGGGACTTTTTCCGGCCTCTAATGGTTATACACATATTTTGGTTGCTGTTGATTACGTTACTAAGTGGGTAGAAGCTATTCCAACTAGTAGTGCTGATCATAACACTTCTATTAAAATGCTTAAGGAAGTTATTTTTCCGAGGTTTGGAGTCCCTAGATATCTTATGACTGATGGTGGTTCACATTTTATTCATGGTGCTTTCCGTAAGATGCTTGCTAAGTATGATGTCAATCATAGAATCACATCTCCTTATCATCCGCAGTCTAGTGGTCAAGTAGAGTTGAGCAATAGAGAGCTCAAATTAATTTTGCAAAAGACTGTGAATAGATCTAGAAAGAATTGGTCCAAAAAACTTGATGTTGCATTATGGGCCTATAGAACTGCATACAAAAATCCTATGGGTATGTCTCCATATAAGATGGTCTATGGAAAAGCGTGTCATTTACCTCTTGAACTTGAACATAAGGCATACTGGGCTATTAAAGAGGTCAACTATGACTTCAAACTTGCTGGTGAGAAGAGGTTGTTTGATATTAGCTCACTTGATGAATGGAGAACCCAAGCGTCTGAGAATGCCAAGCTATTCAAAGAAAAAGTCAAACGCTGGCATGATAAGAGGATACAAAAGCGTGAGTTTAACGTAGGAGATTATGTGTTACTATTTAACTCTCATTTAAGATTTTTTGCAGGAAAACTCCTCTCAAAATGGGAAGGTCCTTACATTATCGAGGAGGTCTATCGTTCTGGTGCCATAAAAATCAACAACTTCGAAGGCACAAATCCGAGGGTGGTAAACGGTCAAAGAATTAAACATTATATTTCAGGTAATCCTATCAATGTTGAAACTAATATTATTGAAACCGGAACCCCTGAGGAATACATAAGGGACACTTTCCAGAATGTTCCAGACTCCGAAAAGGTATTGGTATGTGGTACGGTAAGTAAACCGACTCCAAAACAACTCCAATGGCAATTTCTATCAGTTTTGGAATATTTAAGAACTTTAGGAAGAAATAAGTAGTCCGAAAGGGACACGAGGCTCCCACGAGAGTGGAGGGCGCCCCCCCCCCTATTGGGCGCGCCCCCTGTCTCGTGGGCACCTCGTGTGCCTCCTGGACTCCGTCTTCTTGCAAATTACATATTTTGGTCGGTAAAAATTCATTATATATACTCCCGAAGGTTTTAACCACCGTATCACGCAAATATCCTCTGTTTTCATTTTGAGCTGTTCCTGTTGCAGAATAAAGCAAGATGTCTTCTCAGGAGTCAGTTGGGGAGAGTCGGGTGTCTCACCCAACGCCAGGTCCCGGAGCAAATAGTGATGCCTATCACTTTGGGCCATCAACGGAGGATGAGATGGAGGCTGATTTTAAAAGGATAGATGCCATGGAGGAGGATCAAGAAGTTACCTCTCGTCTCCAAGCAGAATTTACTATGGGGGAACTACCTAGCCTGGCTGTCCCTACTTCGGTCACTCCTTCGAACTCTAGATTTCTTTCTTATGAAAACATGAAAAAGAGTTTCACTTGTTCTCCAAAAGCTATGCAACATCCTTGGGTAAAAGGAGCTTTGGCCGTTACGGGCAAGCTCCGTAAAGAAATTATGGACCTCAAACAACAAGTCAATAAGCTCGAGGAGGAGAACCGCATCCTGAAGGGCATCGTCACCAAGAAGATCATAACACCAACCGTGAAGAAGGAGAAATAATCACATGGGTATGGGCACTCCCCTTGGCAACTGCCAAGCTTGGGGGAGGTGCCCCGGTATCGTATCACCATCACACTCCTATCTTTACCGCTTTATTTAGTTCGATCCTTTTAGTAATATCTTGATCTAGTAGATTGAAGTTTTGATATCAAGTAGTTTGAGTTTTGCTTTGTGATTTTTTTTGTAATTGAGTCCGTGAGCTATCTATAATAAAGATTAGTGTTGAGTCAAGGGCTTTGCTACGTTGCTATGATCTTGAGAAAGTAGAAAGAATAAAAGAGTTCATATTGATCTTATGGATAGTGATAACTTCACATATAGAAAGTATGAGGCATAAAAATTGTTGAGAGTTGATGAACGTAGTTTTGGTCATCGTTGCAATTAATAGGAAGTGATAAGGAAAGAGGGGTTCACATATAAATATATTATCTTGGACACCTTTTATAATTGGGAGCACTCATTAAGTATGACATGCTAAAAGAGTTGACGTTGGACAAGGAAGACAATGTAATAGTTTATGCTTTTCGACATCTCAGTTAAAGTATATTGACATTGACCTTCCAAACATGTTGAGCTTGCCTTTCCCCCTCATGCTAGCCAAATTCCTTGCACCAAGTAGAGATACTACTTGTGCTTCCAAATATCCTTAAACCCAGTTTTGCCATGAGAGCCCACTATACCTACCTATGGATTGAGTAAGATCCTTCAAGTAAGTTGTCATGTTGCAGGTAATAAAAATTGCTATCTAAATATGTGTGACTTATTAGTGCAGAGAAAATAAGCTTTGTACGAACTTGTTGCGGAAGTAATAAAGGCGACGGACTGCATAATAAAGGTCCACATACAAGGGGCAATATAAAGTGACGTTCTTTTGCATTAAGATTTTGTGCATCAACCCTAAACGCACATGACAACCTCTGCTTCCCTATGCGAAGGGCCTATCTTTTACTTTATGTTTTTACTTTATGTTCGAGTCAAGGTGATCCTCAACTTTCCCTTTTTCATTTTATCCTTTGGCAAGCTCCTCGTGTTTGAAAGATCATGATATATATATATATATATATATATATATATATATCCAATTGGATGTAAGTTAGCATGGGCTATTATTGTTGACATCACCTAAAGGTGAATACGTTGGGAGGCAACACAATAAGCCCCTATCTTTCTCAGTGTCCGACTGAAACTCCATAGCCACAAGTACTGCATGAGTGTTAGCAATTATAGAAGACTACAAGATAGTTGAGTATGTGAGTTTGCTGAAAAGCTCTATTGTTGACTCTTTCTGATGTTGCGATAAATTGCAATTGCTTCAATGACTGAGATTATAGTTTGTTAGTTCCCAATGAAGTTTCTGAACCATACTTGACATTGTGAATTGATTGTCACTTGAGCATAAGAAATCATATGATAAAATCTATATATGTTGCTGTTATAAGAATGATCATGATGCCCTCATGTCCGTATTCTATTTTTTATCGACACCTCTATCTCTAAACATGTGGACTTATTTTTCAATTTCGGCTTCCGCTTGAGGACAAGCGAGGTCTAAGCTTGGGGGAGTTGATACGTCCATTTTGCATCATGCTTTTATATCAATATTTATTGCATTATGGGCTGTTATTACACATTATATCTCAACACTTATGGCTATTCTCTCTTATTTTACAAGGTTTACCATGAAGAGGGGGAATGCCGGCAGCTAGAATTCTGGCTGGAAAAGGAGCAAACATTGGAGACCTATTCTGCACAGCTCCAAAAGTCCTGAAACTCCACGTAACATCTTTTTGGAATTTATAAGAATTATTGAGCAAAAGAAATACACCAGGGGGCCCACACCCTATCCAGGAGACAGGAGGGCGCGCCCCCTATAGGGCGTGCCCCCTATCTCCTGGGCTCCCTGGTGGGCCTCCGGTGTCCATCTTCTGCTATATCATTGCTTTTACCCTGGAAAAGGCATGGGCAAGCTTACGGGACGAAACTCCGCCGCAACGAGGCGGAACCTTGGCGGAATCAATCTAGGGTTCCGGCGGAGCTGTTATGCTGGGGACACTTCCCTCCGGGAGGGGGAAATCATCACCAACATCATCACCAACGATCCTCTCATCGGGAGGGGGTCAATATCCATCAACATCTTCACCAGCACCATCTCCTCTCAAAACCCTAGTTCATCTCTTGTATCCAATCTTGTATCAAAACCACAAATTGGTACCTGTGGGTTGCTAGTAGTGTTGATTACTCCTTGTAGTTGATGCTAATTGGTTTACTTGGTGGAAGATCATATGTTAAGATCCTTTATGCATATTATTACTCCTCTGATTATGAACATGAATATGCTTTGTGAGTAGTTACGTTTGTTCCTGAGGACATGGGTGAAGTCTTGCTATTAGTAGTCATGTGAATTTGGTATTCGTTCGATATTTAGATGAGATGTATGTTGTCTTTTCCACTAGTGGTGTTATGTGAACGTCGACTACATGACACTTCACCATTATTTGGGCCTAGAGGAAGGCATGGGGAAGTAATAAGTAGATGATGGGTTGCTAGAGTGACAGAAGCTTAAACCCTAGTTTATGCGTTGCTTCGTTAGGGGCTGATTTGGATCCATATGTTTAATGCTGCGGTTAGGTTTACCTTAATACTTCTTTTGTAGTTGCGGACGCTTGCAATAGGGGTTAATCATAAGTGGGATGCTTGTCCGAGTTAGGGCAGCACCCAAGTACCGGTCCACCCACATATCAAATTATCAAAGTACCGAACGCGAATCATATGAACGTGATGAAAACTAGCTTGACGATAATTCCCATGTGTCCTCGGGAGCTCCTTTCTCATTATTAGAAATTGTCAAGGCTTATCCTTTGCTACATAAAAGATTGGGCCACCTTGATGCACTTTATTTACTTTATTTACTTGTTACTCATTACTATTTATCTTATCACAAAACTATCTATTACCTACAATTTCAGTGCTTGCAGAGAAAACCTTACTGAAAACCGCTTATCATTTCCTTCTGCTCCTCGTTGGGTTCAACACTCTTACTTATCGGAAGGACTACGATTGATCCCGTACACTTGTGGGTCATCACAGTACAAGGGAAGAACAACCTCGCAAGGAGAGGTGTTCTTGTGCTTGGCCAACTTGTGTGGGTGAGGGTGATCTGAATCAGTTTGTCTTCTACTGTGGTGGCTAGCCCTATTTATAGAGGCCCTGGTCCTCTCCCCAAATATTGAGCGGGAAGGGATCCAACAACGGCCATTTTGAAAGGGGACAGCTAGTACAAGCTATCCTGACTAAAGGTGGTCTTTGCCTGCTAAAGGCGCTGGTGGTGACGCCGTCTTGGGCTCCATGATGACCTTCGTCCTGCCGTCCTACTGGTCTTTGTCTTGTTGCACCGATATGGAAACCATTGCTTGATGCCTCGGTACTCCTCGCCTACGCTTTCCCCCTTAGCACCAAAGGGGAAACAAGGACACTGCGTAGGCTGGCACCCGCCTGGCCTTGGTCGTCATGGCTTGCGTCATGGGGACCTCACGAGGTAGCCCTTGCCTTGATCTCTCCGCCTCCTCGCGAGCCTGCTTAGTGAGTCCGCTCCTGAGGAGGCCTTGCATCGCCCACCCCGCGAGGCTTGGCCCCTCGCGAGGGTCTTGAGAATTGGTTGATGAAGACGGGCCGTACTGGGCCACTGGTGGAGCCACGCCGCAGGCCGCAAGCAGGCAAGTCTGGGAACCCCCGTTCCCGGAACGCCAACACGTAACTTGAGGATTATCCTCATTGCTACATAGAAGAATTATGTCCTTGAAGCACCGCTAGGTGCAAGGTCTGCTGCAAGAGCAGATGCTGATGTTATGAACGTCTGGCAAGCTCGATCTGATGACTACTCGATAGTTCAGTGTGCCATGCTTTACGGCTTAGAATTGGGACTTCAAAGACGTTTTGCACGTCATGGAGCATATGAGATGTTCCAAGAGTTGAAGTTAATATTTCAAGCAAATGCCCGAGTTGAGAGATATGAAGTCTCCAACAAGTTCTATAGTCGCAAAATGGAGGATAATAGTTATGTCAGTGAACACATACTCAAAATGTCTGGGTACCATAACCACTTGACTCAGCTGGGAGTTAATCTTCCTAATGATAGTGTCATTGACAGAGTTCTTCAATCACTGCCACCAAGCTATAAAGGCTTCATGATGAACTATATATGCAAGGGATTGAAAAGACAATTCTCGAGCTCTTCGCAATGCTAAGGGCTGCGGAGGTAGAAATCAAGAAGGAGCATCAAGTGTTGATGGTTAACAAGACCACTAGTTTCAAGAAAAAGGGCAAAGGGAAGAAGGGGGACTTCAAGAAGAATAGCAAGCAAGTTGCTGCTCCCGGGAAGAAGCCCAAGTCTGGACCTAAGCCTGAAACTGAGTGCTTCTGCTGCAAAGGAACTGGTCACTGGAAGTAGAACTGCCCCAAGTATTTGGCGGATATGAAGGATGGCAAAGTGAAAGGTATATTTGATAAACATTTTATTATGTGTACCTTACTAATGCTCGTAGTAGCGCCTGGGTATTTGATACTGGTTCTGTTGCTCATATTTGCAACTCGAAATAGGGGCTATGGATTAAACGGAGATTGGCTAAGGACGAGGTGACGACGCGCGTTGGAAATGATTCCAAGGTCAATGTGACCGCCGTCGGCACGCTACCTCTACATCTACCTTCGGGATTAGTTTTACACCTGAATAATTGTTATTTGGTGCCAGCGTTAACCATGAACATTATATCTGGATCTTGTTTGATGCGAGACGGTTATTCATTCAAATCAGAGAATAATGGTTGTTCTATTTATATGAGTAATATCTTTTATGGTCATGCACCCTTGATGAGTGGTCTATTTTGTTGAATCTCGATCGTGGTGATACACATGTTCATAATATTGAAGCCAAAAGATGCAAAGTTAGTAATGATAGTGCAACTTATTTGTGGCACTTCCGTTTAGGTCATATTGGTGTAAAGCGCATGAAGAAACTCCATGCTGATGGGCTTTTGGAATCACTTGATTATGAATCACTTGGTGCTTGCGAACCATGCCTCATGGGCAAGATGACTAAAACTCCGTTCTCCGGAACAATGGAATGAGCTACTGACTTATTGGAAATAATACATACGTATGCAGTCCGATGAGTGTTTTGGCTCGTGGCGGGTATCGTTATTTTCTGACCTTCATAGATGATTTGCGTGGATATGGGTATATACTTAATGAAACATAAGTCTGAAACATTTGAAAAGTTCAAAGAATTTTAGAGTGAAGTGGAAAATCATCGCAACAAGATAATAAAGTTTCTACGATCTGATCGTGGAGGCGAATATTTGAGCTACGAGTTTGGTCTTCATTTGAAACAATGTGGAATAGTTTCGCAATTCACGCCACCTGGAACACCACATCATAATGGTGTGTCCAAACGTCGTAACCGTACTTTATTAGATATGGTGCAATCTATGATGTCTCTTACTGATTTACTGCTATTGTTTTGGGGTTATGCTTTAGAGACAGCTGCATTCACATTAAATAGGGAACCATCTAAATGAATTGAGACAACACCATATGAACTGTGGTTTAAACCCAAGCTGTCATTTCTTAAAGTTCGGGGCTGCCATGCTTATGTGAAAAAGCTTCATCCTGATAAGCTCGAACCTAAATCAGAGAAATACGTCTTCATAGGATACCCAAAGGAAACTATTGGGTACACCGTCTATCATAGATCCAAAGGCAAGATATTCGTTGCTAAGAATGGATCCTTTCTAGAGAAGGAGTTTCTCTCGAAAGAAGTGAGTGGGAGGAAAATAGAACTTGATGAGGTAATTATACCTTCTCCCGAATTGGAAAGTAGTTCATCACAAAGATCAATTCCAGTGATTCCTACACCAATTAGTGAGGAAGCTAATGATGATGATCATGAAACTTCAGATCAAGTTACTACCAGACCTCGTAGGTAATCCAGAGTACGGTCCGCACCAGAGTGGTACGGTAATCCTATTCTGGAAGTCATGTTACTAGACCATGATGAACCTACAAACTATGAGGAAGCGATGATGAGCCCACATTCCGCAAAATGGCTTGAGGCCATGAAATCTGAGATGGGATGGATGTATAAGAACGAAGTCTGGACTTGGGTGGACTTGCGCGATGACCGGCAAGCCATAGAAAATAAATGGATTGTCACATCACTAGCTTCTGGCAATGCACTAGTGCTAGCCTTTGGTGATGCATCATGTTTACTTTTTACAAAAAGTTGAAATGGGGATGACAGAACCCCCAGCACCCCCTTAAACCAACTAGGGTTTACTAAAATCATTTTCAATGAATCCAAAATGCCCTTCTAAAATGTTCATCATCTTTGCCTAGGTCTAGAACCTCTGAAAAAATGGTGCACACTTTCCAGGACAATAAAGGGTCACTAAATTAAATCATATAGAAATATTTAAAATGCCCAAATAATCATAAACTAAAATGTTTACTGTTGGTTATATTCTAAACAGTAGCCATGATTAGTTTCATGATTTTTGGAAGTGACTAGGTATTTTTAGAAAAGCCACAAAGAATACAGAAAAATAGAAAAACAGAAATAAAAGAGAGAGAGAGACTAACCTGGGCCAACTCACCTGTGCAGCCACCTGGCGGCCGAAGTGGCCGGCCCAGCCCACCTGCCCCCTCCTCTGTCGTCTTCCTCCTTGACAGGAGGACGAGCGCGTGGCTGATGCCAGCCAGCGCACGCCCGACCACCTCCTGCTTGCCGCTTCGCCCTGGCCTCTTCGGATGATGCCACACCCCCCTGGAACCCCCTCGCTCACTTCCTCGACCCCAGCCCCTTCCCTGGCTCTCTCCCTCGCACGGACCGAGCGCAGCCACCGCCGTCGCCGTTGTCGTGGCCATAGCCACTGCCTTGCCTCGCCAACACGCTCAGAGGCTCCGCCTGGTCCCCCTCTTCCTTCTCACCAAGCTGCACGACGCCGGAAGCCCCTGGACACCGCTAGCTCCGCCATTCCCCTCCTCGGCCACCAAAGACTACCATCGTCGATTCACCGCCTCTGCCACATCCTCGAGCTCGCTGAGACCGTCCTCGACCTGCTGTGAGCTCCGCCATCGTTTCCCCCTCTCCCCGTGCTCTACTTCCCTCTCTAGCCGCCGTTCGCAACGAGCCCGAGAGCTCTTCACCGCCGGCCATGTCGCCGTCGTGGCCACCATTGCCTAGAGCCGCAACCGAGCACACAGCCGTGCTTAGGTGCACCCCCAGGAGGCCGTAGCGCCCCCCTTGCCTCCTGTCGTGCTTCCTAACATCGAAACGCTCGACGCCCGAGCTCCGGCCGCCGCCGTCATCATGGTTGCCGTCGCCTCAGGCCATCCCAGCTGTTCCCTCTTGCCCCGTTAGATGCGTGCAATCGCTAGCTCCCCGTACAGCCTCTTCGCCACTCATTTGGTCGCCTGAGCTGCGATTCCGAGCACGTCCGCCGTCTCCGGCGTCGCCGACGACAAGCCATGGACCAAGCCTGGTGAGGTTGACTCGTTTGACCTGGGGTTTGACCCCCTAGGGTCACTGACATGTGGGCCATGCCCCTGTTTATTTTAGGTGTTAGATTAGTTAGCGCTAATTAACTTAGTTAATTGGTTGACTCACTGACATGTGGGCCCAGGCCCTAATTAACCTAGGTTATTGCTAACGTAACACTAACTAACTCTATTAGTTAGTTGTTACACTGACATGTGGGTCTCAGCCGTCAAGTTTGACCTGGGCTAGCGCCTTTAACCTGCTGACGTCACGCCGACGTCATGCTGACGCAGTTAACCCTTTTCTAGATTTATTCTTATTCAGGAAATTCCAGAAAATGCACTAAACTTCTAAAATTCATAGAAAATTATTTGTAACTTCAAATGAAATAAGTTATATATGAAAAATGATTAGAAAAATCCAATCTATCTATCTGCACTGGTTTTATGCATGTTAAAGCAACTTAAACTTGCTGTTTATATCAAAACATGTAATGCACTTTATAAAGTCATAGTTTGAGTTTGAACTTGAACCCTGGGTTCAAAATAACTCAAACCCATCTGGTTGAAGCTGCATTAGGCCAACACACTCATATTTCCATGTCATGATCATGCATCATATTGTGCATTGCATTGATTGTGTTTCCTTCTGTGTTGCCGGTATTTGTCCCCTCTCAGTAGACGTGTTCCGACGATGAGTTCGATGACACCGATGAAGAGCTATATCATTTTCAGAAGTGCTAGGCAAGCAAAACCCCCTTGTTCATTCCGATACAATCCCACTCTCTCGCTCCTGCTCTCTTTTACTCCACTAGGACAACAACGACTCATGTGTTACTTGTTGTGGTAGTTGAACCCCTTTTCCTCTGCATGACCTGTCATTGCCACAGTAAATAGATGAAACCCACTAGTATGAGTAGGAGTTGTTTGAGCCCTGATGTGCCTACTCATTCATGCTTGTTTGTCATGCCTACTACTTCTTATAGTTGAGTCAGGTCCGATTCATCGGGGATGAATTGGAATGGTGATGAACATGTCCTACTGTGTGTGAGCTAAGTGTGTGAACACGATTTGGTAAAGGTAGCGGTGAGAGGCCATGTATGAGTACATGGTGGGTTGTCTCATTGAAGCTGTCCTCAGGAACTGAGTTCTGTGTTTGTGATCCATGAACAACTACTACCACTCATTGGGATCCTTAATTAACCCTCTCAGCTTCTTAACCAGCCCTGACCTCTGTCCAGGAGTTGCAAGTAGTTTCTGGTATTTGTAGTATGCTGGAGGCCGTGCGCTGTGCTGACACGAGGGGTGGGCTGTGATGCGGTAGGCACCTAGACCAGACTCCCTGCAGATGGAACCTGAATAGGCGATAAACCTGTACTAGAGACTTGAGTGTTTAGGTAGGCCGTGGCCAACACCCTCGCCAGGCTTCCGCTTGAAGGTTGCCGAGATACATGACGTGTACATGGTGGTAAGTGGCGAGAGTGTGTGTGAAGAAGTACACCCCTGCAGGGTTAACATCATCTATTCGAATAGCCACGTTCGCGATAAAGGACCTCTGGGTTGCCTATACAGTTCATAGACAAGTGAAAGTGGATACTCTAAAATGCGCAAGATAAGCGTGACTGCTATGGATGGCGTTCTCGTAGGGAGACGGGAGCGGATCCATAGTGGTGTATTGATATGGTGAATGTGTGGACTCGTGTGCGCCACCTCAAAGAGTTACTTGAAGTCGTAGTTCAGGATAGCCACCAAGTCAAAGCTGGCTTGCTGCAGTTAAACCCCACCATCCCCTTTGTTGATACTGATGCATATGTAGTTAGTTCTGATGTAAGTCTTGCTGGGTACATTTGTACTCATGTTTGATTAATTTATGTTTTTGCAGAGAGGCTCCAGTCTCACTAGTAGTTCCGCGTGGACTTTGACGTTTAGCTTGGTGCCTCAGCTACGATCTTGTGCCCATGGCAGGATCTGGTAGATAGTCAGGCTTCTCAGCCTTTTTCATTTGTAGATGTCTGTACTCAGACATGTTAAGCTTCCGCATGTGCCTTGACTTGTATGCTCTGAATGTTTGGTCATGAGATCCATGATTGTAATATCTCGCTCCTCAGAGCCTATTGAATAAATACTTTGAGTTGTAGTTTTGTTATGATGCCATGTTGTATTTGCACATATCGAGCATATTGTGTGTATGATTGAAATGTTTGGTATGTGTGGGATCTGACTATCTAGTTGTTTATCCTTGGTAGCCTCTCTTACTGGGAAATGTCCCCTAGTGCTTCCACTGAGCCATGGTAGCTTGCTACTGCTCTAGAACACTTAGGACGGCCGGCATGTGTACTTCTTCATTCCTGTGTCTGTCCCTTTGGGGAAATGTCACGCGGTGATCCTTTAAGTCCTTGTAGCTTGCTACGACTTGGGATTCATTCGCTGTTTATCGACACGTTCATTGCTGGGTCATGTATGCATGTCCCTGTAAGATAGCACCACTTTGGGTTCACGACTAGCCATGTCAGCCCGAGTTCTTTGTCATATGGATAAACAGCGAATGAACCCGGGATGACATGGATAAACAGCGACAGTATCATATACGTGAACCAAAAGGCGCAAGCGGTTCCGGGCCTGGTAAGGCGACACCCGCGAGAATACCGTGCGTGAGGCCACAAAGTGATATGAGGTGTTACAGGCTAGATCGGTGTGGCATAGGATTGGGGTCCTGACATGGATCTTCAAGAAGAAGACTAATGCTGACGGTAATGTTACTGTCTACAAAGCTCAACTTGTTGCAAAAGGTTTCCGACAAGTTCAAGGAGTTAACTACGATGATACCTTCTCACCCATAGCGATGCTTAAGTCTGTCCGAACCATGTTAGCAATTGCCGCATTTTATGATTATGAAATTTGGCAAATGGATGTCAAAACTGCATTCCTTAATGGATTTCTTAAAGAAGAGTTGTATGAGCTCCAGTGATCCATTTATGGACTGGTGCAAGCCTCTCGGAGTTGGAATATACACTTTGATAATGTGATCAATGCATATGGTGTTATACAGAATTTTGGAGAAGACTATATTTACAAGAAAGTGAGTGGGAGCTCTGTAGCATTTCTAATATTATATGTGGATGACATATTGTTGATTGGAAATAATACATAATTTCTGGATAGCATAAAAGGATACTTGAATAAGAATTTTTCAATGGAAGACCTCGGTGAAGTTGCTTATATATTGGGCATCAAGATCTATAGAGATAGATCAAGACGCTTAATTGGACTTTCACAAAGCACATACCTTGATAGAGTTTTGAAGAAGTTCAAAATGGATCAGTCAAAGAAAGTGTTCTTGCCTGTGTTACAACATGTGAAGTTGAGTCAGACTCAATGCCCGACCACTGCACAAGATAGAAGAAAATGAAAGTCATTCCCTATGCCTCAGCCATAGGTTCTATCATGTATGCAGTGCTATGTACCAGACCTGATGTTTGCCTTGCTATAAGTTTACTCAGGTAGGTACCAAAGTAAGCCAGGAGTGGATCACTGGACAACGGTCAAGAACATCCTGAAATACCTGAAAAGGACTAAGGATATGTTGCTCGTTTATGGAGGTGACAAAGAGCTTGTCGTAAATAGTTACATCGATGCAAGCTTTGACACTGATCCGGATGACTCTAAGTCGCAAACCAGATACGTATATATATTGAATGGTGGAGCTGTCAGTTGGTGCAGCTTGAAGCAGAGCGCCGTGGAGGGATCTACGTGTGAAGCAGAGTACATAGCTGATTTGGAAGCAACAAATGAAGGAGTCTGGATGAAGGAGTTCATTTTCGATCTAGGTGTAATACCTTGTGCATTGGGTCCAATGAAAATCTTTTGTGACAATACTGGAGCAATTGCCTTGGCAAAGGAATCCAGATTTCACAAGAGAACCAAACACATCAAGATACGCTTCAATTCCATCCGCGATCAAGTCAAGGAGGGAGACATAGATATTTGCTAGATACATACGGATCTGAATGTTGCAGACCCGTTGACTAAGCCACTTCCACGAGCAAAACATGATCAGCACCAAGACTCCATGGGTGTTAGAATCATTACTATGTAATCTAGATTATTGACTCTAGTGCAAGTGGGAGACTAAAGGAAATATGCCCTTGAGGAAATAATAAAGTTGTTATTTATATTTCCTTATATCAAGATAAATATTTATTATTCATGCAAGAATTGTATTAACCGGAAACTTTGTACATGTGTGAATACATAGACAAAACAAAGTGTCCCTAGTATGCCTCTACTTGACTAGCTCGTTAATCAAAGATGATTATGTTTCTTGACCATAGACATGTGTTGTCTTTTGATGAACGGGATCACATCATTAGTGAATGATGTGATGGACAAGACCCATCCGTTAGCTTAGCATAATGATCGTTAAGTTTTATTGCTATTGCTTTCTTCATGACTTATACATGTTCCTCTAACTATGGGATTATGCAACTCCCGAATACCGGAGGAACACCTTGTGTGCTATCAAATGTCACAACATAACTGGGTGATTATAAAGATGCTCTACAGGTGTCTCCGAAGGTGTTTTGTTAAGTTGGCATAGATCGAGATTAGGATTTGTCACTCCGTGTATCGGAGAGGTATCTCTGGGCCCTCTCGGTAATGCTTATCACCACAAGCCTTGCAAGCAATGTGACTAATGAGTTAGTTGCAGGATGAAGCATTATGGAACGAGTAAAGAGACTTGCCGGTAATGAGATTGAACTAGGTATGAAGATACCGGCGATCGAATCTCGGTCAAGTTACATACTGATGACAAAGGGAACAACGCATGTTGTTATGCGGTTTGACCGATAAACATCTTCATAGAATATGTAGGAGCCAATATGAGCATCCAGGTTCTGCTATTGGTTATTGACCGGAGATGTGTCTCGGTCATGTCTACATAGTACTCGAACCCGTTGGGTCCGCACACTTAAAGTTCGATGACGATTTGTATTACGAGTTATGTGTTTTGGTGATAGAAGTTTGTTTGGAGTCCCGGATGAGATCACAGACATGATGAGGAGTCTCGAAATGGTCAAGAGGTCAAGATTGATATATTGGAAGGTTACATTCAGACACCGGAATGGTTTCGGGAAGTATGAGATAAGTTTCGGAGTACCGAGAGCTTACTGGAACCCTCAGGGTATTATTGTGCCTTCATGGGCCCTAGTGTAGACAGGAGGCCGGTGGCCAGGGGGAGGCACGCGCCCCCAAGCCCAAACCGAATTAGAATAGTGGTGGGGCCACGGCCCCCTTTCCTTCTTCTCCTCCACCTCTTTCCCCTCCCCCCTTCTCCGAAAAGGAAGGGGGAATCCTACTAGGACTGGGAGTCCTAGTAGGACTCCCCACACTTGGCGCGCCCCTTGGCCTGCGGCCTCCTCCCCTCCTCCTTTATATACGGGGGTAGGGGGGCACCCCAAGAACACAACATTGTCTTAGCCGTGTGCCATGCCCCCTCCACCGTTTACTCCTCCGATAGTATGATCGTAGCGCTTATGCGAAGCCCTGCACGGATCACATCATCAACACCGTCATCACGATGTTGTGCTGACGAAACTCTCCCTCGACCTTCTGCTGGATCAAGAGTTCGAGGAACGTCATCGAGCTGAAGATGTGCTGAACTCATAACTACCATACGTTTGGTGCTAGATCGGTTGGATCATGAAGACGTTTGACTACATCAACCACGTTAACATAATGCTTCCGCTTTCGGTCTACGAGTGTACGTGGACACACTCTCACCCTCTCGTTGCTGTGCATCACCTAGATAGATCTTGCGTGAGCGTAGGAATTTTTTTTAAATTGCATGCTACATTCCCCAACAGAGGTAGAGGCAGGGGTAAAAATTAAAAAGAGGCCCCCGTCCCTATTTATAAAGAGGTGATGAGATGGCATGCATGGAGATCGAGGAGGCAAAATAATTATGCTAACAATACGGGCGCCTCGATTTTTGGGAAGCCTATTAAAGATAAGGATCCGTTGTGATATCTTGGGTCTTGTGCGGAATTAATGCACGTGAGGTCATGGCGGGTTACAGAGGTTCTGTTTATATGACATCATGGCAGGTTATAGCGTTTTGCATAAAATTTGACACTAGTGCACAGTCTCTTAAGTTAAACGGTGAAGATTGACATGAACAAGTTCAAATCAACCACATGAATAATGCTGGGGATATAGTTCCGAGGTGTGACCCACCCAGGAGGGGCCGGGTTATACTGTTGGTGATTTAATATGAAGAAGGTCCAAGAAGGCCCAAAGTGTAAAGATTGCGGCTCATAGAAGTAGGCCTGGTGACTATGAACCGCCGTATGATGACTTGCACTGTACGTCATAGCTAATTAGAAACTGAGCCGGTCACATTGTGTGAGCCGGCCGGGACTCTGTAAGCCTCCGAGTCTCTGCCTGTGTATATAAAGGTGAGACCCGGTGGAGGGTTAACGAAAGATACTATCAATCGAGAGCTAGGTCAAGCGTATTCGCTCCCTTGTAATCGAAACTCAGGCAATACAACTAGAAGCAGGACGTAGGCTTTTACCTCATTACGAGGGGCCGAACCTGGGTAACACCTTGTGTCCATGCACTACTACAGAATGCTGCTAACGCGACACTATGATTAGAGACCCTTTGACGAAAGTGTGTGCGATGCAATAATGGTAAATGGTGGTGTAAAAAACCCGTCAAAAAAGGTGCAAAATGTTTGTGATGACGGGCACATCAAACACGGTTCAGATTTTGGTTCCGTGTGCGGTGCAGGGCATACGGTTTAATTCAATTAACTATTTGCGATGAGGAGGAACAAAAGAAACGGGCAAAATGAAGGTGTGTGCGATATACAACATATGGTTCACTCAAATGAACTGTTTGTAATTAGACAAGACAAAAGAAATGGTCAGGTAGATGAAGGTGTGTGCAATATATGGCATGCGGTTCACTTGGATGAACTATTTGCGTTCAGACAAGAGAACATAAATGGTTCAATATAACAAGATGTTTGTAATATGCGGCAAACATGCCTGTAATCAGAAATGTGTGCGAAGACCGATAATAACACAGACGATTGCTTCTAATAAGATGTATGTGATATGCTTTGTCTACACAACATGTATTGGCCATTGGGGGACGGCCGGTCATCCGGATATGCCATAAGGATGCGAAGATGCATCCTATATCAGCAAGGACTAGTTGTTCCACCAGTAGCTCATCTAAGAGAACTCTCAAGTTAAGTGTGCTCAGGCTGGAGCAGCCATCAGATGGGTGACTGGATGGGAAGTTGTGTTGATGTTAAATTAACTAATAGGATGGGTCATTTCAGTCAAATGACCGAAATGGCCCATTCCCTCAGCTAATTTAACCTTGAGGTCCTTGTTTTTTATTTTTATTTTATTTTCTAACATATGTTAAAGAAGGTCTACCACATGACTTTTTGACAATGTGTATACGTGGCATACAGTTGATCCATCTGACCTATTTGTGATAGAATAAGCCATGTGTGTTGTGGGCAAACGCTTGCTAGTGTACAACCATTTGCGATTGATGAATTCATCACCGACGGGTTCCCTAGTGTGGTCCGTGTTCATCTCATCATCATCTACTTCTTGTCCTAGCTCGATGTTCCTTATATGCTAAGTTTCCATTAATTGATGGCGTTCTGTGAACACGCCACCATTTCCCGCCATTTGCTCACCTGTTTCCCCCACCCAGCGATATTGCACATAAACCTAGGAGCGGCCCGATGCATGGAGGCAACATGTGCAGCCTGTAGCACATCCACCTTTTACAAGCATGCCAATGCACCAAAGCGCCGCCTCTGCCATCAACCTCGTCAACAAGGAAAACCAGAAGGCGCCATGGCCTGTCGAGGCCGCGGCACTCCCCGGCAAAGCGATGGACAATGTCGTGATGTGCGTCATCGCCAGGGTTGAGCAGACCCTTGGCGCATGGCGCATCAGCGCCATGGATCAAGATAGGCATGTCAACACTGAGAGGCTGCAGCTTGCCGCACGACATGATCGATGGCGCATCGCAGAGCAAGCTAGGCGCGCCCGCGCCGATTGGCTATGGCTTGCCGCACTAGCCCAAGAAAGTGAAGAAATCCTGTAAGATGGACTTGGAGACCATTGGAGCGCCGTAGAGCAAGAGGCGCGGCGCGCCGCACAACAAGAGCGGATCCATCGGCGCTTGCCTGCTGTCGATAGGGCGTCGCAGCTGGGTACATGTTCCGTCAGTACCCCCTAGTCCTCTCCAGGAATGGGCACATGCCCTCTGCACCGTACTTGCACCAGAGGCCGGGCACACCGTACTTACACCGGACGCCCGCCGCACTGTTCGCATGGGTCGCGCCGTTCGCCTTGTTCGCGGCCCGCTCGATGCCAACACGCTAGTTGGTAGGCTCGACCGCCTCCTTGGCCTAGGTGTCCACCTGGGCGCAGTAGAGGAACATGGCCGTCGCATCCTCGAGGTGCTGATCTCCAATGAAATAGCCAACTTGGAGCTCGAGGCCGCACTCCAGATGCACCGCGAGCGTGTCGACCGCTTGGCGAACGCTGCACGAGTTCAGGCAGAGCCAAGAGCTACCGTAGGCAAGGGCTACTGGTCATGGTCTCATGGATGCGTTTTATTTTGTTGAGTCATTTCGATGTGGATAGCTATGTATTCACAACAATCATACTATTGCTCTGTTTATTGCTCTGTTTCAATGTGTGTACTCTGTTTTTCGTTCTTATATGTTCTGTTTCAATGTGTGTTTATATGCTTTCCATTATTTATATGTGGATGATAACAGATAGATTCAAATTAGTATACAAAAATAGATAGAAAATGGAATTCATAATATATATAATATTAATTGTTCATTAGTTCATCACAGAATATATATAATATCATCACATATACGTGATGATACTTAACTACTAGGTACAATGCATAAAATTGAAAACGAACAATAATAAAACTAATAATCCCTCCTGGAGCCAGTATTGCGGCAGCCCCTCGCCAGCAACTCCCTGGTGCGCAGCATCTTCCCAGAGCGGAGGCAGTACTCCGCCTCCTCTGCCTCGCAGTGCTTGACGTGCCGATCTACCTTTTGTAGGCGGACGCGCGCGAACGATCTTGCCATTTCATTTGGTGCCCACTAGAGCTCCTCGTCGGCGGCACGCTGGAGCTTATCGGCCCAGCTCCACGCAGCGACGAGGCACCTAGCACCTCTGACCTTCCTCGTGAAGTACCCGTCTTCGTACACCTCCTCCGCACAACGACGCGCTCGCCCCCAAAGCTCCGCCGCCTCCTTTTTCCAGGCGGCATCACGGGCTTCACAGGCCGCCTGGTACCTCATCCTCCTCCGCCATCTCCTTCTTGAAAGCCACTTGCCAGGCTTTCTTAGCCGGTGGCAGCGACTTCCAAAGACAAAGATCGTACTCGCCCCAAAACCAATCCAAAGATGGGGGGTCCAGCGCAACCTCGTCCGGCGGCGCATATGTGTCCTCGTTGCTGCTCCTCGAGTGAGCGTCCTCAGGGGGTGGCGACTCCTCATCGGCGGGTGGGTAGACCAGCGGTGCCATGGTAGAGATTTGAGAGATAGAGATAGAGATAGATAGATAGATAGATAGAGATAGATAGATAGAGAGAGAGAGAGAGAGCAAACAAGGGGAGGATCTAGATGAGAATGCAGGCGGGACGACGTGATCAAGGTAGTATTTATTGGCAGCCGGAATCTAGATCGACGGGAACAGTACACATGCCAGTCGCCGGAATTTACGAGTACTCTAGTGTGAATTACACATGATTCCAGGAGTAAAATCCGTGTGTGAACATAATAGCTGACGGTTCCCAATGCAGAACCGTGTCTGATTAATAAAGGCCGCCATTCACCTTCGAAACTCCGAGGCGTGAAATAGAGTGCTAATCGTGTGGGGCTGGTTGTCTTGCCACATTTTACATTTTCTTTTTTGAACACCAGATATTTACATCGTCTGATTGTCGGATTTTGGGTTCCGGCAGACCCTTGAGGTTCGAACTCTGGGGTGCGCACGAAGATCTTTCCCCTACCAACTCACGTCTCGAAGCCTCACAAGGGATCTAAGCTAGAAAGAAGAACACACATGGGACATGAGGTTTATACTGGTTCAGGCCACCATTCTGGTGTAATACCCTACTCGAGTGTGTGGTGTGGTGGATTGCCTCAGGGGCTGATGATGAACCATACAAAGGGAGAACAGCCTCGCGAGGGGCTATTCTTGAGCTGGTGTGATGAACTACCTGGGTGAGTTCAGTCGCCTCTCTCTCTAGTCTACCCAAAATCTGGATCTTCCCCTTACTCTGTGGTGGCTAGCTCTATTTATAGAGGAGGCCCCGGGCCTCTTCCCAAATAATGAGCGGGAAGGGCGCCAACAATTGTCCATTTTGGAGGGGAACATCTAGTACACTTATCCTGACTAAAGTTGGTCTTCGACTGTCAAAGACTCTGACGGTGACGCTGTCCTGGGCTCCACGGTGACCTCCATCCTACCGTTCTGCCGGTCTTGGTATTGTTGCACCGAAACGGTAACCTTTGCATTATGCCTTGGCCTGTGCTTGCCCCCTTTGCACTGAAGGGGAAACAAGGACACTGCATAGGCCGGCGCCCGCCTGGCGCCCTCCTGGTCTCAATCGTCATGGCTTGCGTCACGGGCACCTCGCGAGGTACCCTGCCTTGATCTTTCCGCCTCCTCGCGAGCCCGCCTGATGAGGCTGCTCCTGAGGAAGCTTCCTGTCGTCCGCCCCGCGAGGCTTGGCCCCTCGCGAGGGTCTTGAGCTTGAGCTGATGAAGTTGGGCTGTACTGGGCCTCCGCTCGAGCCACGCCGCAGGCCGCAGGCAGGCAAGTCTGGGGACGCCCGTTCCCAGAACGCCAACAGTAGCCCCCGGGCCCAAGGCGCGACCAGACTTGGCTTAGCAGAGAACTGATGGGGGCAAGTGCGAAGCGCCACGGGTCCCAATAGCCTATGGCCTTGGGCTCCACGTGGCGGTTGATTGGACGTGGGCGTCTCCGCTTCCCACGATGCCTCATTACACACCCGACTAGGCGGACCCGTGGTTGCACACAACCATTCCCCTTTTGCTGTTCGCGCGCTTCCTGCCCTTCCTTTTTCCTCGGGCTCCAACCTCCGCCTCCAATCCAACTCGAACTCTCCCCCTTTCCCATCGCCATGGCGCCAACAAAGAAGGAAAGGGGGAAGAAGCCCGCGCCTTCATCCCACTCGCCTCCTCCGACGGCCCCCACCGTTGATCGGTCTATCATACTCAACCTCGAAGCCTTGGGCAAGGTCCATTCTGTTCTTGCCTCCATCTTCAACGAGTGTGGCAGGACCACGGCCTGGCCTGCATCCCATGCCTCCTTTGATAGGGTCGTCACGGAGGTCCAGTTCTTCACCGATGCCCTGTGGGAGGGTCTGGTTCCCCTCTTTTCCGCTTTCTTCAATGCGGTGCTCTCCCATTATCAGATCCACATGATGCACCTCGGGCCTGAGTCCATTACCCTCCTGGCTGTCTTCGCCTTTGTTTGCGAGGCAATGGTGGTCATTCCTCCTTCCATTGCCCTCCTGTGCCACTTCTTCTCTTTGCGCCTAAGCGACCCCACTCAATGCTCGGGGTGTGTGAGCTTCCTTGCCGTGCCAGAGACGGCTGCTTCGGGGATCGATTTTGGCCTTCCTCCCCCTTAGGCCAGGTTCAGAGAGCGGTGGCTGTATGTGGATGTCGGAGTACCCAGCCCCCTGCTCTCCCACCCGACCTTGCCCGCTGTTCCAAACTCAGGCTGGGATCACGAGACGCTCGTGAGCCCCCGGCTCACCTTCATCTAGCGCCGCTTCCAGAGTTTGAGGGCGCTCAATGTGACGGCGCCCAAGGTGGTGAAGGAGTTCCTCCAACGTCGCATTTCTCCTCTCCAGCGCCACTCCCGTCGGATGTGGGCCTTTGCGGGGCACAAAGACCGCATGCGGCTCCAGGAGGAGGATCTGGCACCTGAAGTGCTGAAGACGGTGCTCAGGGTCCTGATTGGCGATCCTTCCCCAGGCAGCCTTCGACACGATGCTGCCCTCTTGTATCTTTGCTCGGGTAGGGCCGATTTTGTGAGGCAGATGCCCAGCTTTGACGAGTGGGGGCTGTGTCCGGTTGGCCTCACTGGACCCCGCAAGAAGCCAGTTGCTGTGGTTGCCCTTCCGGTCGCCCACTGTGGTCCTGCCTCAGGCGATGGAGCGGGGAGACGAGAATCGCCGGGAGCTGAGGGGGCCGATGTCGAGATGCTGACGCCGCGCGGAGCCCCAAAGGCGGCATCCCCCGAAGTCCGTCCTGGAGCAGTGGCAGGAGTGGAGTTGCGGCCTACGGCTCCTGAGGCCGGGACTCCTGAGGCCCCGGCCATCCCTCATGAGGCGGCTCCTGGCAGCATTCCCCAGGCCGGTTCCCTCGGTGCTAATCACCTTGATGCCTCCTCCATGCCACAGGCCGACCCGTGCGCCGAGCGCTTAGCCGGTTCCGCGTAGACTTCGAGGCCCTTCGCAAGAGGAAGGAGGCCTTGGGTGGCGACGATCGCCCTTGCTGCCTGTTGAAGCGCAGGAAGTACTTTGCCATGGACGAGTAAGTCCTCTTCTCTCTCTGCTCCTTTACCTCACTGTTCTTACAACTGATCGCGGCCTTTCAGGGCCCTTCCTGCCGAATCCGCGGAGACGGCCAAGGAGCCATCCCTCCAAGCTTTGTCCTCCTCGCTGACCCTGGGCGCGCCGAGCTCGAGCAGCGCCCCCACCGCTGGGCTGGTCGGATAAGTGGTCCATCCCGCTGGGCACCTCGAGCCTGCGCACCTGCTGTCCTCCCTTCACAAGCTCTCCTGGGGCACAACTAGCGTGCCCCGTGCTCCTTCCCTATTCGTGGATGGTGACTGGCTGAAGTCAGTCTTGAGCTCCTCCTCTGGGGACGGACCGACGCCAGGCCGGATTCCTGGCGAGGTCCGTCCGGCGATTGCTGGGGCACCAGCCCCCAGCCCCGCGCTGGGAGGGGGCATGCCGCCTCAAGGCCCTCCGCATACACCAGTGGCAGAGGGTGACGCGGAAGACGTGCTCAGGCGCGCTCGGGAGCATCGCGCCCTTCGTTAAGAGTTCCTCCAGGGGGCGGCGGATGCGGTGAGCCGGCGGAGCTTGCTTGCGAGGATGCGCGCCTTGAGGCCGAAGGCCTGCGCCTCGCTGAGCAGAGGCGCAAGCTGAAGGTAGCCGTCGCCCTTGCACGTCACCAGCGTGACCTTGACAACGCGAAGGCTGAAGCGTCGCTGGTGGCCTCGCGGGAGGCCTGCTCCCAAGCCGTCGAGGAGGCCCGGGAAGCAGACCGACGATGCAAGGATGCGGAGGAGCGCGCGTGGGAGCTCCAAGCCTGGAGCAACTCTCTGGAGCAGCAAGTGGAACTGCACCAGGCGGCCCTTGTGTCGCTGAAGGGGGCTTCCGTCGACCAGGCGGAGCTCCTGAAGCGCGAGGAGGCGCTAATGCTAGAGGTCGCTGAGCGCAACCTTGACCTTGAGCGGTTGGAGACGAGGGAGCGCCTGGTGACTCAGGCGGAGGATGACGTCGCCGCGCGGGAAGCCTGAGTCCAAGAAGAGGTCGACCGCCGTGTGGCGGAAGCTCGCTCAGATCTTGAGCACGAATACGAAGTGAGGTTGGAGCTGATCAGGGCCGAAGCTGAGGGTAGGACCGCGTCCCTCAGGGCCAAACTCGCTGAAGTGACGCGGGGTGTGGACTCCTCCGTAGCCGCCCTTGGCGCAGCGCAGGCGGAGCTGGCTTCTTCCCGCGCTGAGCTGCTTCTTCTCCAACAGAGACTTGACGGCGCCGAGGCCATCACACGGCGAAATGAGGACGAGATCCGTCAGCGGCAGGTTCTGGAGCATGAGCATGCCCCCATGCTCCGAACGCTCAGGGAAAGGGCTAACACGGCCTTGGGCAACATCTGCGAGGCTGCCGCCGAGGAGCCGCATGCGACCAACTACGCCGGCAACATCCAGTTCTTCACTGACGTGGTGATGCATCTGGAGAACTTCTCTGAGAGGTCTTGTTGGCTTGTCGAGGAGAGGAACCGAGCCTTGCTTGGGCTTGCCTTCTCCCGTGTCTTCAACTATCTACAGGACAGGGATCCCCACTTCGATTTCAATGCCGCCATCGCACCGGTGCCCATAGCCATTCGGGGCGACCTGACGCAATGGGTGGAAGATAACGTGGACACCCTCGTCAGGGCCTTCGCATCTGAAGACGATGGCGTGATCATGGCCGCTGATGAAGGTGGCGTTGTGGATGAGCCTGGCGTTGACGGAGGTGGTGGCGGTGGCGATGATGATGTCAGTGACGCCAGCGACGCCTCTGGAGGCATCCCGGAAGACGCGGTGAGTGATATGTCCGACTGATCGCATGTCGCTGTTGTTTACCCTGCATGAAGAAGGTTCGGGCTCGACCTTGAAGATTGTAAGAGCATTTTGCAAGGGGGAGCCCCTCATGTAAACTTTGCAGTCGGTATCCTTGTAAGCATAATGCCGCGTGTGAGCTTATGCCGGGATACTGGCCCGACGATGGATCAGCTGACTGGTTTACCTTTTGACCCCGACGAGTCCAGAGCGGGCATGTGGGAGCCGCAGCGCCTCAAGTGTCTTCTGGGTGAACCCGTTGATCCTGCGATGAGAACCTCTAGAGAGGGTGCGGCGACAGCGGTCCGTATTGCATACGTGCTTGGCCTGGCCCAGCTCGCGAGGGGATCGCGAGGGGAGGCAGCTGATGCTAACTTTGGACATAAAGCCGAAACCAGAACACGAGAGATTACTCGAACGAGACTATACACCTCTTCCCAAAACACACGCAAGTCTTAAGCTCAAATCCAACTTAAATTTGAATCGAAGAACCTTGGCAACAGAAGAAAAGGCAAAAGGAAAAAAGCCGCGTCCGACACCTAGTCTAGTCTTCGACGTCTTCTCACCAGCGCGGAGCTAAGTGCTGCCACTGGGCGTGGGCGGGAGCCCCTGAGGCCTGAGGGCGGCTCTCCGGAGACTCCACGGCGTGTACAGCCCCACTCATTATTACGTGAGAGTGTCAAGGGCGGCGAGCTTCACAGGCACTGGGCCTTCTTCACAGGTACCGGCCTTGCTTCATATCGCCAGACGAGGGGCCCGCCTTGCGCCGCACTCTACCGCCATTGACAGTGACCGGAGACCAAGGACGATGCCAATGGGGTAGAGCAGGCGCCAACGGTTCCCCCGACGACCACGGGTCCTCTACCGAGGGAAGGCCCTGAGGCACCTCCCCGGCAGAGGGCCTACCTCTTGAGAACGCCTTGCTCCGAGCGCCGCGGGGGCGAACCCGGATCTCTGCCCCTCTTCAGCAGCCCCTGATGCCCTACTCCTGAGGGGTAGGAGGCAGCATCATTGGGGCAGCCATCTACTGCGGCGACCTGTACCTCCCGTGACCCATGGTTAGCATAAGCTTGCTCCTAAGGAATTAGCGGTACTCGATAGTTGCTGCCACTAGCGCGGTTGTCGAGGCTTTCTTGGGGTTCCTGAAAGAGCCCAGCTTCTGGCTCCTCCTCGCCCCAGCCTGGCCTGAGGAACGAGTCATGGTCTTCTTCCAGTGCGCACTCTTGATCCACCATGTGGGGCACATAAGCTTCTAGGGCCACCGCCCCGTGGGTCTCGCCATAGTGCCCCATACGCCACGTAGTATGGCCTGGAGCGTTGTCTTGGGGGTGGTGGCGTGGTGGCCCACCGAGCCCGTAGGTCGCGGCGTGCACTCCTTCGCCGTCCGGAGATGGGGCCGGCGCGACTTGTCGCCCGGTGGTGCCGGGCGGGTTGGCGTTGAGTACGCCCTGGAGTCCGCTCGGAGTTGCGTGGGCGCGTATGGGGCCGCCATACGGCCCGCCCTGGATCTGGGGCGGCAGCTGGACACAGAACGGAGGTGCTCCCGAGGCGGCGGTGTCTAGGAGCTCGGCCACTCGCTCTAACAAGACGTCACGTCCGCCCTCCAACAGCCGGCACCTTAGCAGCTCTCGGGCCACTGTGAGCACGACCCTTGAGTTCGCCTGCTCCCGTCGGGTGTGCGATGCTGTGGCCGCGGCGTGGCTTGAGGCTCTTGCTGCTGACCGCACCTGCTGCGGTGTGAGGGCAGGCGGTGTTTGGCCGCGTCGCCCACGCCTCGCAGCGCCCTGCGGAGCGCGAGCTGCCTGAGGCACAAGGTTGAGGTCGCCCTGGGCCAGCGGCACGGCGTGGGTGGGCCACATCGCCCAACGGTCGGCGTTGGCAGTCGGGTCGCTTGACATCAGAACGGTGAGGCGACGGAAGAAGGATTCCGGCGCACCCCTACCTAGTGCGCCAAATGTCGGATTTTGGGTTCCGACAGACCCTTGAGGTTCGAACTCTGGGGTGCGCCCGAAGATCTTTCCCCTACCAACTCACGTCTCGAAGCCTCGCAATGGATCTAAGCTAGAAAGAAGAACACACAAGGGGCATGAGGTTTATACTGGTTCAGGCCACCATTGTGGTGTAATACCCTACTCCAGTGTGTGGTGTGGTGGATTGCCTGAGGGGCTGATGATGAACCATACAAAGGGAGAACAGCCTCGCGAGGGGCTGTTCTTGAGCTGGTGCATGAACTGCTTGGGTGAGTTCAGTCGCCTCTCTCTCTAGTCTACCCAAAATCTGGATCTTCCCCTTACTCTGTGGTGGCTAGCTCTATTTATAGAGGGAGGCCCTAGGCCTCTTCCCAAATAATGAGCGGGAAGGGCGCCAACCATTGGCCATTTTGAAGGGGAACATCTAGTACACTTATCCTGACTAAAGTTGGTCTTCGACTGTCAAAGACTCCGACGGTGACGCCGTCCTGGGCTCCACGGTGACCTCCATCCTGCCGTTCTGCTGGTCTTGGTCTTGTTGCACCGAAACGGTAACCTTTGCCTGATGCCTTGGCCTGTGCTTGCCCCCTTTGCACCGAAGGGGAAACAAGGACACTGCGCAGGCCGGCGCTTGCCTGGTCTCGATCATCATGGCTTGCGTCACGGGCACCTCGTGAGGTACCCTACCTTGACCTCTCCGCCTCCTCGCGAGCCCGCCTGATTAGGCTGCTCCTGAGGAAGCTTCCTGTTGTCCGCCCAGCGAGGCTTGGCCCCTCGCGAGGGTCTTGAGCTTGAGCTGATGAAGTTGGGCTGTACTGGGCCTCTGCTCGAGCCACGCCGCAGGCCGCAGGCAGGCAAGTCTGGGGACCCCAGTTCCCAGAACGCCGACACTGATGATTTTTTAACTCGCACACAAGTACACAATATGATTTTCCAAACCATTATGCTTAGCCGTTGCATGTAGATACAGTTCAAATTTGAATTACGGTCATTAAATGCCTAGAAAATCACTTATATGTCTTCAAAAGGTCAAATGACCCTTGAAATTTTCCAAATTTTCACATGACAGTTGTATCAGTGCATGTTACACGTAGAAAAAATTGAAGGCCGTAAGAGGAAGCTATCTGTCGTTCGTCATAAAACATACATTGTTCCCTTCTCGAAACCACGAGCCTTCTAGTGAGTTGCTCCGGTTTGTGAGGGGTGTGTGTCCAAACTTTCATCAAACAAGCCAATTTTTTACCACATCACCTTGGTGGCATGACATTACATCAAGCAAGGTTTCATGTTTTTCTGATCATTTTTTATTCTTTTGGAATTAAAATGCCATGGCACTCCATGCACGTGTCCATGCTGTGAGACCAATATGTTTGAAAATTCCTTCTAATATACTGCACATGGAATTAACTCGCACACAAGTACACAAATATGATTTTTCAAACCGTTATGGTTAGCCATTGCATGTACATCTAGTTCAAATTTGAATTACGGTCATTAAATGGCTAGGAAATCACTTAAATGTCTTCAAAAGGTCAAATAACCTCTGAAATTTTCCAAAATTTCACATGACAGTTTGTATCAGTGCACATTACACGTAGAAACTTTTTGAAGGCCGTAAGAGGAAGCTATCTACCGTCCTTCATCAAACATGCATTGTTCCCTCTCAGAACCACGAGCCTTCTAGTGAGTTGCTCTGGTTTGTGAGGGGTGTATGTCCAAACTTCCATCATACAAGCCAATTTTTCTACCACGTCATCTTGGTGGCATGACATTACATCAAGCAAGGTTTCATGTTTTCGTATTCATTTTTTAATTTTTTGGAATAAAAATGCCATGGCAATAAATGCATGTGTCCATGCCGTGAGACCAATACGTTTGAAAATTCCTTCTAATTTACTGCACATGGAAATAACACACACACAAGTACACAAATATGATTTTTCAAACCGTTATGGTTAGCCGTTGCATGTACATCTAGTTCAAATTTGAATTACGGTCATTAAATGGCTAGGAAATTACTTCAATGTCTTCAAAAGGTTAAATGACCCCTTAAATTTTCCAAATTTTCACATGACAGTTTGTATCAGTGCACATTACACGTAGAAGATTTTTGAAGGCCGTAAGAGGAAGCTATCCGCCGTTCGTCATCAAACATGCATTGTTCCCTCTCGGAACCACGAGCCTTCTAGTGAGTTGCTCCGGTTTGTGAAGGGTTTGTGTCCCAACTTTCGTCAAACAGGACAATTTTTGTACCACATCGTCTTGGTGGCATGACATTACATCAAGCAAGGTTTCATGTTTTCGTATTCATTTTTTAATTTTTTGGAATTAAAATGCCATGGCACTCCATGCATGTGTCCATGCCGTGAGACCAATATGTTTGAAAATTCGTTCAATTTACTGCACATGGAATTAACTCGCACACAAGTACACAAATATGTTTTTTCAAACCATTATGGTTAGCCGTTGCATGTACATCTAGTTCAAATTTGAATTACGGTCATTAAATAGCTACGAAATCACTTAAATGTCTTCAAAAGGTCACACGACCCCTGAAATTTCCCAAATTTTCACATGACAGTTTGTATCGGTGCACATTACATGTACAAATTTTTTGAAGGCCGTAAGAGGAATCTATCCGCCGTTCGTCATCAAACATGCATTATTCCCTCTCGGAACCACGAGCCTTCTAGTGAGTTGCTCCGGTTTGTGGGGTGTGTGTGTCCAAACTTTCATCAAACATGCCAACTTTTATACCACATCATCTTGGTGGCATGACATTACATCAAGCAAAGTTTCATGTTTTCCTGATCATTTTTTTATTTTTTTGAATTAAAATGCCATGGACTCCGTGCATGTGTCCATGCCGTGAGACCAATATGTTTGAAAATTCCTTCTAATTTACTGCACATGGAATTCACTCGCACACAAGTACACAAATATGATTTTTCAAACCGTTATGGTTAGCTGTTGCATGTACATCCTTGTCACACCCAATATGTGACCCTATCCTAAAGGAACTCGAAGGTCCCACCAAGGATAGAAGCGCATATTAAAGATGCTTTTGCAAGGTGGATATCATTACATCGTACCATTACATAATAGTTGGGGATAGATACAAGAGGTATACTATGCCACACGAATACAACATCATCATACATAAGAGCAACAACCGACTACGGATGAAACACAAACAGAATCTCAAATGACATCCACCCTGCTAGCCCAGGCTGCCGACCTGGAACCTATCCCTTGAACGAATAAGAAGCAGAAGAAGAACTCCAATACAAGCAAACATCGCTCTCGCGTCAAGATCATCGCATAACCTGTACCTGCAACTGTTGTTGTAGTAATCTGTGAGCCACGAGGACTCAGCAATCCCATTACCGTGGGTATCAAGACTAGCAAAGCTTACTGGGTAAGGAAGGGGTAAAGTGGTGAGGTTGCAGCAGCGACTAAGCATGATATGGTGGCTAACATACGCAAATAAGAGCTAGAAGAGAAACAATGGAACGGTCGTGAAGCTAGCAATGATCAAGAAGTGATCCTGAACTCCTACTTACGTCAAACATAACCCAAAACTGTGTTCACTTCCCGGACTCCGCCGAAAAGAGATCATCACGGATACACATGCGGTTGATGCGTTTTACTTAAGTCAAGTGTCAATTTCTCTACAACTAGACATTAACAAATTCGCATCTGCCACATACCCACGGGCATGGCTCTCAAAAGTTTATACCCTGCAGGAGTGTCCCAACTTAGCCCATCGCAAGCTCTCACGGTCAATGAAGGATATTCCTTCTCCCAGGAAGACCCGATCAGTCTCGGAATCCCGGTTTACAAGGCATTTTGATAATGGTAAAACAAGACCAGCAAAGCCGCCCGATGTGCCGACAAATCCCAATAGGAGCTGCACATATCTCGTTCTCAGGGCACACCGGATGAGACATCCTATGAGTAAAACTAGCCCTCAAGTTTCCCCGAGGTGGCCCCGCAGTCTACTCCGTTCGGACCAACACTCGAAGGAGC
>NC_041391.1:374258468-374304052 GCF_002162155.2 Triticum dicoccoides | reverse complement strand
GGGCTTCGGAAACCCAAGGGAAAAGGCTTAGGTAGGCAAATGGTAAAACCAAGGTTGGGCCTTGCTGGAGGAGTTCTATTCAAAGCGAACTGTCAAGGGGGTCCCATAAATCACCCAACCGCGTAAGGAACGCAAAATCAAGGAACATAACATTGGTATGACGGAAACTAAGGCGGCAAGAGTGGAACAAAACACGAGGCATAAGGCCGAGCCTTCCACCCTTTACCAAGTATATAGGTGCATTAATTAAATAAGAGATATTGTGATATCACAACATAATCCTGTCCATCATGGAGCAATCTTCAACTTCACCTGCAACTAACAACGCTATAAGAGGGGCTGAGCAAAGCGGTAACATAGCCAAGCAACGGTTTGCTAGGAAGGGTGAAAAGGTTAGAGGCTGGCATGACAATTTGGGAGGCTTGATCAACAAGAGATAGGTAGCTCAGCATAGCGATAGAACAAAGCAACTAGCATAGCAATGATAGTAGTGAGATCCAGAGTAACAGTCATCTTGCCTGAGATCCCGCAAGGAATAAGAACGAGTCCATGAAGAAGACAAATGAACGTAGTTGAACGAATCCTCACAACTCCGGAACGAAACCGAAGCTAACGAGAGAAGCAAACCGGAAAGAAGCAAAGAACATGGTAAACACACAAGCATAATCATGGCATGATGCACAATCAAGTATGATGCATGTCCGGTTTAATGAGGCATGGCATGGCAAAGTGCAACAAACAATACTACAAGTTAAGTGGAGCTCAATACGCAACAAATTGCATATTGACAAAACACCACATTGACATATTTAGTTTAATCTCGTTTAAGCTACCAAACAATGTTAAATGTTATTAAACATGGCAAGAGGTGAAGCATAATTAAACTACCTATCTAGGCAAGTTTAAATGAGGCCGGAACAACAAACAACAATTCCGGAAAATCCTCATATGCATATTTCGAATTTGGTACTGTTCTGCCTATTACATAATTTTAGAGTTGTTGAACAGTAAAACAAAGTGCACCAAGTTAATCTATGCATTTTTCCACCCCATTTACATATAAAGTATATTAAATTCGGAGCTACGGTTAATTAGTTATGAAATAAATCATTTTAACATGCTATTTAAGCAAATTAAAGCAAACAACAAGTTTAAATATTTTAACATGGATGAAAGTTGGATATTGTGAAACTAGATAAAATTCTAAGCATTTTACACATATAGTTTGTTTAATTTGGATGCATGCATGATTAGTTATTAGCAATACAAAACAGGGGGATTTTCTATAATAAGAATGCATTGGATAATGCTAAAATACAGACTAGGAAAAAAATATGCACGGGCCCGAAGCATTACAGTGCAGCGGCCCAGATGAGGATTCGGCCCAAGCAGCTGTGGGTGTGTGCAAAAGAAATAAAAGAACAGAGCAAAAGAGGGGCGCCTGGGATTTGAACCCGGGACCTCCTGGATGTGTGCACGAGGGAGGAAGCACTGGGCTAGCTTACTGTTCGTGATACAAACAGCTCCCAGGCTCTTTTGAGCATTCAACAACAGGTCGACCTTGGCCATGGCTGCACGGCAACAACCGACGGCAAGGGCAAGCACAAACGACGGCCGTTGGGGTTAAGAACCTGTGGCGGGCGTGCGGAAACTGAAGACACTGCACGCGTGCCTGCGAAGAGCTACAAGAGGGGCCGGGAAACGACATGAGCAAGGGCTCAAGAACAAGCTCAGGCAGGAGCTCGTCTCGGCCATGGCAGTGAGGCACAGCGAGGTAGTGGCAGTGTGCATGAACGTGGGCAGAAACCTGCTGCCATGCGGCGAAGCACAACGAGGCGAGGTGACGGGCGAGCTGCCACACGAGCGTGGGTTGTGGGCGAAGCAGAGCAAGACAGGGGAGGCGGCGGCACTATGCACAGGGAGCAGCGGAGGAGGTCGGACCCGACGAACCGAGGATCAAAACGGCAAGCTAAAAGAGGGAATCAGTTCTACAGAATGATTCATCCCTATTGGATGCACACAGGCAACGAGGAGAGATCGGAACACTCGCCAGAGACGAGGTCCGACGTGGGAGCGCTCGGGCTCGACAGAGATGGATGAAACAGGGCACAATCAGACGAGAAGATCTGGTGGGGAGGTGCGTCTGCTCACAATGAGGGCTTGACGGAGTCGTTCTAGCTCGGGGACGCAAGGGGCAACGAAAACGGCCGGCGACAAGTTCACCCGAGGAAGAAGACGAGACGACGACGAGCACAGAATGGCCTCCGGCTTGGTGTCCATGTCGCAGGGGAAGCAGAGGACACCGGCGCACCGTCTTGATGTCCCACAACGTCGTAGTGGTCGAAGTCGATGAAGGCGACGTCGGGGAAGAAGATGGACATGACAGAACATACCATGGTAGCCTCCAACCACGCAAACAACGATAAAGCTCTCGGTTGTTCTCTGTTCTTGAAGAAGAAGGGAAAACAGAGGGGATGAAGAGAGATGGCGGCACGAGGAGGGAAGGAGGAAGGAGGAGGAAACCCTGGGGGCGCACTGTTTATATAGGGGCGCAGGGACGGCTGCCCTCGACGTCCGTGAGCTCAGGCTCACAGCGCCGGGCGCTCCTGTAGACAGAAGAGGGAGACGGCGAGCAACGGAGCAGGTAGGCGTCAGGATGAGGGGCTAGGGCAGCTTAGAGGAGGGAGGTCCAGTTGGGCTGCGGGAAGTGGGTGCTGGTGGGGTGCGCTGTTGCCACTGCTGCTTCCCTTCTTCTCTTTTCTTCAGACAGAAAAATAAGGGAGAAAATCACAAGAATAATGGAGAGGGTTGAGATAGATATAAGAATATGCCTGGGGTCCAGAATTTGTGCAGAATTTTAATAAATTGACTTTGCAATTTTTAGAGGTAGGAAAATAATCCAAGTTTGAATTAAATTCAAACTTGAGCCATTTTTTTAACCCAACCAAAACAACTTCAAAAAGGGTGCAATTTTGCAGAGAGGTAAAAGACATGGAGTAGGATTATCAGGAAACAAATGAACATTAATGGAGGCAGGAATAATGTCACTTGACATGAAAGACAAATTTGAAATAGATGAAGAAGTGGATAGTTTGTGCACATGGGGAAAAAAGTTGATGGAAAAGATCAAGATGGACAGCACACGAACAATACATCAACATGAATACTACAACCCACATGATGATCATGATAGAATGCAATAACATGACACAAGGCATATCAAATCAAGTGCATAGCAAAGCAAGATGATCATGGCAACAACAAGGATGGCATACAATAATCAGTAATGAACATGATGCAAGAAGCAAAATATGACAAGGCACTCAACATGATCCTGGCATAAACATGTAGGAATTAAATATGCAAAAACAATTATGCTAGTGCAACAAACATAAAAAAACACACGACAACGACTAAAATAAATAGAAGGCATCTGGAGCATCGGTCTCGGGGCGTTACAATCCTGTTCAAATTTGAATTACGGTCATTAAATGGCTAGGAAATCACTTAAAAGTCTTCAAAAGGTCAAATGACCCCTAAAATTTTCCAAATTGTCACATGCCAGTTTGTATAAGTGCAAATTACATGTAGAAAGTTTTTGAAGGCCGTAAGAGGAAGCTATCTACCGTTCGTCATCAAACATGCATTGTTCCCTCTCGGAACCAAGAACCTTCTAGTGAGTTGCTCCGGTTTGTGAGGGGTGTGTGTCCAAACTTCCATCAAACAAGCCAATTTTTGTACAACTGCATCTTGGTGGCATGACATTACATCAAGCAAGGTTTCATGTTTTTCTAACCAGTTTTTAATTTTTTGGAATAAAAATGCCATGGCAATCCATGCACGTGTCCATTCCGTGAGACCAATATGTTTGAAAATTCCTTCTAATTTACTGCACATGGATTTAACTCGCACACAAGTACACAAATATGATTTTTCAAACCTCTATGGTGAGCCGTTGCATGTACATCTAGTTCAAATTAGAATTACGGTCATTAAATGGCTAGGAAATCACTTCAATGTCTTCAAAAGGTCAAATGATCCCTGAAATTTTCCAAATTTTCACATGACAGTTTGTATCAGTGCACATTACATGTAGAAAGTTTTTGAAGGCCGTAAGAGGAAGCTATCTACCGTTCGTCATCAAACATGCATTGTTCCCTCTCAGAACCAAGAACCTTCTAGTGAGTTGCTCCGGTTTGTGAGGGGTGTGTGTCCAAACTTCCATCAAACAAGCCAACTTTTGTACCACATCATCTTGGTGGCATGACATTACATCAAGCAAGGTTTCATGTTCTCCTGATCATTTTTTACTCTTTTGGAATTAAAATGCCATGGCACTCCATGCATGTGTCCATGCCGTGAGACTGAAAATTCCTTCAATTTACTGCACACGGAATTAACTCGCACACAAGTACACAAATATGATTTTTCAAACCGTTATGGTTAGCCGTTGCATGTACATCTAGTTCAAATTTGAATTATGGTCATTAAATGGCTAGGAAATCACTTAAATGTCTTCAGAAGCTCACACAACCCCTTAAATTTTCCAAATTTTCACATGACAGTTTGTATCAGTGCACATTACACGTTGAAATTTTTTGAAGGCCGTAAGAGGAAGCTATCTACCGTTCGTCATCAAACATGCATTGTTTCCTCTCGGAACCACGAGCCTTCTTGTAAGTTGCTCCGATTTGTGAGGGGTGTGTGTCCAAACTTTAATCAAACATGCTAATTTTTGTACCACATCATCTTGGTGGCATGACATTACATCAAGCAAAGTTTCATGTTTTTCTAATTATTTTTTAATTTTTTGGAATTAAAATGCCATGGCACTCCATGCGTGTGTCCATGCCGTGAGACCAATATGTTTGAAAATTGCTTCTAATTTACTACAAATGGAATTAACTCGCACACAAGTACACAAAAAAGATTTTTCAAACTGTTATGGTTAGCCGTTTCATATACATCTAGTTCAAATTTAAATTACGGTCATTAAATGGCTAGAAAATCACTTAAATATCTTCAAAAGGTCAAATGACCCTTGAAATTTTCCAAATTTTCAGATGACAGTTAGTTTCAGTGCACATTACACGTAGAAAAAATTTGAAGGCCGTAAGAGGAAGCTATCTACCGTTCGTCATCAAACATGCATTGTTCCATCTCGGAATCACGAGTCTTCTAGTGAGTTGCTGCGGTTTGTGAGGGGTGTGTGTCCAACAGTCCAATTTTTGTACCACATCATCTTGGTGGTATGACATTACATCTGTCGGTGTACAAAAGTAGGGGCTCTCTTTCGTACCCCTTTACTTGTGCACGGGCAGTTAGAGCCGCGCCCGTGGCCACACTTAGCAGGGCAGAGGAGGGAAGCCAAAGCCACAAGACAATCAAGGCAATGCCAAGACTGGAGACAGAGGAAGCAAGAGGGCGAGGTAGACTCTCCCGGCAAGACCCTTGCCGGGGTAGCTTCCGCAGCCCCGGCAAGAACCTTGCCGGGGCAACTCGCCCAACGCCAGCAAAGCGCGCCACCCTTGAGCCCAAGGGATCCAACGCCATCTACCACATTGGAACCAAGGCTCGAAGGCGCCTCCATGGTGGCATGCAGATCTTCGTGAAGATCATGAACACGCGAGATCAGATGAGGACCAAAACAGGACGATCCTCGGAAAGATCCTTGCCGAGGAAATTCACAAGACCTCCGGCGAGATCCTTGCCGGGGACGACCATGATGTCGCGGCAAGACCCTTGCCGGGACCCCGGCAAGATCCTTGCCGAGGACGTCAGCGGGGCCGCGACCGGGCCTGCATCTGCCAAGACTCCATCGCCGTTCCCATGCAGCTGCCGGCTCAGCCACCTAGGCGAGAACCTGCGTGGCGACGTGCGGCCTCTAGACCAACTCAGCAAGCACCTGCGTGGTGGCATGCAGATCTTCGTGAAGACACTACCACGGCACCAGCTCATCAGCCTACCAGGCTACATGGCGCCGCACGTCTCATTGGCCAGGACGCGTGTCGAAGCAAGGAGAGGCAGCGATGGACGGGACAGGCCTCGTTACCGTCCCCAATAAAGCAAGGGGACACCTAAGGGGCGCATTTAATGCGTTTTGTCCCGTAATGACAGGTGATAAGCTCGGCCACTATACAACTTTCCAGCTCCTGTGTGCCATTGTCGCATTCCCTTTTTCTATAAAAGGAGGCCCGAGGCATACTGGAGAGAGATTCGGCTCTTTTGGACCACGCACACGCCGTAGCTAGTTCAAGAACACTCAAAATATACACCAAATCAGGACTATGGTATTACGCATCCTCGCAGCCCGAACCTGGGTAAACGATCTTTGTGCTGGCTCCTAGACATGCTCTTTCCACAACCTCGCGCCCGCCGACCGTAGTAGGGATTCCAGTGATCCCATAGGTGTCATTTCCCACCGACATCTTTGGCGCGCCAGGTAGGGGGCGCAGCTGTGAAAATCCGGTCTAGCAGTTAGTTCAGTTGTTCTTCATCGCCATGCCTTCCAAGGAAGAAGGCGACCGAATGAGCGGCATCATTTGCGGATGCAGTGAACGCTTGTGCAGCGACAGGAAAGCTAAGTCATGCAAAACTTTGAGCAATTCTTTTTATATAAGGTTATTCTCCTTGTAGATCTTTCCCTCTGTATGAGAAACCTGCATGCAATGGGGCCCTTCCACTATTGGCAACACCCTTGTTCTACTTCGAGTCTGCTCAACAGTTCGAGCGGCTGCGTCGAGAACGGCAGGGTGGCCTTCCGCTATTGGCAATGCTCTTGTTCTGTCTCGAGTCCACTCGACAGTTCGAGCGGCCGCGCCTAGAACGGTAAGGTGGTTCACCTGGCAGCAAGCACACCCGACAGGCTATTGGGGATCCATCCTCGAGGCACCGCGGCATGGGTTTACGCGCCGGCAAGCTTACCCAATTAACATAGGGTGGACATACAAAGAGAGATCAAACTGGAAAATAACGTGCATCATTTCAAAGTACTGCAGAGTTATATTACATCAATTGTTGTTGCGGTTCTAACTAAAGATAAAAATTGTCTTGGTCGTGAACCTACAGTGGCGATGAGAAACGGGGTGCCCGCGCTGGCCTTCAACCCTCTGAATTCCATCGATGCGGCTAATGATGGGCTCGATACGCTCCTCGAGCGTCGCGAGGTCCACATCCTCCGGCAAGCTCTCCAGCGCGGCGTCGAAGTCGAGGTTGGGGTTCCAGTATGCCACCTTGGTGAGGACCTTGGTCAGGGCACCCCGGTAAAGCTGCCAGGTTTCATTGGCCAGGGAGCTCGCTCTGTTAGAGAGAAACTGCTCCAAGGCTCCAAGAACGCCCTCAAAGAACAGGGTCAGCTTGGCATTGGGACTCATGTTCAGCTCTGGGGCGTACCTCACGTTCAGCATCCCCATGGCAGCCAGCTTGGTGATCCTGCCGGCGACGTTGACGAGGCGGCTGATCCAGAGGTTCTTGCCTTTCATGAAATCCTCATGGTTGGTGGCCTCATTCTTCTGCAGCTGCCTCTCCTCCTCCAGATTCTTGGTCAGGGTCTCCTCCCGTGCCCTGACCTCTGAAAGTGTCCCCTCAAGACCCTCCAGCTTTAGCTTCAGGTCTTTGATGGAGTCGTTGGCTTGGGTGAGTAGCTCGGCCTTGCCGAGGACTACGGCCTGCACCTCCACCAAGGCGCTGTTGACCGTGTCCTTCTCCTTCGCCAGCTCCAGGGCCTTGTTCTTCAGGCCGTCCCACTCCACCTCCAGCTCCTTCACCTTGTCGTCATGGACCAGGGCTTAAGCATTGAGTGCCTCCTTGTGCCTCTGCTCCAGGACCTGAGTCCGCTATGCGACAATCCTCTCGACCTTCTCATCCTTGCCATGGAGTGTGTCGGCGAGCGCCTCCTCACGAGCGGCAAGGTCCTTCTCCTAGGAGTCCATCTCGGCCCGGTGCTAGTGCCAGGCGGCCTCGTCCCTGGCGGCCTGTTCCCTCGCCGTCCTGCTTCAAGATGAGCTCTTGCTTGCGCTCGTCCAGTAGATCTTGGGTGGCCTTCAGCTCCTTGTGGGCCTGGCGGAACCAGGCGTACGCCTCAGCGACGTGCTCCTCGAGGTCCACCTCCGCCTTCTCCACCGCCGCCATCCTGGATTTCGCCTTGTCTAGGCGGGCACGGTGAAGTGCCTGGAGCTTCTGGAAGTCGACACTCATGGCCCGAAGGAGCCGCTCCTCTTGAGAACTGCCGCCACCGGCGCATGGTTCGTCAACAACCTGGAGCCCGACGGTGGCGAGCGCCTCATCGTCAAACACGTCCCCCTCGGCCGGCGCCCTGGTGCCCGCCGTCCCTGGAAGGTGGACGAACAGGTCGTCGCCCACCATCAAGTACCTGCCCGAGCCAGAGGAAGCGGAGGAGGATGGTTTATCGTCGACCACCCCCTCCAAAGTTGCAGCCTTGCCGGCCTCCCCGGCAGGCCCCTCGCCGGCCTCCTTGGCGGCGCCCTTGCGGGCTTCCTCGGCAGCAGCCTTGCCAGTCCCTCCGGCAGGCCCTTTGGCGGCGTCTTCAGTAGCGGCCTTGACGGCCTCCTCGGCAGCGATCTTGTTGGCCTCGGCCTCAGCGTCCCTGGCGACCTCCTTGATGACGGCATTGATGTCCTCACGGTCCCCCAAGGGAGGATCTGGATACCGAGAAGGGGAATGAGGTGAAGCCTGGACCAAGGTTCAAAAAGAAGGAAGAAAGAACAGGGACAGAAAGCGAATAACTTACCGGTGCTGGGCTGGGAAGAAGTGGCCCCCTCCCCGCCAACATCTGTTGCCGAGACGGAGCCACTAGCACCCAAGTTCGCCTCCTCCTCCTCCGTGCACATGGGCTTAGTGCTTGGCGCCCTTGCCGGGGACGCCCTCGGGGCGGCGTGGTTGATGGGGGCGACGTGTTGGGGGTGGACCTTGGTGGCTCCTCCTGCTGCTGTCCTCCTCCTGCAGCCACGGCAAGAATCAGTGCCAAGGGATCGTACCCCAACACACATTGATGAGGAGTGAGTGGTGAATGCACGCTGGGGGCTGAGACAGGGGATGCACCAGGGGCTGCTGACCGGGCTGATAGCCACCACCGGCATGCGCGAAGCGCCCGCCGGGGGCTGGTCACTCGTCGAGGCCTTGGCCCTCTTCGCCACCCTCTCGGCCTGTGTCTCTCTGTCCCTGTGAAGTTGAAAACAAGTCGATAAAAGCGGTGCGGTCTGAAAGGATGGAGATGACAAAGGGCAAGATACTTACTTGTCCTCCACCTCCTCTTCTGCTGCCTTCCTCTTCCACCTTGGGCTGAGAGACCCAAAATCTAAGACGACCTTCGTGTCGACATCTGCGGGAGGAGGGGAAGGGGATGGAGTCCGGCTTGGACGAGGAAGAGGCGGTCGCTTTCCTCTTCGCCACATCAGCCTTCACCACCTTCTTCGCTGTCGTGGCCCTCGTCAGGCACACGGACTCCCCCTGGACCTCTTGCCGCAGTTCGGTCCTGCCGGGCTGGACCGGCTCGCCAGAGCTGGCGCGCCACAGGACATGCATTTTCCTCGTGGCCGGAGGGTTGTCGGCCTCGGCCTCTTCCTCGGTCGACGCATCGACCACATCCTCAACAAGGGGGGCCTCAGTGTTGACACTGCTGGCTCCCCGGCGGACCCCGCCCACTAGGTGAGCTCCCTCTCCTCCACTGCCATGTCGGCCTCATCCTCCATGCTGCCAGTGTTGCCGGCCTCCCTGGCAAGCTCCGCCTCTGCCACCCTGGCGGCGATGTAGTCCAACTCTGCCTCGGTGGTTTCCTGGATGAGCAGCGACTCGTCATGGTCATAGCCCTCCGACAAGTTGTCGAAGAACTCCTACACTTCGTGTGCCGGGGGCTCGGCCCAGGACGGGTTGAGTCCGTGCGCGTTGAAGACCGGCATCATGTCAAGGATGGCGGACTGGCAAGAGTTGTTGCTTAGCGGACCACTCCCGCCGGCAACCCAAACAGGGGCCCCTTGACGGCCTTGCTGGCCTTCGTGGCCCTGCCGGTCCTCTCCACCCTGCCATCATTGTACAGGTCAAGCTGAAAGAGCTTTTAACGGAAATAGGCATGCCCAATCATCGTGAAGTTATGCTTCAGGCCAGGGAGGAGCCTCATGACGTCGGCCGCATTCTTGAAGTCCCAGGCAGGCCTCCCCTTGTTGTGCAGCGGGGTGATCCGGCGATGGATGAAGTCCGCCCCAATCATCTCAAGGGTGAGCCCAGCCATGGCGAGGCAATGGATCCTTGTGGTGGTGATCGAAAGCTTCTCGTCGTTGGTGTCGAGGTCACTCCAGTCCCCGCGGCGGGTCGGCGGGCACCGACGAACCCGGCAGAACTCTGGCGGGTTCTTCTCCTCGATCCAGCACCACCGGCCCCGCCACTCCTGCCACCTCTCCTTCTGGGCACCCTCCGGATATGTGCCTTTTTCTTGGGCCCTCGGGATTCAGGAGATGCTCCAGAGATGGCTCCCCCTGGTTGGATGCGAGGGGAGTAGTGGCGGAAGAGCGCCATGCTGGGGAGCACCCCGGCAAAGCCCTCGCAGAGGTGGGCAAAGACAGCCATGCACGCCACGGCATTCGGCGTGAGATCCAAAAGATGGAAGCCGTAGGTGCGCATGACGTCGTTGAAGAAGTCTGAGAATGGGGGGCAGAGCCCGCAGGAGAAGAAATCGACAAAAAAGGTGTACCAATTTGGGCCGGCCTTGGCGCAATCAGTGGGGATGACGTGAGTGGTAGGGTGCCCCGTCGTCTTCCTCCCCCATAGGGGCAAGAAGAAGTTCTTGAGGTGGATCGCATCAACCGTCGACGGGAGGTAGGCGAGCTGCATCCGCCGCACCGCCGCCTTGCTCTCCCGTGCCTCCCTCTCCCCGGCATCCTTGGCCGCTCCCTTGCCCCTGCTGGTTTTGGGTGCCATGGTGGCTAGAAGAAGGCGAAGGATCAAGAGCAATAGGGGAATAGTGGCGACGAGCAAAAGCAAGAGCTTGAGGAGGAAGAAGATAGGGACGGCGGTCCTGAGATTGGGAGAGGCGTAGAGGGTAAATGAGCAGCGCGCCTGCGGTTATTCCTTTTTATGGGGAAGGCGCAACCGCCTCTTTACCATTCACTGCGATATGACGCATGAGTGCAGCATGCGCCCCACGCATGACGCCCACGTCATGCACGACCCTCCATGTCGTGCATTCAACACGGGTCGTGGGGAAGCACAGCGGACGAAGAAGTTACCGTGGTAAAAATCCGCCCCGCCTGCCGCGCACCATTCTGGGCCTAGCCCAACAACGCGTCGCACTTATGTGTGGCCCAGGCCCGGGGGCTCCTGTCAGTGTACAAAAGTAGGGGCTCTCTTTCATACCCCTTTACTTGTGCACAGGCAGTCAGAGCCACGCCCGCGGCCACACTTAGCAGGGCAGAGGAGGGAAGCCAAAGCCACAAGACAATCAAAGGAACGCCAAGACCAGAGACACAGGAAGCAAGAGGGCGAGGTAGACTCCCCAGGCAAGACCCTTGCCGGGGCAGCCTCCGCAGCCCCGACAAGAACCTTGCCAGGGCAACTTGCCCAACGCCAGCAGAGCGCGCCACCCTTGAGCCCAAGGGATCCAATGCCATCAACCACATTGGAAAGAAGGCTCGGGAGGCGCCTCCATGGTGGCATGCAGATCTTCGTGAAGATCATGAACACGTGAGATCAGATGAGGACCAAAAGACGACGATCCTCGGCAAGATCCTTGCCGAGGAAATCCACAAAACCTCCGGCGAGATCCTTGCCAGGGACGACCGCGATGTTGCGGCAAGACCCTTGCCGAGACCCCGGCAAGACCCTTGCCGAGGACATAAGTTGGGCCATGACCAGGCCCGCATCTACCAAGACTCCACCGCCGTTCCCATGTAGATACCGGCTCAGCGAGCTAGGCGAGCACCTGCGTGGTGACGTGTGGCCTCTAGACTGACTTAGCAAGCACCTGCATGGTGGCATGCAGATCTTCGTGAAGACACTGCCACCGCACCAGCTCAGCAGCCTGCCAGCATACATGGCGCCGCACGCCTCGTTGGCCAGGACGCGTGTCGAAGCAAGGCGAGGCGGCGACGGACGGGACGGGCCTTGTGACCATCCCCAATAAAGCAAGGGGACACCTAAGGGGCGCATTTAATGCGTTTTGTCCCATAATGACAGGCGATAAGCTCAGCCACTGTACACCTTTCCACCTCTTATGTGCCACTGTGGCATCCCTTGTTTCTATAAAAGGAGGACCGAGGCATACTGGAGAGGGATTTGGCTCTTTTGGACTATGCACACGCCATAGCTAGTTCAAGAACACTCAAATATACACCAAAGCAGGACCAGGGTATTATGCATCCTCGCGGCCTGAACCTAGGTAAACGATCTTTGTGCTGGCCCTAGATCCTCTCTTTCCACAACCTCGCACCCGCCGACCGTAGTAGGGATTCCAGTGATCCCATAGGTGTCATTTCCCACTGACAACATCAAGCAAGGTTTCATGTTTTAATTTTTTTGGAATTTAAATGCCATGGCACTCCATGCTTAATTGTGTCATAGCCGTTAGACCAATATATTTGATAATTCCTTCCAATTTTCCGCATGTAGAATTAAATCACGCTGAAGTACACAAAATATGACATTTCAAACCGTTTTGGTTAGCTGCTACATGTACATGTAGTTCAAATTTCAATTATGGCCATTATATGGATAGAAAATCACTTAAAAGTCTTAAAAGGTCAAATGACCCCTGAAATTTTCCAAAATTTGACATGACCGTTGTTTTAGTACTACAAATCTTCTCGTACATTTAAAACACCATCCATTGCCACTTCACTCCAAATTCGTGTTTCAAAACTAATAAAAAATATCTACAACATCACACACAGTTGTTTTGTAGGAATCGTTTGCGATGAAAAATTCTGGGTCTATTTACGTCTTCCCCCTTAAGCTTCGCCGGCTCATCTGCTCCAGTGTCGGCAACCCCTGAATCCACAAATCCCGATCCCCATTCCCGCACCCCCTTCTTGCAAAGATGACGTCATGGAAACGCTTCGTGAAGGCCCGTACGACGGCCGCGTCCCCCTCAAGCGCCACCGCCTGCACCGACAGCGCGGCTGCCTACGCCGTGACTGCCACTTCATCCGCATTGAGCGCGGCCGCTTCCGCCGAGAGGGTGTCAGCAGCAACCGACATGGCAGTTGCAGCAGCCGAGACGGCTATAGCTGCTATGACGGCGGCTGCAAACACCGAGAGCACTCGAGCTTTTGTCCGTGCCGCCGATGTCACCCTGGCCAGGGTCGAGGCCATCCACGCCAAGATATTTCGGGCCACATCAGAATCTAGCATGCAACCCACGTCCGAAAAGGCGGTGGTGGCTATGGAGCACCTGCTTCCTCATGAGGTCGTCGAGCGGGAGCTGGAGATGTAGGAGGCGGTGGAGATCGAGGAGCGCCAGGAGGAGGAGTTGCATGTGACCCAGGTCGAGGTAGAGAAGAGTCTGTCCATTGAGGAATCAGTGGTGGAGTACCAACGCGAGCTCTGGCACAACCACTACTATGAGTACTACAACCTTGAGGGCAGCGCTGAAGACGAGGACCAGGATGAGGTCGACTTTAGCAGGGGGATGCGGAGTCCACCAACGGCGGCATGTCGCCAGGACAAGTCATCGATGTCTCATCTCACACTGGCGATGCATAGGTTGGCGCGGCTGTGGATTTGTTAAATTTTTTCGTACTTAGGCTTTGTTTTAATGCTGGTCTTTTGTTAGAGCAATGTTTTGGTGAACTGTCTCTGTTTAATTACTAAAATTGCTCGATTCAGTAAGTCTGGTCTGTGTGCTGTATGCTCTTTTGTGTGCCCAAATTAGCAAGCGATGTTAAATTTTGCAATGACATACGCGGGGAAATTTCCACCAAAATTTCAATTATCAAACTCATCCCATGCGCGTTAAGCAGAAGAATCGTTTGCGATGCACACTATCGTTCAAAGTGAATGGTGTCCGGCGGCACCACGCGCAAAGTTTCCCTCCAAATTTCAAATTTTTTGGCCTACCACCGAAATATCTACCCTCCCCCTCCCCATCCCCTTTTCTCCCTGACCACAAGTCACATTTCCCCTGTTTCCCCCTTCCTTCCTTCCTAAGCTATAGACACTTCCTCGCTGGCTTCCTCGCTCTCGCCGTCTCGCATCCTATCGCCGGGGTCGCCATGGTCTTCTTCAAAGACCTCTCCAGTGGTTCCTCCTCCTTCGACGACTCCTTCACCACCTGGTATGCCTTCGTTCTCTCTCTCGGGCTATGACTTGGAATGAATGATTTTTACCCGACGGTCGATTTGAGTCATTTCTTCCTCTTGTAGTTCCCTAGGACACAACGAATGGAGCGGTGTGGCTGAAGATCTATCTGCTCGTTGTCACCATCAATCTCCGTGCGTGAAGCTAGTTGCGTTTGAATCTGTGGACAGTGGGAGGAAGTTTCTGGAATGTGCAGAGAAGGTTAGACCCTCTTTCATTTGTTACAAATCATTTGTTAGATGTGATTCAGCCACTGTCACGGTCCCAAACCATTCATACCACACCTTCAACCAAACGCATCCTAAGACAGTGTCACAGTTTGTACCTAGTACCTAAAAATGCTGCCATATCATCAGCGGTGCCATTAGAAAATTATTTGGCACCGCTTCAGCATTTTGTGGAGCCAACTTGTCCACACATCCGAGTAGCCAAGCAGTAAACTACTAAATCTTTATGGCACGAAGGAACTGGGTGTCGGAGCAACTAGGTGCTCCGGTTTGCGTCCCTGATTTTCTCTGTTGCATCGGCTCGCCAGTGTAGGGCACCATTGCGAGATGTAGCAACAATTGTCTTTACACCGGTTTTGTCATACATAGTGGACGCCTTAGTGCTATTAGTTCTATGTTACTAAATTTGTGCATGTACACACCTATTAGTACCAATTTGCTGTCATCCGAACACTGTCGCTATGCTGTTGCAGTTATATTTACCTTCCTCTTAAAATGTTCAATTTATTATTTATAGTACATGAGTAAGAACTTGTAGCATTGTTGTAGTTAATTATAGATTCTGATGTTTTAGAATTTGGTTGTTGTGTCAGTAGCAATTAATTCATTTGCACACTGATCATTTTGAGATGATATGTCATAATTAACCTGTTTCTTTAGTTTTTCAAAATAAGTATTGGTGATTTTCTATGTTCCTGTGAACCCATTTTCCCTACAATTGTTACCGATTTAGTTTTAAATATTATTAGGATGAACGGAAGTGTTCTCACTTGGAGTGGGTTGATCAAGAGTGGCCACAGTCTTTGAAGATGTGCCCAGCAAAGCTCTGGAGCATGTATTAGGAAGAGAACAGAGGTAGGCTTAGAGAAAGTGTTGTCAACGCGGAAGAATATTTAAGACGCGGGATAAAAAGAGGAAGGTGGAGAATGAGCTCAGATTTTTTAAATCAGAGCTAAGATGGTGTTGGCGAAGGAGGAGGCACTTTCCCAGTTGGCCTGTGCAGAACAGGTTCTTACTAATCTGAAAGCAGAGGTGGATAAGGCGAGCCTGGATGATCTCAATTAGGGAAATGAATATATTTTTCTAATACTGTTCTTATGAAGTTGAACTATCTATATGCTGTACTGTGCTGTTTTCCGGTAGATATCGTACTGTGATGTTAAAATATATCTATGTTCCTGATATGAAATTGGCAAACAGTTGTCCGATATGAAATGTGAATCTGCGTAATACTGGAATTATTAATTATAAACTAATAAACCTGCAAAATTGGTCATGGAACTTTGCAAACGGTTCTATAAGTAAAAGCGCTTGTGATGGATAGCCCAATGCCACACAGTTTTCTTCATCAAATCGTGTGTGATGTACTTGATAAAAGCAAATGGTTAACCAAGGCAGAGCGTGTGTGATAGTTACATGTATCACACACGAGCCTATACATAAACCTATGTGGGATGTACATACAAACGGAAACATTTTTCCTGGATTGACTGTGTGGGATGTACATACGAACGGAAACGTTTTGCCTGGATTGACAGTGTGGGAAGTGCATACGAACGGAAACCTTTTCCCTGGATTCACTGTGTGGGACATACATGAGAACGGAAACGTTCTCCTTGGATTCACTGTGTGGGACGTACATAGGAACGGAAATGTTTTTCTGGGATTCACCATGTGGGACGTACATATGAACGGAAACAATTGAGTTTCGATGCCTCGCCCGATCGCACACGAGCTCATTTTGCCCCAGCTTGTGTGCCAGGAGGGCCTATCCCCGACGGTTTCTGGGTCGTGTGGGAAGGACCCCCCTATCGCCCATACTCACTTGGCGATGGTTTCAAATGTCGTCGCGGAAAGGGGTTAAAAACCATTTGTATAGCACCGACGCGTACTAGTGTTTATCCCGTTCAACCCCTTCAAGTTAACCTAGTTGCGATGGCCGCACACCTAAGTCCTTCACAAGGGCATCTGCCGTGACAAACCCATGACACATTTGATATGCCAACCCATTTTATGCACAGGAGTATGTGCATGTAGTTCAAATTTGAATTATGCACACAAAATGCCTAGAAAACCCAGTTAATGTATAAAAATGTCCAAGCGAACCCCGAAAAATGCCAAATATTGACACAACACTCCTGTCGTTCTATGTTGACACTAGAAAAAATTTGAAAGCAAGAAGAGGCAATGGATATTGCTTCGTCCTAAAGGTGGCACACTCCCTACTGAAACCATCAGGCTTGTTGTGAGAAGCTCTGGTTTGTGAGAAGCTTATACCCAAACCTGCACCAAATGGGACAAATTTTTTACCACGGCATGGTGATGCCGCTCCGTGATAGCATATCAAGTTTCATGAACTTCAGACGAGTTTTGGATTTACTAGAATTTAAAACCATGTATCTCAATGTTTGCGGCCGAACGATGGTGGCAAGGTATTTGACATTCATTCCCATTTCTTGCATGGGACCTAAGCATGCAAACAAGGACACATATTTGATTTTTCAACCAATTTACATGCACTAGAACATGTGCCTATAGTTCAAATTTAAATTATGCACATAAATGCAAAGAAAGCTCAGTTAACGAATAAAAATGTCCAAATGAACCCCGAAAAATTCCTAAATCTAACACAACACTCCTGTTGTTCTATGTTGACACTGCAAAAAATTGAAATAAAGAAGAGGCAATGGATATCGTTTCGTCCAGAAAGGTGAAATGTTCCCTACCATAACAACGAGGCTTGTTGTGAGAAGCTATGGTTTATGAGAAGCTTATGCCCCAACCTTCCCCAAATGGGACAATATTTTTACCACGACATGTTGATGCCGTTCCATGCTAGCATGTCAAGTTTCATAAATTTCAGGCGTGTTTTCGATTAACTAGAATTTAAAAACCATGTATCTCAATGTTAGCGGCCCAGCGATGGTGGCAAGGTGTTTGACATTCATTCTCATTTCTTGCATGGGACTTAAGCATGCAACCAAGGACACACATTTCGATTTTGAACCCATTTATATGCACTGGAGCATGTGCATGTAGTTCAAATTCGAATTATGCACATAAATGCATATAAAACTCAGTTAATGTATAAAAATGTCCAAGCGAATCCCGAAAAATTCCAAAAATTGACACAACCCTCCTGTTGTTCTATATTGACACGAGAAATTTTTTGAAAGTAAGAAGAGGCAAAAAAATATCATTTCGTCCCCCAAGGTTGGACGTTCCCTAGCGAAACCATCAGGCTTGTTCTGAGAAGCTCTAGTTTGCAAGAAGCTTATACCCAAACCTGACCCAAATGGGACAATATTTTTACCACGGCATGTCGATGCCATTCCATGATATCATGTCAAGTTTCATGAATTTCATATGAGTTTTCGATTTACTAGAATTTTAAAACCAAGTATCTCAATGTTAGCGGAGCTTGCAACCATGGACACACATTTGATTTTTCAACCCATTTTTATGCCCTGGAGCATGTGCATGTAGTTCAATTTTGAATTATGCACATAAATGCCTAGAAAACTCAGTTAACGTATGAAAATGTCCAAACGATCCCTAAAAAATTCCAAAATTTAACACGACACTCCTGTTGTTCTATGTTGACACCAGAAAAAAATTGAAAGCAAGAAGAGGCGACAAATATCGTTTTGTCCACAAAGGTGACACGTTTCCCTAACGCAACCATGAGGCTTCTTGTGAGAAGCTCTGGTTTGTGAGAAGTTATACCATAACCTGCTCCAAATGGGACAATATTTTTTACCCAGCATGTTGATGCCATTCCATGATAGCATGCCAAGGTTCATGAATTTTAGACGGGTTTTGGATTTACTAGATTACAAAGCAAGTACCTCAACATTTGCTGGAGAGCCAGGGTGCCATGGTGTTCGAAATTTATCCCCATTTCTTGCATGGGACATAAGCATAAACCCATGGACACATATATGATTTTACAACCCATTTTGGTGCACCGGAGCATGTGCATGTATTTTAATTTTGAATTGTGCACCTGAAATGGCTATAAAACAAAGCTAATGCATAAAAATGTCCAAACGAACCCTGGATAATTCCAATTTTTTTACAACCCACATATAGTTGCATGTTCACTGCAGATAAAAGTTCTAGCAATTCAAACACCCTCCTTTGCCGCTGTGACCCCATTAGGTAACTCAAATCAAGATGGAAGTTCAAGTAGATCGCACACAATTTATTATCACCAACCGTGTAAGATGCAATACAAAATATCTTGGAGGACCGTTGGAGTATAGTACGCCTATGGCTTATGCGAGAAGGTGCATCGGTACAGTCCACGGCCCGCGTGTCAAGCACACTAGCTCACTCACCAAATATCATTTCACTATTCAATCGTCACTCGTGAAAGATGAGGACGTCGACCCGCGTGGTGAGGGAAACTTCGGTGGCTCACTCCAGCGAAAGCGCGGCTGCAGCCGCTATGCGTGTCCTAACAAGGTGCATGAGCACGACCGCAATCTGCGATCGGGCAGCCAAGGCAGCCCAAATGGCCGCACTTGCTTCTTAGGTGGCGGCAGCAACATCTGCCTCAGGGATAGGAACTAGCGAGAGCGGCACAATAGATGTCCGTTCCACAGAGGTGGCCTTAGCCCTGATTGAGGCCGCCCACGACCATGTCAAGCCTGCCCATGCCCAGCTCGTGGCGATCACCGCACAAATCGAACGAAGCTTCTCCGACAATGGTCGACAACCCAAGGCCGAAGAGTTGGCAATCGCCGAGGGCGGTCGAGCAGCCGTCCGTTCCTCCGCCGCATACCTTGCCTCGATGGAGCCCGTCCGAGTCCAAATCGCGGCTGCCCACACCCAGCTCATGGCGGCCTTTTCCAAAGAGAAAGCGGACACAGATGGTGAGATGCTTGCCAAGTATGGTGTGATGGATGCCATGGAGCCCCTTCCCCAGGAGATCGTCGGGAGTGAGCTGGACATGGAGGAGGCGGCAGGGATCGACGAGCACCAGCCATAGTAGTACTCTTTGTTTTGTTTAATTAAGAGCGCTGGTCTTTAATTTGTTAGAGTAATGTTTATGTCAGCTATCTCTGTTTATTTGTTGAACTTGCTTGATTAAGAAGTGTGGGTGTGCTGTAGTCTCATTTGTATACCTAAATTATGCAATGACGTGGATGCCCACTGTAACCAGGGAAATTGGAACCAAACTTTTTGATATTCAAACTCATCACACACGGGTTAAGCTATCTGAATCATTTGTGATGTTCACATATCGTACACAATTCTAGATAAGGGAGCATGTCTGATGACACTTTGCGCGCAATTTTTTCGCTGAATCGATTCAAAATTTTCGGCTTCCGCTGAAATATCTACCTCCCCGCCCCCTCCCCCTTACCCAAAGCCACATTTCCCCTATTTCCGCCTTCCTTTACAAGTTGAAACCTTCACTCCTTGCTTGCAGCACCGCCCCCTCGCCGATGACCCTCCCTCAAGCTGCTCGGCCTCGTCTATCCAGGTAGTTAATCCACACCCGACCCCCATCGTCCTCCTCCTTCCACATCCAACATGCGCCAACCGTCGGTGCGACATCTTCCACCCAAATCTCTAACCCCTCCACCAAATAAGCTCCACCCTAAGCCATGGTGCACGCATTATAGCCAGGAGCTCAAGGAGCATTTGGCAACAGAGTAGAAAATCGCGCCCGCACACGCAGATGAGGTTGCGATGGCTGCCATTTGTCACACCCTAGCTAGTTCATGCACTAGAGTGCTAGCATCATGTTTATCTTTCATCAGAAACCTGAAATGGGGATGACAGAACCACCAGCGCCCCCTGAAACCAACTAGGGTTTACTAAAAATATATTTTCAATGAACCTGAAATGCCCTTCTAAAATGTTCATCATCTTTGCCTTAGTCTTAAACCACTGCCAAAAATGGTGCACAAATTTCTAGGTCATCCTAAGGTCACTAGATTAAATCATTAGTTATTTAAATTTGGGCATTTAAATATTATAAAATATTTCAAATGCTCAAATAATCGAAAGCTAAAATGTTCCATGTTGGATATATTCCAAATAGTGGCCATGTGCAGTTTGGTGATTTTTGAAGGTGTCTAAGTATTTCTAGAAATGCTACAAACTTACAAAAATAAAACAAAATAGAAATAAATGGAAAAACCCACTTACCTGGCCGAACCCACCACCCAGCCCTCCTGGCGGCCCAGACTGTGCTGGCCCATGCCAGCCAGCTGCTTCGTCCCTGCTAGGCAGGCTGGGAGGTGACGCCGACGAGCGCGAGCTCGCCACGGTGCCACCTGCTTGCCGCTTCGCCCCTGGAGGAGCTGGTCGACCTCCACGTCGCACCCCTCGACCACCTAGACACATCCATTCTCCCCCAGCGCCTCTCCCTCGCTCCCCTCCACCATGGCCGACGCAGCCGCTGCCACCTCGCCGTCGTAGACGTAGCCACTGCCGTCTCTGCGCTGTCTCACCATGTCCAGCAGCTTCGCCGTTGTCCTCTCCATCGAGCAGGCTGAGCCCCGAGCGCTCGCTTGCCCCGAAGCCATTGGATCAACCTCGCCCGACTCTGGCACCACCGGAGATCCCCTTTGCCATCACCGTTGCACCAGCTCGTCCCCGACCGTGCCGCCTAGCTCATCGTGTTCGCCGTGAGCTTCTGCCCCTTCCCATCCCTCTCGTTCTTGATGCCACCCACTGCTTCGACTACAACGAGCAGCACCCCACGAGCCGCCGCCTGAGCTCGTTGCTGACGATGCTCTGGCCATCTAACAGCCACACCACCATGTCCAACGAGCTCGTTGCGTCATGTAGACCACATAGGAGCTAGCCATGAGCCTCCAAGAGCATCACAGCGACGAGTTTGACCTCACCCAAGCTCCGACAGCCGCACAGCTCGTTGCCGACATCATTTCTGGTGACCTGGAGCTCAACCACCACCACCACTCGATGCGGTTCACTCCTAGTTACCTGTAGATGGTCTCCGCCGTCCATTTGGTCATCGGAGGGCAAATCCCGCAGCCTCCGCCGCGTCAAGACGTCGCCGGCGGCTAAACACCGGCGAGTCAGCGTGGTTTGACCACGTGTTTGACTCCCCTGAGTCACTGACATGTGGGCCCCGCCGTCTGGTTAAACCTGGATTAGTTTTAATCTAATCCTAATTAACTTAATTAACTAACAGAGACACTGACCAGTGGGTCCCACTGGTCAGGTTTGACTTGCGCGCCCCTGTTGACCTGCTAATGCAATGCTGACGCAGTAACTCCTTTTTCTGGATTTATTCTTATTCAGGAAATTCCAGAGAATAGTGCAAACTTCAAAAAATCATAGAAATTAATTTGTAACTCCAAATGCAAAGTGTTATGTATGAAAAATGATGAAAAATCCAATCTATCCATCTGTACTGGTTTCATGCATGTTTGAACAAGTTAACTTGCTTTTTAGTTCAAAACATGATACAACACTATTTAAGATCATATATGAGTTTGCAATTTGAACCTTGGGTTCAAAATGGCTCAAACTCATCTGGTTATAGTTCCATTAGCGAATAAACTCATTTTGCCATGTATGATGCATGCATCATATTGTTGCACATTGTTTGGTGTTGATTGTATATCGGTGCTCTCTGCGGCAGGTTCTGCTCCAGAAGAGTATCGCGAGTATCCAAACGAGGAGCAATATTAGACTATGGACCCACAAGGCAAGCAACCAACCATTTGATCATATCAATACAAACCCATGTTCTCGCTTCTGCTCTCTTTTACTGCATTTAAGACAACACGTTTCAAACTGTTGTGTGCTATGATAGTTGAACCCATTTCTTCTGCATGACCTGTCATTGCCACAGTAACTAGATGAAATCCACTAGCATGTGTACGAGTTGATTGAGCCATGTGTTTTGTGTTTCTACCTTGTTATGCCTGCTATGCTTACAGTCGTGTCAGGTCTGGTTCATCTGGGTGATGGGCTAGAGTGAAATGATCATATCGGTAACGAGAGTGATGTGTTGAACACGATTTGGTAAAGGTATCGATGAGAGGCCATGTAGGAGTACATGGTGGATTGTTTCATTAGAACTGTCCCTGAGCACAGAGATCTGTATGTGTGATTTAAGATTTAGCTACTACCATGCATTAGGCCACGAAATATGACCCGGCTCGACTTCTTATCCACCCTAGTCCTCTGTCCAGGAGTTACAAGTAGTTTTTGGTGTTTGTAGTATACTGGAGGCCGTGGACAGCGCTGACCCTCGGGGTGGGATGTGATGCGGTAGGTACGTGGAACGGTGTACTGGATGCCCGTTTGGTATCTCGGGAACCCTGCAAACATCGTTCGGGGCCGTATGTCGAAACCTCGGCCGGACTCCCTGCGGATGGAACCTGAATAGGCAATAAACCTAGACTAGAGACTTTGGTGTTTAGGTAGGCCATGGGCTACACCCACATCGGCTTTCGCTTGAAGTCTGCCGAGCACATGTCGTGTGCAGACGCTAAGTGGTGGAAACATGTATGAAGAAGTACACCCCTGCAGGGTTAACATCATCTATTCGAATAGCCGCGTTCGTGGTAAAGGACTACTTGGTTGTGTATATAGTTCATAGACAAGTAAATGGATACTACTAAAAGCCTCAAGATAAGGGCGAGTGCCAAGGATGGCTCTTCCGTAGGATGATGGCGGTGGATCCTTGGTAGTGTATTGAAGTGGTGTGTAGTGGACTCAAGTGCGCAAAACAATTACAAGTTGGTGTCCCGTAAGATAGCTTAGCCAAGATTTAAAGCTGGCTTGCTGCAATAACCCCACCAACCCTTCTTGATAATGTGCATGTATGTAGGATCTGATGTAAGTCTTGCTGAGTACCTTTGTACTCATGTTTGCTCAATTTACGTTTTATAGAAGACGTTGCAACTCCTTCTGATGGGATCTTCATAGATGTTGATGTCGACGAGTAGGCTAAAGCCCAGGTGGTGATCCTGAGCTCACGATGGACCGTGCAGGATAGCCAGGCTTCCTCAAGCCTCTTTTATTTTCTAGATGTTTGTACTCAGACATGTTACTTTCGCTGTTGGCTTGTATGTTTGTATGACTTGAATGCTGGGTCGTGTGACCCATACTTGCGTGCATGATATGTATGGCTCTCTGAGCCTTTAAATAAAGTACTTGAGTTGTAGAGTCATGTTGTGATGCCATGTTGTATTTGCACATATTGGGCATATTGTGTGTATGATTGAAATGCTTGGTATGTGTGGGATCTGACTACCTAGTTGTTTATCTTTGGTAGCCTCTCTTACCGGGAAATGTCTCCTAGTGCTTCCACTGAGTCCTAATAGCTTGCTACTACTCCTGAACACTTAGGCTGGCCGGCATGTGTCCTTCTTCGATCCTGTGTCTGTCCCTACGGGGAAATGTCACGCGATGACTACCAGAGTCATGTTAGCCTGCTACAGCCCGGTTTACCGGAGTCCTGCTAGCCCAGTTGCTACAGCCCGGATTCACTCGCTGATGACCGACACGTTTGTTGCTGGGTCATGTATGCCTGTCCCTGTAAGTTAGTGGCACTTTGGGTTCACGACTAGCCATGTCAGCCCGAGCTCCTTGTCATATGGATGCTAGCGACACAATCATATACGTGTGCCAAAAGGCGCAAACGGTCCCAGGAAAGGTAAGGCGACACCCGTGGGAATATCGTGCGTGAGGCCGCAAAGTGATATGAAGTGTTACATGCTAGATTAGTGTGGCATTGAGTCGGGGTCTTAATAGCGTTGGCATCAGAGTCGGACTGTCTGTAGGTTCTTCTAGCCAAACTGGTCGATGTTGAGTCTAGAAATGCTTTAGTTATATGTAGGGGAACTGATTGTGGGATGGAACATAAGGTTCTTTTTACTCCATTACCTCATGGCATTCTGATCTGAGTCAGTACATTCTTTCCACCGGGGGTTAAGGACTAGGATCTCTTCTCTCTATCAGGTTCACGTGTTACTAATCCTTAGTACCTTATAGGATTGATGGTTACAAGCCTAGTTCAGTTGTACTACCCCAATATGTTGATAAGTTGGACCCAGAACCTTGATATGATGTTGTTGAGTGTTTATGCAATCTTTTGCGAAGTGTCTCAAAATCCTTTTTGAGCATTTACAGCAGTTATGCTATCCAATTTCTGTTAGAAATTCTAATGTCTTTGAATTGTTGGTGTTCCAGATGTCGTCTCGCACTGTTCACCAGGTGGTTCAACTGACCTGCGGCATTGACATGCACGGGCATACAGCCATGTTAGTACGTGCGATGACTGAGGTCGGTTACCGATGGTATCCTGAATATACCGTCGAGGAGCAGTTCTGTGACTTCAATCAGAGTCAGTTCATGTGTACTGTGAGGATCTTCCCATCCTATCCTGGTTCTACCGAGCCTCTGCACTGGTCCTATGGACTTGGTATCACCATAGAGATGTCCGTGCAGGACTCTGCCTACTCTATGATTTCCATCATTCGAGCTGGGTATGCTTCGCTGAATGATACTCAGTTCTGCTATCTGCCGGCGGCACGCATTGGCTCAGAGGGCTATTACACCGGGTTTTATGCCGATGTTGCTCATGAGGAGCCACTTCTTTGCACTACTACCGAGATGCTAGAGGAGAGAGATCGGGAGAAGCGTGCTTTATGCATGGAGTTGTACAACACCCGCCAGGACCACTTGGCTACACTGACGCGGCTTGCACCAACCGTTCAGATGGGCTACTTGGATATGCATGACTTGTACCCTGTCCGCACACGTCTTCCAGCTCGCATGGATTATGCAGATGTTGGAGGTATCACTCCTCCGCACGGGAGCCGTCTTCCAGCCTTCCTGGGGCCGAGGCCTCATCCGAGCCCGTATGGTCCACAGTCTCGACGTGATCTTGAGTTCCCGGATCCACACGTCCCGCTTCCAGGCTATGCGGGGGATCTCTACGAGGACTACTATGGAGCTGGAGATGACTGATCCGGATCGCGACACTAGTAGTTTGTAGTAGTCATATTTCCACATTCTTGTGTGTCTTATGGAATATGACGTAGTTTGTACTAGGTTCCGGAGGTGTAGAAAAATTTGTATAGGAGCTTGGGATGCCTCCGATGAGATGTAATCTTCCTTTCACCGCAGTTGTACTCAATTTGGTCTTGTACTAAACAATGTATGGTGTGTATGATGATGGAATAAATGTGGCAGTTTCTGTATTTACCATGTCATACAGATGATCATCTTGCATTCTGAGTCATCCATTACATTCTGCACTTCTATGTCAGAATTTTGTCATCCTGGTCTAAACCATTGATTTGTTTTCCTAGGATGGTCAACACACAACAACCCTGCTGCCCCGGAGCATGCTGTAGGCAGTGGGGCTAGAGATGCGAATCTGCCTCATCCTCCTTCTTTGGCCGAGGTCATGCTGGAGGCCGAGAGGAACAAACGGAGACCAACCGTTTGCTGGAACAGATTGAACAGAACACAACACTGTGCCAGAGGAACGACTTGGTGTCTCTCAGTGACTTCATCAAGCTACACCCACCCACCTTCCGTCACTCCGTCGAGCCCCTCGACGCCGATGATTGGCTTCACAATGATGAAGTCTAACTCTCTTCCTATGCATCGGCATGTCATAAAAGAACAATTTATGAATACAAAGTAAAGGCCAATACATAGCATAAACAGTTTCTTGCAATTTTATTGTGTTGGAAACATAGAGAGGTTGAGATGTAGTTCCTCTCTCATAATAATTGCAAGTAGTAGCAACAAGAACATGCATATTATATCCATAAAAATCATCATGTGCAACGGTAAAACGCAACCCATCAATATAATCCTTACAAGCGCAAACTTCTCCGATATGGTGTAGTTGGGAGAATTCAAAAAGTGAATAGGACTATCATGTGTGGGTGCGATAGTAACAATTTAATGTTTAACATAACGAACTATAACAAGTGCATCTCCATAAGCATAATTCATACTGGCATCATGGCCAGACGCATAGCAAGCATCAATTTCATCAAAAAGGGGTATTTCAAACGAATCCAAGGGATCATAGCATTCATCCTTCGGTAAGCACGAAGGGAAATTAAATAATGTATGAGTTGAACAGTTACTCTCATTAGAAGGTGGGCACGGGTAGATAATCCTCTCTTCCTCCTTTTGTTCTGCACTCTCCTTGCCATATTTTTCACCCAATGAGCTCACAATTTCAGCAATTTCTTCTTCCATAGTTTCCTACAAAATATTAATCTCTTCTTGGACACCAGAGACTTTCTCAATAAATCCATCATTATCGGCATTGTATTTATAATTCTAAACAACATCATCACAATCTTCATACTTTTCAAACAAAGATTCAATTTCATAAGCACGCTTAAAAGCAACAAATTCTTCTATTCGTACCACATCATAGTAATCATATATACCATTAGCATAAGAAGCGAACGTTTCATTATCATTAAGTTCACATGAAAAGGGAAGGTGTGGAGCCTTCACCCTAGAGCAACAAGTGTAAACATATCTCAAGCATAAATTCCAAGCATACCATTGCAAATAATCAATTTGATCCCATAAGATTTCCCTTTTTGAGTCAAGCGATAATCCTAAATTATTCATGTTAATCCAACGTGTCTCCCAATATCAAGTTCAATGAGGTTTTCTTAGGATTATCGAAGTACGAGCATTGAGGGTTTTAGGAGGTTCCCCATCTCCGCGAGTAGCAAGTACAACTAATTTTTTTTAGTATTTTGTGTTCCATATCCAAAACTAAAGATATAAAAAACTTAGAACAGAAAGTAAAAACTACTTAGTGATAAAGCAAACAAGCACACACGAGAATATTCACCCCAGCTATTGCTCCCCGGCAACGATGCGAAAAAAGGTCTTGATAACCCACAAGTCTAGGGGATCAATTGTAGATTTTTCGATAAATAAGAGTGTCGAACTCAACGAGGAGCTAAAGGTAGGATTTATATTCCCTTCAAGTTCTATCAACCACCGATACAACTCTACGCACACTTAACGTTCACTTTACCTAGAACAATCATGAAACTATTTTGTAGGTGTAGGGATAATTTTGCAAAGATAAAACTAGAGGTACTTAGCGAGAATAAAACTATGAGTAATTTGCAAGATAACAAAAGTTAGTTGTTTAGTAGAGCGCTTTTTATAACACAAGAGAAGGATTTGTCCCTAGGAAATCGATAATTAGACCGATAATCATTATTGCAATTTCATATGAAGGAGAGGCATGAGCTAATATACTTTCTATACTTGGATCGTATGCACTTATGATTACACTCTAGCAAGAATCCGCAACTAGTAAAGATCATTAAGGTAAAACCCAACCATAGCATTAAGTAACAAGTCCTCTTTACTCCCATACACAAAAACTCCCTTACTCGGATATGTGTATCAGTCACTCACGCCACCCACTATAAGATTGTTTTGCAACACCCTACGGCGGGAATCCCACACGCTTGCGCGACATGGAGGACACCATAGGGAAGCACTAGAATAAAATATACAACTCAAACCAATCACGATCACCAATCAACCCATAGGACAAAAGGAATCTACTAAAACATCATAGGATAGCAACACATCATTGGTTAATAATATGTGGCATGAAGCACCATGTTTAAGTAGAGATTACAACGGGGAGAATAGGTGTTACACCGGTGCATAGAGGGGGGAGAGTTAGTGATGATGGGGGCGAAGTTGTTGGTGTAGATCTCCGTCATGATGATGGCCCCGACGGTGTTCCGGCGCCACCGGGGGAGAGGGGGAGAGAGACCCCACCTCCTTCTTCTTCCTTGGCCTTCCCCTAGATGGGAGGAGGGCTCCACCTCTGGTCCATGGCCTCCACGACGGCGGAGGGGCAGGAGCCCCTCCGAGATTGGATCTCTCTCTCTCTCTCTCTCCCTGTGTGTGTGTGTGCGCGCGCGCACGTGTGTGTGTGTTCTCTTCTGTTTTGCTTTCCTATTTTTTGGCCCTTCACTGTTTCTTAAATTCTTGGAGATCCCTAACTCCGATTGGGCTGAAATTTTAACACGACTTTCTTTCGGATATTATCTTTCTTGCGGTGAAAGAAGGGAACCAACCTCCTTACAGGGGCCCCACAAGCCTGCCAGGTGTGCCCTTGGTAGGGGGCGCCCCTCGGGCATCATCTTGCATTGATTCTTTTTCCCAAAAATCACAAATATGCCAAAGTAAATTTTCGTAAATTTTTATCACATTTGGACTTTGTTTGATATGGATATTCTGCGAAACAAAAAACATGAAACAAATAGGAACTAGCACTGGGCACTGGATCAATATGTTAGTCCCAAAAATAATATAAAATGTTGCCAAAAGTATATGAAAGTTGTAGAATATTGGCATGAAACAATCAAAAATTATAGATACGAAAGAGACGCACTGGTATAGTGAGGTGCTATACAAACGGTTTTTAACCCCTTTCCGCTACGACATTTTGAACCGTCACCAAGTGAGTGACTGCGATAGCGGGTCCTTCCCACATAACCCAGAAACCGTCGGGGTAGGCCCTCCGGTCACACACGCTCTGTAAAGTGTGGTCGTGTGCGACGAGCGAGCGATCAAATACAGTTATATTTACAATTGTGCTAAAAAATATAGTTATACATGCCAAATCATTTTCGGTCATAAGTACATCCCATACAGTCAGTCCTAGCTAAACTTTTCCGTTCGTATGTACATTCCACACCGTCAATCCAAGGAATACGTTTCCGTTAGTATGTACATCCCACACAGTTAATCTAAGAAGTACGCTTTCGTTCGTATATACATCCCACATAGTCAATCCAAGGAAAATGTTTCCGTTCGCAGGTACATCACACACAATTTTTCCCATTAAATTGTTTGTGATAGCATTGCCATTGCAGACAATGTTAACAATTTTACCATTTGCATTATTGAATGCATCACACACACTGCATAGAAGAAACTGTGTGGCAAAGGTTGTCCATCACACACACTTTTTATGTGGTAAACCTTTGCGCAAGGTGGCCTGACGCAAACTGTTTTCAAGAGGATGTTGTGTGTGATTGTTCATTGATCTAACACGGTTTATTCCTAGAAACTATATGCATTTCCTGAGTTCATCGCCCACGGTGTTTTCTCACTAACTGTTTGCAATAGAAAACCCCAATTAGCAGGCTAATTGGCCATTAGCACACTAATTGTCCTATTATTAATAATCCATTTATTAATCTAATTGAAATTTCATATTAAGCATGCAATATATTTCATTTTCATATTAAGGAAGCAGGATTTCATAATTGAAATACACCAGAGTACAACATCATATAGCTTCAGCACTCAGCTACCCCATTACACGACTTCACTAGAACCAAGTTTCACATGCAACATCTATAACCTTTCGAAATTAGCATCGTAGACGGTTCATAGACAACTGAATCTCATCTGGAAAACTGTTGAAGTGGAAGGCGAATTTTGAGCCTTCATTGATGTTGAAGGTCTTTGCAACTTTAGGCCAGTGCCTGTGGATGATTGACCATCCATCCTTCATCCACTTCAGGAACACTTCAATATTGAACCATGGGTGTTGGATGAATACCTTCCTCTCCTCTTGACCATACGGGTGGTTTGTTAGATAATCATCAATGAACTGCTTTGGAAAGGCATGAAAACAAGGATGTGCATAAATATCTCCTCTATATTGGAAATGGGGCAAAGTAATAAAAAAAGGCAAGGTATAATAGTTAGTACCATCCTGTAGTGAACTAATGTCTTCTTCATCGTGCAGACAAAGATCTTGTTTTTTTGTCTCTAATTTCTTTATCCTAACAATCTTTCTGAGTTTCTTGACTTGACTAATATTCATGGACAAGTCATTTCCCCATATGCAAGAAGGGTCGAACAGTGGGTCAAAACCTCCGATAGCAGGACCTACATGTGCAAGACCAAATTGTTAAAAACCTTAATATTAGAATGGTTCCTGCAGTTGCACAATAATTTGCTATTAGACAAAGGACCATGCATGTGCAAACCTCGATTGTAAACCTCAGTGCTTCCCATTGTTTCCCTGCAACACATATAAGGTAGTTAATGATCAGGTTAAGTGAGGGTTCACGTGCTATTAGTAAAATATGTTGATGAAAAATAAGCACATTGCAGATTCATCAGATTAATTCAAGCCACATGGAAAACCTATTTATCCAAACCAAGCATGATTAAGAACTAGGAAATATAGCAATTATATATGTTTCCCATGTATTAAGTGCAGCCAAATTCGATTATTCCTCACATGCACAACAATACAAAATTCTACCCACGACTATTGGACATTGCACTGCAGAATTGAACCAAGTAGTTAACTAAACACGACAACAAATGAACCAAACATTAACTGATCACCACATTGCACAATATAACATACTCCTAATAGAAAATCAGACATTTAACCAAACCAAGCATGCTTAACAACTTGGAAATATAGCAACTGTATTTGTTTCTCATGTATTTAGTACAACCAAATTCGATTTATTTCTCACATGGCATACAATAACAGAATGCACCCACAACAATTCTACAATTGAACCAAACAGTTAACTAAACACCACAACAAATGAACCAAACATTAACTGAGCACCACATTGCACAATGTATGACATACTAGAAGATCAGACAGTTAACAAACCAAGCATGCTTGACAACTTAGAAATATAGCAATTGTATTTGTTTCACATGTATTTTGTAAAGAAAAATTTGATTTATTTCTCACATGGAAGACTATACAAAATTGCACCCTGAATAATTGAACATCACATTTGCAGAATTGAACCAAACAGCTAACTGAACACGACAACTAATTAACCAAACAGTTAATAAGTGAGCACCACATTGCACGGCATATAGAACATAGACACTAGAGCAACAAATTGGATGGTAAAAGTAGATAGCACAATTCACTAGAATTTGTTAAGGAAAGGCTGTAGCCAGCAAACTAAACATGGGTCCTTATAGTGAGCTAATAAGACAAGCTACTCCTCATTGTTGGAGATATCAATGACGATTAGCTCCTTGGACATGGAAGATGGCGAGGCCTCAGCATCGTTGGTGCCCTCGTCATAGTGGTGAGTTGCCTGAGCCGCTCCGGGCACCAACCTGTTGGCTCTCAAGTTGAGGTAAGCACGTGCACGCTGAGAAAACACCTCGTAGTCTTCGTCGAAGGCCTCAATAAAATGCCACGAACTGTCGTTTAAGGCAGCCAACTGCGCCGCAGCATCTGTGCGTGAGGCGTCGATGATGGCCTCGACGATGAGGTGCTCCTCCAAGATCTGGGGGTCGGCACAAATGGCAGCCATTACGACCTCATCTACGTGCGGCCGCGATTTGCTTCTCCGCTGCCAAATGCTCCTTGAGCTCCTGGCTATATTGTGTGCACCATGGCTTACTGCGGCGCTTATTTGGTGGAGGGGTCGGTGCTTTGGGTGGAAGGTGTCGCGCCGGCGGTCGGGGCATGTGGGATGTGGAAGGAGGAGGAGGATGGGGGTCGAGTGTGGATTACCTGCCTGGATAGACGAGGCCGAGCAGCATGAAGGAGGGTCGCCGATAAGGGGGTGGCGCTGCAAGCAAGGAGTGAAGGTTTCAACTTGGAAAGGAAGGCGGAAACAGGGGAAATGTGGCTTTTGTTAAGGGGGAGGGGCCGGGGAGGTAGATAATTCCGCAGAAGCCAAATGTTTTGAATCGGTTCAGCGAAAAAACTGGCGCGCAAAGTGCCATCAGACATGGTCCCTTATTCTGACCTGTGTACGATATGTGAACATCACAAATGATTTAGACAGCTTAACCCATGTGTGATGAGTTTGAACATAAAAAAATTTGGTTCCAATTTCCCTGGTTACAGTGGTCATCCATGTCATTGCATAATTTGGGTACACAAAGGAGACTACAACACACCCACACTTCTTAATCAAGCAAGTTCAGCAATTAAACAGAGCTAGCTGACCTAAACATTACTCTAACAAATTATAGACCGGCGCTCTTAATTAAACAAAACAAAGAGTACTAATACAGCTAGTGCTCGTCGATCTCCACCGCCTCCTCCATGTCCAGCTCGCGCCCGATGGTCTCCTGGGGAAGGGGCGCTATGGCATCCATCGCACCATACTCGGCAAGCATCTTGCCACCCGCGTCCGCCATCTCTTTGAAAAAGGCCACCACGAGCTGGGCGTGGGCGTCCACGATCTTGGTTTGGGTGGGCTCTGTTGTGGCAAGGTATGCCACGCAGGAACAGACGGTTTCTCGAACACTCTCGACGATTGCCAAGTCTTCGGTCGTGGGTTGCCGACTGTTGTCGGAGAAGCTTCGTTCAATTTGTGTGGTGATCGCCATGATCTGGGTGTGGATGGCCTCGACATGGTCCTGGGCGGCCTCTAACAGGGCTAAGGCTACCGCTGCAGAACGGACAGCTGTTGTGCCGCTCTCGCCAATTGATGTCCCCGAGGCAGATGTTGCTGCCGCCACCTGAGAGGCAACAACAGCCATTTGGGCTGCCTTGGCCGCCCGGTCGCAAACTGCGGCCGCGCTCACGAAGCTTGTTAGCACGCACCTGGCGGCTGCGGCCGCACTCTTGCCGGAGTGGGCTGCCGAAGTTGCCCTCACAAAGCGGGTCCATGTCCCCATCTTTCACTGGCGACGATTGAATAGTGAAATGATATTTGGGGAGCGAGCTTGTGTGCTTGACATGCCAGCTGTGGTCTGTAGCCAGCACACCTTTTCACGTAAGCCATATGCGTACTATACACAAACAGTGCTCCAGTATATTTTGTACTGCATCTCACATGGTTGGTGATAATAAACTGTGTGTAATCTACTTGATTTTTCATCTTGATTTGAATTACATAATGGGGCCATACCTGCAAAGGATGGTGTTTGAATTGCTAGAACTTTTATCTGAAGTGAACATGCAACTATTGGTGTGTTGTCAAAAAACTGGAATTATTCAGGGTTGGTTTGGACATTTTTATACATTAACTTGGTTTTTAGGCATTTCAGGTGCACAATTCAAAATTAAACTACATGCACATGCTCCGGTGCATCAAAATGGGTTGTAAAATGATATATGTGTCCATGTGCTGATGCTTATGTCTCATTCAGGAAATGGGGATGAATTTCAAACACCACGGCACCATGGCTCTCCGACAAACGTTGAGGTGCTTTCCTTTGAAATTCTAGTAAATACAAAACTTGTCTGAAATTCATGAACCTTGGCATGCTATCATGGAACGACATCAACATGCTGGGGTAAAAAATATTGTCCCATTTGGGGCAGGTTATGGTTTAAGCTTCTCGCAAACCAAAGCTTCTCTCACAACAAGCCTGATGGTTTTGGTAGGGAACGTGCCACCTTGGGGACAAAATTATATCTATTGCCTCTTCTTACTTTCAATTTTTTTCTCGTGTCAACATAGAACAACAGGAGTGTTGTGCAATTTTTGGGATTTTTCTTGCTTCGCTTGGACATTTTTATACATTAACTGAGCTTTTTATGCATTCATGTGCATAATTCAAATTTGAACTACATGCAGATGCTCCAATGCATATAAACGGGTTGAAAAATCAAATGTGTGTGTGTCGGATTTAGGGATCCAGCAACCCTTGAGAGGTTTGAACTCTTGGGTGCGTGCGGAGATCTCAACCTGCCGAGCCTGCCTACTTGCGATCCTCCTAATCCTAGCGCGTTGAGCTCAAAGAGAGACACAGACACAGAGATTTATACTGGTTTGGGCCACCGTTGTGGTGTAATACCCTAATCCAGTGTGGTGTGGTGGATTGCCTCGAGGGGTTATGTATGAACTAGTACAGTGGATGAACAAGCCTCAGGAGGTGAGGTGTCCTCGAGCTGGTGTGGTGCTCTACTTGTTCTGATCTCCGTCCCCTTCTATGGTGGTGTCTAGGTCCTAAATATAGTGGCCTTGGTACTCTTCCCAAATATGAGCGAGAAGAGATTCCACAACGACGGGATTTGAAAGGGGACAAGTAGTACAGTCTATCCTGAAAAAGAAGTCTTTGCCTGCAAAAAACCTCTGGTCGTGACACTGCAGTGGGCTCGGTGATGACCTCCGTCCTGCCGTCCTGGCGGTCTTGGTCTTGTTGCACCAGAATGGAAACCTTTGGCTGATTCCTCGGGACTCCACGCCTGTGGCTTGCCTCCCTTGCACCGAAGAGGAAACCTGCACCCTGCACCCACCTGGAGCCCGCCTGGCCTTGGTCGTCATGGCTCACGTTAGCTGAGCGTCGTGAGGTAGCTTGCATAGAACTCTCCACCCCTCAGGAGCCCTCCAGAGGAGGCCACTTCCTTTGGGGGTCGTGACATCGTCCGCCTCACGAGGCTTGGCCCCTCGCGAGGGTCTTGCGGTGTTGGTGTTGAAGCTGGGCTGTAACAGGCTATCGATGGAGTCATGCGGTGGGCTGCAGGTAGGCAGGTCTGGATACCCCCTAATCCAGGACGCCGACAGTAGCCCCCAGGCCAAAGGTGCGCTCGGACATGGCTTCTAGGCGAAGCCAAAGGGCAAGTGCAGAGCGCCGCAGGCCCTAACCGCCTGCAGCCTTGATGACGCGTGGCGATTGATTGGACGTGGGCGACTCTGTTTCCCCACGTTGCCTCGACAACTGCTCGACTTGACATCTGCATGCTGCATGCAGAGAGGATCATCGTTACTGGAAATTGTGGGAGGCCGACGATTTACCTTCTCCCAGCTATAAATGTGCGAGCGGGTGGAGCCCTTGCCCATCTCTCTTTCGTCTTGCTCCCACCTCCTTCTTCTCCTCTCCATCTTGCTTCCATGACGCCGATAAGGAGGTACTCCACGGCAGAGAAGGGGAAGGCTCCTAGGGAGGGTCCTGACCCTCTCCCGCCGAAGAAACGAATCCGCCTTCCTGACGACGCCCGTGTAGGGAGAGAGGTGTCCAGACCTTGGCAATCGAGGCCTCCGCCTGGCTTCCCCCTCCCCATATATGCCTGCGCTCAAGATGATGGAGTGCGCCATCGCGTGGTGCTTGATGAGGATGGCAGGACCGCCATTGCCCTGCCGGCCGCACCACAGACCCACGCCGAGGGTAGCTCGCGTGAGTTCGTGGTGTGGGCGGCGATGCCTCCCTACACCTGGATCCGACTCCCGTGGTTCATTGCCCGCGAGTTGCCTCCGAGCGGATCGGTTGAGCTGTGCCTGCAGCACGCAGGGTGCCGCAGCTTGGCTACCGGGTTGAAGTCAAGGTGGTGCCACCTAGAGACGTCTTCATGACGCGAGGATGGGGCGAGATCGCCCGGGCTTGCCGAGAGAATGGTGTTGTGGTTCTAAGCCTGACAGTAGAATAGGGAGGTAGGTATGGAGAGGCAAGATCCTACCTATGGAGTAGTTGTATACGCAAGAGAATGACGAGTGCAGGCCCTTCTCGGAGGAAGTAATAGCCCTACGTCTCGGAGCCCGGAGGCGGTCGACTGGATTATATGCGTATGAGTTACAGGGGTGCGAACCCTTTACACTGAGGAGGGGGGGTGGCTTATATAGAGTCTTCCAGACCCCTCCGGCCCTCAGTTATGCAGGGTTTAAGGTACATTAAGGTCTGGCGTTACTGGTAACACCATACATAAAGTGCTATCATGACCATAAAGACTACTTAATTATAGACCGTTTGTGTGCAGAGTGACTCTAGATCTCCTGGTGGTCGAGTGAGTGGCTTAATGGTCGAGTGTCTTCGAGTCCGTCGAGTGGAATCCTTCTAGGTCGACTGAAAGGTAGTTTCTTCTAGAGATGTCCTTGGGGAGGGTACCTTGGACAGGCCCATGACCCTACCCTAGGTACATGGCTTCATCAGACGGAGCCCTGTCGATCCACTTCGAGTACGACACGCGACCACCTTAGTTTTCAAGGTCTTCAACAAGGAGGGCGAGCGGCTGGAATGCTGCCCCGGAGGAGACAACTCGAGGGACACCGTAGTGGGTGCTGGATACGCTGCTGCCACCTTTAGCGCTTCGTCAAGCAGCAGCGGCGATTCCTGGGAATCCAGTGACTCTCCTGATTCTCCGGAGTCAAGCGATGATAGCTACGTGCCGCCAAGGTCCCGCCGAGGCTGCAGCGGAGCTGCGGCTGCCTCCCAGCGTCGTCAGCGATACCGTAGGGACCTGTAGTTGTTTCTCCTGTGCGAGATGAAGATCAGCCCCCGTGGGGTTTGTAAGGGTCGGAATGCATTTAATAGTAACATTGTTTCTTTTGATTTCGTAATGGATGCGTGTATTCCGGTTCAGTTGAGTCCCTCCCTTTTCTCTTCCCTAGATAGCATGGCGCTCTACACCGACAAGACCCAGTCCCCAGGCAGGCTTTAGCCATCGCTAGTATGCCAGGTCACGTTGCCGTGGTCAAGGATAGGAGGTGAGCGGCCCAAGGTCCGGTAAGAGATCATGAGACACGATGCTCGCGAGGTCCCCTTTGGCATCCAAGCAGCTGTATAGAAAATCGAAAAGGGGAGTCGAACCACCCAAGTGGAATTGCGAGGCGGGGTGTGGGGAGCGAAACTGGTGTTGTAGCGAGCCAAGACTTATCTTTTTGCTGTCTGAGTCCATTGGGGAGGTGATGCTTGTTGTCGCGCCTGTGGTACCATTAGGCGCAGCCTGCATTGGCCACCCTCCTGCCTTGCTCACCAAAATGCTCTACGTCCTCGGGTCCCAGCCGTCGAGCGAGCTCAGCCGCCGCTGGTATGCCAGGTCGCGATGCCGTGGTCAAGGCCAGGGGGTGAGGGCTGGAGAGCCAGTAGGAGCTCCCGAGACGCGATGCTCGGGAGGCACCCCTTTAACGTGCAAGCGACTTGCAAGGCCAGAAGGTGGTTGTCCGGGCCAACCTTTGGCCCATTGCTGGGTCAACCTGCAGGTTGGATGACAAAGGAGGCCGAGAGCCCCAGGGCGTGGGACGGAGGCACCGAGGACCCTGCGAGGTGGTGTACGCGAGGCGGGCCGCGAAACATAGCTCGATCCCCGGGTTTATCAGTGTTGCAGGGACGGACCCGAGCACAAGCGCCGTGCTGATGTGAGTATCGTGCAGTGATGCGGGAATGGAGTTAGTCAGAATGCATGAAGGTCGTGAGGCGGTGGTCACGAGGTGACAATCATAGACAAATTCACAAAAATGATTAGATAGTCTTGGTGAATGCAAAACGATACATGCCTTAGGGACGGACCCCCACGGCCTAGGGCTGATGCAGCCCGAGGGGCACCCCCAAACTGAATGAACTAGGGAGATGTCACCTGGTACCATTGCTGAAGAGTTGTTGAAGTAGCCAAAAAACATGCGCCACTGAAGCCATTCCTCATGAGCCGCTCCGGTGCCGAGCCTCGGGGGGCTCGGAGGGACCGGAAGGCTCCTGAAGGTGCTCCTCCATCTCCGCCAGGATCGCCTGGTGTCTGGCCTCACAGGTCGTCTGATCGTCCCTCACACAGCACTGGAATGCCTCAGCCGCGCCACGAGACGTAGCTGTGAGGTGGACCCTCGCATCGGCCGACACGAGACGGCCACTTGAGCCGCCGAGTGCTACGTCTTGAGCTTGCTTTGGTTTTCCTTGAAGAGGAAAGGGTGATGCATCAATAGTAGCATTAGTATTTCCCTCAGTTTTTGAGAACCAAGGTATCAATCCAGTAGGAGAATCCTCAAAAGTCCCACGCACCTACACAAACAAACAAAGAACTCGCAACCAACACAATAAAGGGGTTGTCAATCCCTTCACGGCCACTTGCGAAAGTGAGATCTAATAGAGATAGTATGATAAGATAAATATATTTTTGGTATTTTATAATATAGATGCAAAAAGTAAAGATGCAAATAAAAGTAGATTGGAAGCAAATATGATAAGAGATAGACCCGTGGGCCATAGGTTTCACTAGTGGCTTCTCTCAAGATAGCATAAGTATTATGGTGGGTGAACAAATTACTGTCGAGCAATTGATAGAAAAGCGAATAATTATGAGATTATCTAGGCATGATCATGTACATAGGCATCACGTCCGCAACAAGTAGACCGACTCCTGCCTGCATCTACTACTATTACTCCACACATCGACCGACTCCTGCCTGCATCTAGAGTATTTAGTTCATAAGAACAGAGTAATGCATTAAGCAAGATGACATGATGTAGAGGGATAAACTCAAGCAATATGATATAAACCCCATCTTGTTATCCTCGATGGAAACAATACAATACGTGCCTTGCAACCCTTTCTGTCACTGGGTAAGGACACCGCAAGATTGAACCCAAAGCTAAGCACTTCTCCTATGGCAAGAAAGATCAATCTAGTAGGCCAAACCGAACTGATAATTCGAAGAGACTTGCAAAGATAACTCAATCATACATAAAAGAATTCAGAGAAGATTCAAATATTATTCATAGATAAACTTGATCATAAACCCACAATTCATCGGATCTCGACAAACACACCGCAAAAAGAGTTTACATCGAATAGATCTCCACAAGAGAGGGGGAGAACATTGTATTGAGATCCAAAAAGAGAGAAGAAGCCATCTAGCTAATAACTATGGACCCGAAGGTCTGTGGTAAACTACTCACAACTCATCGGAGGGGCAAGGATGTTGATGTAGAAGCCCTCCATGGTCGATTCCCCCTCCGGTAGAACTCCGACGAAGGCTCCAAGATGGGATCTCGCGGATACAGAAGGTTACGGCGGTGTAAATTGTGTTTCGGTTGCTCCCTGGATGTTTTTGGGGTATGTAGGCTTATATAGGAGGAAGAAGTACGTCGCTGGACGCCCGAGGGGCGCACGAGACAGGGGGCGCGCCCTATAGGGGGGGCGCCCTCCTATCTCGTGGAGGCCTCGTCTGCTTCTTGACTTGCACTCCAAGTCCTCTGGATCATGTTCGTTCCAAAAATCATGCTCCCGAAGGTTTCATTCCGTTTGGACTCCGTTTGATATTCCTTTCTTCGAAATACTGAAATAGGCAAAAAAACATCAATATGGGTTGGGCCTCCGGTTAGTAGGCTAGTCCCAAAAATGATATAAATGTATAAAATAAAGCCCATAAACATCCAAAAGGGGTAATATAATACTCCCTCTGTTCCTAAATATAGGGTGTATAGTTTTTTGGCATGGAAATTAAAGAACGCACGTGGAGGGAAAATTTCAGAAGTTTTGGGTGAGATTACACCAAACTAATTGACATGAGAAAATAGAGGAGCTTGCATTATATAAGGAAATGTAATCAAATCCCTAAAAAAATTATCCAAATGAGTCGTGCAACGCAATACCCTTATATTTCGGTTTTTTTCTCAAAAATCTATACACCTTATATCAAGGAACAGAGGGAGTAGCATGGAACAATAAAAAATTATAGATACATTGGAGACGTATCACCGAGACACGACCCTATTGAGCCCGGGAACATCGATGCAGACGCGGAACTCCTTGCCCTCGCCAGGGTAGTGAGCTGCGCCGTGTGGCAGGCGACGATCGCCTTGCAGAACCTTCCTTCTTGAATCTCCTCAATTGGCTTGCTGATGAACTCCTGAATGCCTGGTGCCTCACGCCTGCCGCCTTCTCCTGGGAAGCATGCTCTGAAGAGCGCCTCCACATGGTGCCTGAGCGCCTCCCTCGTGACATTGGCTAGATCTGAGGCCCTCCAAAGGAGAGCCCCCGAGCCCAGCCTGAGAGGAGCGTCGGGCACGCCTTCCTATGCAATGGGTGAAGGTGCCGTGCCCGGAGACGCGAGGCTCAGCTCTCCGTCCTCGAGTGATGCTCCCTCATGAGACCCTTGGCCCAGCTGCAACTTCTTCGTCTTGGGGGCGACCTTAGGAGGGAGGATGCCATCTTCGTCTTTTGGGTCTCAACTACTGCAGCTGGAAGGCGCGCTCGAGGGAGCACACTGCGTCCTTCTCTTGGTAGGCGACCGTGATGATGCCGCCTCTTCCTGGCATCCTGAGGACGTTGTAGCCGTGGTGTGTGGCCACCATGAACTTGGCCAGTGTTGGGTACCCTAGGATGGCGTTGTAGGGTAGGCGGATGTCGGCGACGTCGAAGTCAATGAGCTCGGTGCGGTAGTTGTTGCGCTTGCCGAAGGTGATAGGGAGGCGAACTTGCCCGATCGGATGTGTCGATCCATTGGTCACTCCTAAGAATGTCTTGGTGGGGTGCAACTTGTAGTACGGCACTTGGAGCCTGTCGAACGTCTGAACGGAGAGAACATTGAGCCCTGCTCCGCCATCGATGAGGGTCTTGGTGATGGTCACGTTGCTGATGACGGGGGAGCAGAGCATGGGGAGCGTGCCAGCAGTGGCCGCGCACTTGAGCCGGTCTGAGGAGTCGAAGGTGATGGCGCACTTGGCCCACTTGAGAGGGCGAGTTTCTTCGGGCCTGGGGAGCACTGCATTCACCTTGCGCACAAACTGCTTGAAGACACGGTGGGAAGCCGGGGCCTGCGAGCCACCCAAGATGCAGGCAATTGCCCGAGGCTCCTGGAAACCCCCAGCCCCCTCGTCTTGGTGGTGATCTTCGTTCCTTCTTGGCGGTGGAGGCAGAGGAGGCAAAGCTGCATTGCCCTGAGGGCGGTCCTCACGAGGCTACTCCCTCTAGTTTCCCTCGCGAGGCTGGTCCTGCAAGCGGTCCTCACGAGGCTGGTCGCGCCACTCCTGACGGCGGTGGCATCCATCCCAGCATCCTCCACCTCAGCCAGCTCCGCGACCGTAGCCTCGATTGTTGCGCTCGGGGCATCGACCGAGGCACCCGTCGTGGAGAGCCCTGAGCTCCTGGCAGTTGCTGGTGTTGTGGCTGTAGACATTGATGAAGGTGCAAAACGGCCACTTGCCCTTGGATGACTCGGGGTGGTCGCAGCCGCGCATGGTCTCCGGCTCGGCCGCAAGCACGGCCGGCCCCTTGCGCTTCGTGTCCTTGGTCTTGGTCTTCTTGTCTTCTGGATCAGCATCAGGGAGCTCGAGGATGGAGAGGCGTCCCTCCTCCGCCCTTGCACACTTGTTCGCCATGTTGAACATATCCAGAGTGGTGCAGAGATCCTCAAGGATGGCTAGCTCCTGCTTCATCTTGACATCGCGGACGCCATTGGTGAACGCGGAGATGATGGCCTCATCAGACACCTTGGGGATCTTGAGGCGAACGTTGTTGAAGCGCTGGATATACTTATGCAGGGTCTCTGCAGGTTGCTGCTTGACGCGACGCAGGTTCCCCGCGGCCGGCGGACGGTCGCGAGTGCCCTGGAAGGTGGCGATGAAGCGGCTAGGCATCTCCTCCCAGGAAGAAACCGACTCCTCGGTCAGGTTCAGGAGCCAAGAACACGCGCCATCCTCGAGGGCCATTAGGAACCAGTTTGCCATGATCTTCTCGTTGCTGTTGGCCGCCTCGATCTCGTAGAGCTATAGGAACTCGGCGGGGTCTGTGGTGCCATCATAGCATGGGGGAAGGTTAGGCTTGAACCTGCTCGACTAGACGACGTTGCGGGGCTCCACAGTGAATGCGCGGCATCCTGCCGTGGCCACCAAAGGTTGTCGAGGGGGTGGAACGTGGTCCTGGTGCACGCGCACCGCCGCCTCCTGTGGCGGCGCGCGTGTAACACCCACGATGCAGCTATATCTCCCACGTGTCGAAGCACGACTTCGACGCATAACCGCATAGTGGTTTTGTCGCAAGAAGGGTCATCTTCACACAATCCCATGTAATGAACAAGAATGGGATAAAGAGAGTTGGCTTACAATCGCCACTTCACACAATACATAATTAAGATCATACATCATTCAAATACACTCATAGACCGGCTACGGTCAAGTTCAAATGAAAAGAAGACAACCCCAATTGCTAGATCCACAATCGTCCCGACTGGGCTCCTCTACTGATCATCTGGAAACGATACATAGTAACGACCAAGGGCCTCATCAAATTCCCACTTCAGCTCAGTTGCGCCATCTGCGCTGGTATCCTCAGCACCTGCATCTGTTTTGGTAGAATCTGTGAGCCACGGGGACTCATCAATCTCACACCCGCGAGATCAAGACTATTTAAGCTCATAGGTAGGTAAAGGGGTAATATGGTGGAGCTGCAGCAAGCACTAAGCATATATGGTGGCTAACATACGCAAGTGAGAGCGAGAAGAGAAGCAACGCATCGGTCGAGAAGCTAGAAGTGATCAAGAAGTGATCCTGAAACTACTTACGTCAAGCATAACTCAAACCGTGTTCACTTCCCGGACTCCGCCGAGAAGAGACCATCACGGCTACACACACAGTTGGTGTATTTTAATGAAGTCAAGTGTCAAGTTATCTACAACCGGACATTAACAAATTCCCATCTGCCTCATAACCGCGGGCACGGCTTTCGAAAGATTATATACCCTGCAGGGGTGTCCCAACTCAGCCCATCACAAGCTCTCACGGTCAACGAAGCATATACCTTCTCCCGGGAAGACCCGATCAACCTCGGAATCCCGGTTCGCAAAACATTTCGACAATGGTAAAACAAGTCCAGCAAGACCACCCGACCGTGCCTACAAATCCCAATAGGAGCTGCACATATCTCGTTCTCAGGGCACAAACGGATGAGCAGTCCGTACAACTAAAACCAGACTTCGAGTTTCCCCGAGGTGGCACTGCAAAGGGCTCTAGTTTGGACCAACACTCAGAGGAGCACTGTCCCGGGGGGGTAATAAAGATGACCCTTGGGCTCGCGAAAACCCAAGGGAAAAGGGCTTAGGTGGCAAATGGTAAAACCAAGTTTGGGCCTTGCTGGAGGATTTTTATTCAAAGCGAACTGTTAAGGGGGTCCCATAAATCACCCAACCGTGTAAGGAACGCAAAATCAAGGAACATAACACCGGTATGACGTAAACTAGGGCGGCAAGAGTGGAACAAGTCACCAGGCATAAGGCCGAGCCTTCCACCCTTTACCAAGTATATAAGGTGCATTAATTAAACAAGAGATATTGTGATATCCCAAAATATCCATGTTGCGAGCAGGAACAAACTTCATCTTCACCTGCAACTGGCAACGCTATAAGAGGGGCTGAGCAAAAGCGGTGACATGGCCAAACAATGGTTTGCTAGGACAGGATGGTTAGAGGTTTGACATGGCAATAGGTAGGCATGATAAACAATGGCAGGTAGAGCTAACATAGCGATAGAGCGAGTACTAGCAAGCAAAGATAGAAGTGATATCGAAGGTATGGTCATCTTGCCTGCAAGGTTCTCAGAGTTGTCGAAGGCTTGATCCTCATAAGTGTTTTCAACAGGTTCCTCGTGCACGTACTCGTCTCCCGGCTCTACCAAAGCAAGAACACAAGCAAAGGAACCACAATAAATCACGGTGCAATGCACAAGCAACATGATGCAATACATGTCATGATATGCGAGATGTGATATGCAATGCATATGTGTGCTTCGGGAGGAAAAAGGATGAACAAGGCATCAACTTGACAAACCAAGTATGCCGCTAGAAAGATGAGATGATTTCGGTTGAAATCGATATAAAGATCACCGGGAACGGATGCACGGTTTGCAAATGGCAAGCAAAACAAGAATGGCACAAAGCAGCGATTAACAGCACGATGCTACTTAGCATGCAACAAGAAACTATGCTACAGCACCCCAACATAAAAACAAAACATATGGCAGTGATCTACAGGAGATGCTTAACAAAAGAGCAACACTGAGCTACGGCTAAATCACATCATAACAGGTTCAAACAAGCATGGTGAAAGTGCAAAAAATATCAGGTTGGACATGGCATAAACAACATCACAAAGCAATGTTCATAGCAAGTTATCAACAAGATATAGGAACTTATAATAGCAAAACAAGACATGGAATGAATCTACTCAAAGCATAGATCAAAAGTCCCTGACTGACCATAAGACAAAAAGGATCAGAAAATATGATGGCACCCATGTAAACATAGCAAGTTTCGTTAACAGATTCAGCAAACAAAGCATGGCATTGACATAATTACGAAGGCATCTTCGTGAGCTCGATGCACTCACTACAGAGCATCTCATGATAAACTAAGCATACATCCATCAATAAGACATGTCATAGAAGCTACACATGGCAAGAACAACATAATAGCATACACGAATCAACTACAACACCCTTGGCAAAATTGAATAACATGTAAACAATCTGCCGGGAAACATTTTGAAGCAAAAGTAGAGCACGAAAATGACATGCTAGACTACTCCATAATTGCCACCAGCACCATGGATGGATAGAGCACAACCATATGTTCAAAACACCCTTACTGAAGTATCTCAAATTATGCATGGATCTCTCTGTAACAACATGTTTACATGGCATGAAAATAACAACAGAACAGGGACTAAAATCAGCAATATCACGAAGCCTAGTTTGCATGCTTGTGCTAGTCACCACATTGATCACAAAAATACATGGTAAGCACCTCTGTAAAGATGGCATATCATAGTTCAAAACACATGTAGGGATCACGTACATAGGATGCACACATCAATCATGGCAAAAATGACAAAAGAGCTCGTCCTGATAAGAATCTGAAACTAACATTATGAAGCCCTCTTCCAACAGCATTTCAGGCATCAAGATGAGCTCAAATGTAAATGATGCAATGAGATGAAATAAAGTACCTTTCGAGGCGAACAATTAGGTATGCTACACGCACAAAACGGAGCTACGGGTGCAAAGATGTGGGGTGATGAAGATGCAACAAAATTTATGACAGAAAATGACTTGGACGAAAATCGGGGGGAAGAAGTCAACCGGACAGATCTGGATCCGGCTCGGACTTCGAGGTTCGCCGGCCGGAGATGGAGCTCGGGGTAGGAGGAGGACGGGGACGAGGCCGGGGCGGCGGCCGGAGTCGGATCTGGGGCGGCGGCGGCGCGGGCGACGCCGGACGGCGCGGTCGCCGGAGTTCGGGCGCGGCCGGGCGGCGGACGAGGCGGGCGGCGACGGGGCGGAGGCGGCCGGAGGCGAGGCGGAGGCGGCCGGCGGCGGGCGCGGCCGAGGACGAGGCGGCGGAGGCCGGCGACGGCGACGGAGGCC
>NC_041391.1:374248262-374257781 GCF_002162155.2 Triticum dicoccoides | reverse complement strand
GGGTCGGGCGCGGGGCGCGCGGGCAAGCGGCGGAGGCAGGCGCGCGGGCCGGGCGGGCTTCCCGCGGGCCCGGCGGGCCGGCGGCGCGGGGGCGGCGGAGCGGCCACGTGGCGGCTCCCGATTCACCGGGGGCGTGGCAGCGGACGCGTCCGGCTCCGTCCGGACGTGTCCGGCGGCGCGGAGAGGAGCGGGGCTAGGGTTAGGGTGGAAATGATCCGGGATTTCGGGGGCAGGGGGTGTTTTTATAGGTAGAAGGAGCTAGGAGTGTCCAAATGAGGCGTAGTTTTCGCCCACACAATCGTGATCCAACGACGGAGAGCATGGAAGTGACTTAGATGGGTTATTGGGCTGTTTTGGAGGGGTTTTGGGCTGCAACACAAAAGAGGCCTTTGCGGATATGCGGTTAACCGTTGGAGTATCAAACGAGCTCCAAATGACCCGAAACTTGATAGGTGGTCTACCGGTGCTATACTAGGGCCACTTGGCAAGGCTCGGTCCATTCTGAGAACGTTTAACACCCGCACACGAAAAAGAGACAAGAGGGGTGCGCCGGTGCATGTGGGAGTGTCAGATTGCGAAACGGACAACGGGGAAAATGCTCGGATGCATGAGACGAACACGTATGCAAATTGAAATGCACATGATGACATGATATGATATGCATGACATTAATAAAATGCAAAACAAAAGACAAAACCCAACCACGGAGGGAATATCATATCACATAGCCGAAAATGGCAAGAGTTGGAGATACAAAGAGGGAAAGTTACATCCGGGGTGTTACAACACTCCACCACTACAAGAGGATCTCGTCCCGAGATCTAGGACTGAAAGAACTCCGGATATTCAGAACGGAGGTGATCCTCGCGCTCCCAGGTGGCTTCTTGGTCGGAATGGTGTGACCACTTCACTTTCAGGAATTTGATTGACTTGTTGCGAGTCTTGCTCTCCGTTTCTTCAAGAATAGCAACGAGGTGCTCATGATAAGAGAGATCTTCTTGGAGGTCGATCTCTTCGAAGTTTATAGTGCGCTCAGGAGTCTTGAAGCACTTGCGAAGCTGTGACACGTGAAACACATCGTGCACATTCACAAAGTTGGACGGAAGCTCAAGTTGATAGGCGAGGTCGCCTCTTTTGCCAATGATCTTGAAAGGACCCACGTATCTAGGGGCAAGCTTCCCTTTGATACCGAAGCGACGAGTGCCTTTCATCGGAGAGACGCGGAGGTAGACATGGTCTTCGATTTCAAAAGCCAAGTCACGGTGCTTGCTATCATAGTAACTCTTTTGGCACGATTGCGCGGCTTTGAGATTCTCACGAATGACTTTGCACATTTCTTCGGCTTCTGTGATCAAGTCGTCGCCAAGAAGTTGGCGTTCACCTGTCCCAGACCAATTGAGAGGAGTACGGCACTTTCTGCCATAGAGAATTTCGAATGGGGCCTTGCCCGAACTCGCTTGGAAGCTGTTGTTGTAGGAGAACTCGGCATATGGAAGACAATCTTCCCACTTCATACCGAAAGAGATGACACAAGGCCTGAGCATATCTTCAAGGATTTGATTGACTCGCTCGACTTGGCCACTTGTTTGAGGATGGAAAGCTGTGCTGAAACGAATGTTGGTGCCCATGGCCGTCTGAAAGGAGTCCCAGAACTTAGAAGTGAAGATGCTTCCACGATCTGAAGATATCAATTGTGGAATGTCGTGCAAGGAGACAATTCTGGAGCTGTATAGCTCTGCCAGCTGAGCTGCTGTGATAGATTCTTTGATAGGAAGAAAATGAGCCACTTTGGTAAGCTTGTCAATGACAACGAAGATAGCATCATTTCCACGCTTGGACTTAGGAAAACCAGTCACGAAGTCCATCTCGATATGGTCAAACTTCCATTCCGGAATAGCAAGAGGTTGGAGGAGACCAGCTGGTCTTTGGTGTTCTGCTTTCACTCTTCTGCAGACATCACATTCATTCACGAATTGAGCAATCTCTCGCTTCATTCGAGTCCACCAATACGACTGCTTGAGGTCATGGTACATCTTTGTACTTCCAGGATGAATGGATAGGAGGGAATTGTGTGCCTTGTTCATGATGACTTTTCTCAGATCACCTTTTGGAACCACAATTCGATCCTCGAAGAAAAGAGTATCTTTGTCATCCAAGCGATAGCACTTGTATTTGGGAATGCCCTTGTGAATACCACGTTTCACCTTCTTCACCATGGTATCCAGGAGTTGTGCCTCACGAATTTGATCTTCCAAAGTAGGAGAGACTGTGAGGTTGGCAAGAAAGCCTTGAGGAACAACTTGAAGGTTCAGCTTGCGGAAGGCTTCACAAAGATCCGGTTGAAACGGCTTGAGAATTAGACTGTTGCAATAAGCCTTTCTGCTCAGAGCATCTACAATCACATTCGCCTTGCCAGGAGTATATTCGATACTCGGATTGTACTCTTGAATCATTTCGACCCATCGAGTTTGCCTAAGGTTGAGGTTGGGTTAAGTGAAGATATACTTGAGGCTCTTGTGATCGGTGAAAATGTCCACTTGCCTTCCCAATAAGAGATGTCTCCATGTTATCAATGCATGGACAACTGCCGCCAACTCAAGATCGTGAGTGGGGTAGTTCTTTTCATTGGGCTTCAACTGACGAGAGGTATAGGCCACAACTTTTTTCTCTTGCATCAACACAGCACCGAGACCTTGAAGGGAAGCATCACAGAATACTTCGAATGGCTTGGATTCATCAGGAGGAGTCAAAACAGGAGCTGTGACTATCTTCTCTTTGAGGGTGTTGAAAGCGACGTCACACTCAGGCGTCCAGACATACTTGACATGCTTCTGGAGGAGGTTGGAAAGAGGCTTTGCAATCTTAGAGAAGTTCTCAACGAATCTTCGGCAATAGCTTGCAAGACCAAGAAAACTGCGGAGCTGTTTGACATTCTGAGGAGGTTCCCAATTTAGAACTGCAGAAACCTTCGCGGGATTAACAGCAATGCCCTTGGCAGAGATGATATGACCAAGGTAAAGAACTTCATCAAGCCAGAACTCACATTTGGAAAACTTTGCATAGAAATGATGCTCTCAGAGCTTGTCAAGCACCAATAGCAAATGTTTAGCATGATCCTGCTTATTCTTGGAGAAGACCAAAATATCATCGAGATACACCAGAACGAATTCATTGGTGTAGGGGTTGAAGATAAAGTTCATCATGCGAGAGAATGTTGGAGGAGCATTGACAAGGCCGAAAGACATGACAGTATATTCATAAGAACCATAGCTTGTTCTGAAAGCTGTCTTGGGTATACCTTGTTCACGAATGCGAATCTGATGATAACCCATACAGAGGTCAAGCTTGGAGAAAACTTTAGCTCCTTTGAGTTGCTCGAAAAGCTCATTGATGTTGGGAAGTGGATACTTGTTCTTGATTGTCTTCTTGTTCAATGGATGGTAATTGACGCAAAGTTGGTCCGTGCCATCCTTCTTCTGGACAAAAAGAAATCCACAACCCCATGGGGAAGAACTCGGTCTGATCAAACCCAGACGCTCTTGTTCATCGAGCTGCTTCTTCAATTCCTTCAGCTCCTTGGGTCCAAGCTTGTATGGACGCTTGCAAACGGGTTCCGTTCCAGGCTCAAGATCAATAACGAACTCGACTAGCCGATGAGGAGGCATACCCGGAAGCTCTTCTGGAAAGACATCTTGGTACTCACAAACGACTGGAATTTGAGAGATAGCATCCAACTCGCCCTTCTCATTGAGAGAAAACAACCGAATGGTTTCATCATGAGCGGCATAGATGATAACATCCTCAGAAGAGTGTGTCAATTGAATTTGCCTGGCAGCAGAATCAAGCTGAGCCTTGTGCTTAGAAAGCCAGTCCATCCCGAGAATTAGATCAATATCAGAGTCACCAAGAGCCACTGGAGAAGACAAAAATTTATAGTCGCCCATCTTGATACCGACATTTGGAACGAAAGCTCGAGAAGTCATTTGCCGAGCTGGGGAAACAATAGACAAAGGACTCGACAATACTTGAGTAACCAAATCATGCATAGCCACAAAAGGTCTTGAAATGAAAGAATGTGATGCACCAGTATCAAATAAGACTTTTGCAGGAATATCATTAACAGGAAGATTACCGATGATCACATCTGAAGAATCCTCTGCCTGAGCTGCATTCATCATGTTCACCTTTGCAGACTTTGGATTATGCTTGACCACTGCATTGCTTTAAGATCTCACAGGAGGAGGAGGAGGAAGGCGCCTTTGATTGAAGCATTTGTTCGCATAGTGACCTTTCTGCTGGCACTTGTTGCAAGTCACTTCTGAGAGCGGACGATGATAAGGAGCATTTGACCTTGGAGCTTGAGACTGAGACTTGTTCTAATAGCCTGGGTTGGGTGGGTGGGATGATCCACGACCACCTGAGTTCTTCTGTTGGTAAGGCTGACGAAACGGAGGAGGAGGAAGGAAGAACTTCTGCTGCTTAGCTGCCACTTGTGAGGAAGAAGAAGATTGCATTGCGTCCCTGATTCTCTTCTTAGAAGCCTCACACTTGAGCTGAGCACCTTCTTGCTTGAGTGCCATATTGTAGAATTGATCAAACTGAGTAGGCTCAACAAGAATGAGAGCTAACTGCAAATCCTCTCTAAGGCCACCTCTGAATTGATAGATCATACTCTTCTCATCAGGAACATCTTGCTTAGCAAAGCGAGCAAGTTTCTGAAACTGCTTGTTGTATTCGTACACTGACATGTTGCCTTGCTTGAGATTGCGGAACTCCTGACGCTTGCTCTCAACAACTCTAGTAGGAATGTGGTGAGCTTTAAAGTCCCGACAGAAATCAGTCCAAGTAATCACTCGACCACCTCTGGAATCCTTGTATTGCTGGAACCAATTAGCTGCCTGATCCTTGAGCTGAAAAGAAGCGAACTTGACATAGTCCTCAGGCCTGACATTGTTGCATTCAAAATGCTTGTTGATATCCACGAGCCAATCATCGGCGTCTGTGGCCTCGACACAGTAGCTGAAAGACTTCGGCTGATTTGCAAGGAATTGGTTGAGGGTAGGAAATAGAGGCTGATGATTGAACTGCCCTTGACCTTGATTCCCTTGGTTGCCTTGGCCTTGGTTGCACTCTTGCATGAGCTGAATCATCATCTGGGCATGTGCGTTTGAGGCTGCCATCAAAGCTTGCCATTCCTCCGGAGGCGGAGGTGGAGGTGGAGGGTTCGCCTGACTCCCATCATTGCATTCCGGATTCTGACGCGTTGGCGGAGCCATCCTGAAGAGGGTGACATCCGTTAGCCTCTTGATAGACAGATAGACAAGCTGAATCAACGGATAGAAATTGCAACATATAGTCTTCACAATAAACATTCTAACCAGGATGAACGAATGAATTCCCAAAGCTAATATCACACATACATTAAGGTGAGAAGCCACTTGATAAGAGATTGATGAATGAAATAAACAAGGTACAACTGGAAGAAATAAGTGGTAAGGATTACCCAATCACAAACCAAATATCTGCGGGAAGAAATGCTAGAGCTACTTGAATCCCACCTATAAACTCCCGAAACTTTCTGGTTATGCAATCAGGTGTTGGGGATACAGGGGAAGCAATATATCTCACCCAAACTAACAATCCCTACATCCAGCTGTATCCATCCGTCAACACATAACCAAGAAACCTTCGAAAATCGTGTACCTCAACCTTCGAAAAGCATCCGTTATACGAGTTATGGCAATACTCCTGAACTCCCCAGTACTGGGTGACGTCAAGGTTATCTCACCAACAACTGCATAAAAGAGATTTTCAATGTCGGCAAAACTCAGGTATTCCAGAACTGCAACGATAAAATTGTGACGACAACACCTCGTTGCTCAACTCCCCGGGACACTGCCACAACCCCTAAATGTCAGGAGGCACCAAGAACAATGTTCTCGTCACAAAACCATCGGAATGATTCCAAGATACCCGCATGATCCTAAAAAAATTTAGTGAAATTTGAGAAGAGGACGGTCAAAACATCTACGTCAGGAGACCTCACCAGAGCGACGAAGGGACTGAGGAGTAAAAAGAATCCTACTCTCCGATATATATAATCCTAAGACTCAAAACATTTTTGTTCTAGACTCAACATCGCCAGCAAACAATCAAGCAGGGGGCTCCTAAGTCGGGGATGGCTCTGATTACCAACTTGTAACACCCACGATGCGGCTATATCTCCCACGTGTCGAAGCATGACTTAGAGGCATAACCGCATAGTGGTTTTGTCGCAAGAAGGGTCATCTTCACACAATCCCATGTAGTGAATAAGAATGGGATAAAGAGAGTTGGCTTACAATCGCCACTTCACACAATACATAATTAAGGTCATACATCATTCAAATACACTCATAGCCTTGCTACGGTCAAGTTCAAATGAAAAGAAGACAACCCCAAATGCTAGATCCCCGATCCTCCCGACTAGGCTCCTCTACTGATCATCTGGAAACGATACATAGTAACGACCAAGGGCCTCATCAAATTCCCACTTCAGCTCCGTTGCGCCATCTGCGTTGGTATCCTCGGCACCTGCATCTGTTTTGGTAGAATCTGTGAGTCACGGGGACTCAGCAATCTCACACCCGCGAGATCAAGACTATTTAAGCTCATAGGTAGGTAAAGGGGTAATATGGTGGAGCTGCAGCAAGCACTAAGCATATATGGTGGCTAACATACGCAAGTGAGAGCGAGAAGAGAAGCAACACATCGGTCGAGAAGCTAGAAGTGATCAAGAAGTGATCCTGAAACTACTTACGTCAAGCATAACTCAAACCATGTTCACTTCCCGGACTCCGCCGAGAAGAGACCATCACGGCTACACACACGGTTGATGTATTTTAATGAAGTCAAGTGTCAAGTTATCTACAACCGGACATTAACAAATTCCCATCTGCCTCATAACCACGGGCACGACTTTTGAAAGATTATATACCCTGCAGGGGTGTCCCAACTCAGCCCATCACAAGCTCTCACAGTCAACGAAGGATATACCTTCTCCCGGGAAGACCCGATCAGCCTCGGAATCCCGGTTCGCAAAACATTTCGACAATGGTAAAACAAGTCCAGCAAGACCACCCGACCGTGCCGACAAATCCCGATAGGAGCTGCACATATCTCATTCTCGGGGCACAAATGGATGAGCAGTCCGTACAACTAAAACCAGACTTCGAGTTTCCCCGAGGTGGCGCTGCAAAGGGCTCTAGTTTGGACCAACACTCAGAGGAGCACTGGCCCGGGGGGGTAATAAAGATGACCCTTGGGCTCACGAAAACCCAAGGGAAAAGGGCTTAGGTGGCAAATGGTAAAACCAAGTTTGGGCCTTGCTGGAGGAGTTTTATTCAAAGCGAACTGTTAAGGGGGTCCCATAAATCACCCAACCGTGTAAGGAATGCAAAATCAAGGAACATAACACCGGTATGACGGAAACTAGGGCGGCAAGAGTGGAACAAGTCACCAGGCATAAGGCCGAGCCTTCCACCCTTTACCAAGTATATAAGGTGCATTAATTAAACAAGAGATATTGTGATATCCCAAAATATCCATGTTCCGACCAGGAACAAACATCATCTTCACCTGCAACTAGCAACGCTATAAGAGGGGCTGAGCAAAAGCGGTGACATGGCCAAACAACGGTTTGCTAGGACAGGATGGTTAGAGGTTTGACATGGCAATAGGTAGGCATGATAAACAATGGCAGGTAGAGCTAACATAGCGATAGAGCGAGTACTAGCAAGCAAAGATAGAAGTGATATTGAAGGTATGGTCATCTTGCCTGCAAGGTTCTCAGAGTTGTCGAAGGCTTGATCCTCGTAAGCGTTCTCAATAGGTTCCTCGTGCACGTACTCGTCTCCCGGCTCTACCCAAATCAAGAACACAAGCAAAGGAACCACAATAAATCACGGTGCAACGCACAAGCAACATGATGCAATACAGGTCATGATATGCGAGATGTGATATGCAATGCATATGCGTGCTTCGGGAGGAAAAAGCATGAACAAGGCATCAACTTGACAAACCAAGTATGCTGCTGGAAAGATGAGATGATTTCGGTTGAAATCGATATAAAGATCACCGGGAACGGATGCACGGTTTGCAAATGGCAAGCAAAACAAGAATGGCACAAAGCTGCGATTAACAGCACGATGCTACTTAGCATGCAACAAGAAACTATGCTACAGCACCCCAACATAAAAACAAAACATATGACAGTGATCTACAGGCGATGCTTAACAAAAGAGGAACACTGAGCTATGGCTAAATCAACACATAACAGGTTCAAACAAGCATGGTGAAAGTGCAAAAAATATCAGGTTGGACACGGCATAAACAGCATCACGAAGCAATGTTCATAGCAAGTTATCAACAAGCTACAGGAACTTATAATAGAAAAACAAGACATGGCATGAATCTACTCAAAGCATAGATCAAAAGTCCCTTACTGACCATAAGCCAAAAAGGATCAGAAAATATGATGGCACCCATGTAAACATAGCAAGTTTCGTTAACAGATTCAGCAAACAAAGCATGGCATTGACATAATTACGAAGGCACCTTCGTGAGCTCGATGCACTCACTACAGAGCATCTCATGATAAACTAAGCATACATCCATCAATAAGACATGCCATAGAAGCTATACATGGCAAGAACAACATAATAGCATACACGGATGAACTACAACACCCTTGGCAAAATTGAATAACATGTAAACAATCTGCCAGGAAACATTTTGAAGCAAAAGTAGAGCACGAAAATGACATGCTAGACTACTCCATAATTGCCACCAGCACCATGGATGGATAGAGCATAACGATATGTTCAAAACACCCTTACTGAAGTATCTCAAATTATGCATGGATCTCTCTGTAGCAACATGTTTACATGGCATGAAAATAACAGCAGAACAGGGACTAAAATCAGCAATATCACGAAGCCTAGTTTGCATGCTTGTGCTAGTCACCACATTGATCACAAAAATACATGGTAGGCACCTCTGTAAAGATGGCATAGCATAGTTCAAAACACATGTAGGGATCAAGTACATATGATGCACACATCAATCATGGCAAAAATGACAAAAGAGCTCGTCCTGATAAGAATCTGAAACTAACATTATGAAGCCCTCTACCAACAGCATTTCGGGCATCAAGATGACCTCAAATGTAAATGATGCAATGAGATGAAATGAAGTACCTTTCGAGGTGAACAATTAGGTATGCTACACGCACAAAACGGAGCTACGGGTGCAAAGATGTGGGGTGATGAAGATGCAACAAAATTTATGACAGAAAATGACTTGGACGAAAATCGGGGGGAAGAAGTCAACCGGACAGATCTGGATCCGGCTCGGACTTCGAGGTTCGCCGGCCGGAGATGGAGCTCGGGGTAGGAGGAGGACGGGGACGAGGCCGGGGCGGCGGCCGGAGTCGGATCTGGGGCGGCGGCGGCGCGGGCGACGCCGGACAGCGCGGTCGCC
>NC_041391.1:374226295-374248147 GCF_002162155.2 Triticum dicoccoides | reverse complement strand
CGGCTTCCGATTCACCGGGGGCGCGGCGGCGGACGCGTCCGGCTCCGTCCGGACGTGTCCGGCGGCGCGGAGAGGAGCGGGGCTAGGGTTAGGGTGGAACTGATCCAGGATTTCGGGGGGAGGGTGTGTTTTTATAGGTAGAAGGAGCTAGGAGTGTCCAAATGAGGTGTAGTTTTCACCCACATGACCGTGATCCGACGACGGAGAGCATGGAAGTGACTTAGATGGGTTATTGAGCTGTTTTGGAGGGGTTTTGGGCTGCAACACAAAAGAGGCCTTTGCGGATATGCGGTTAACCGTTGGAGTATCAAACGAGCTCCAAATGACCCTAAACTTGACAGGTGGTCTATCGGTGCTATACCAGGGCCACTTGGCAAGGCTTGGTCCATTACGAGAATGTTTAACACCCGCACACGAAAAAGAGACAAGAGGGGTGCGCCGGTGCATGTGGGAGTGTCGGATTGCGAAACGGACAACGGGGAAAATGCTCGGATGCATGAGACGAACACGTATGCAAAATGAAATGCACATGATGACATGATATGATATGCATGACATTAATAAAATGCAAAACAAAAGACAAAACCCAACCATAGAGGGAATATCATATCACATAGCCGAAAATGGCAAGAGTTCGAGATACAAAGAGGGAAAGTTACATCCGGGGTGTTACAGCGCGAGCCTGATGCTGGGGTGCTGGAAGCACGCGTGCTTCTCCTTGGGGACGTTGCACCACCTGGCAGCTCACGTCATCCCGAGCCGGCGCCGGGCACTGCGGGTCGCACCGTGGAGCCATACGCCTTGGCTCGATGATGGCGCCCCGGGCCGGAGCTAGAGGAGGAGCCCCATGCACGACGTCGCCCGCTGTAGGTGGTTGCCGAGGCAGCGAGTGAGCCGGCCCGTTGGAGCCCCCGTGCGCGACGTTGATGACCTAGGCGATCCGCTCGAGCCACTCCTCGTAGAGATCACCCATCAGACGGTAGCAAAGAAGCTCCCGTGCCAGGAGCAAAGTGGCCTGCGCATCCACCTGGCCGCGGTGCGTGTGGGATGACGAAGCTGCTGGGGTCAGTGACGGAGTTGCGGTGCGGCCGTCGCGACGCAGTGACGGGTGCAGCAATGAAGCTTGCTGGTCGTGGCCGGCAGGGCCCGTGGCGGCGTTGGCCACTGGAGAAGGGGCGTGGCGGGCACATCCGTCACCTGCCAGAGCCAACTAAGCGACGCGGGCGGTGACCGCAGCCCGACGCTCGGCGTGAGCCCTGCGCGCGTCGGCCATGGTGGTGTCGGAACTATGGCGGATCGAATGATGGAAGAGAGGATCCGATGCACCCCTAACTGGCGTGCTAAATGTAGGATTTTGGGATTAGGCAACCCTTGAGAGGTTCGAACTCTGGGGTGCGTGCAGAGATCTCAACCTGCCCAACCTGCCTACTCTCGATCCTCCTAAGCCTAGCACGTCGAGCTCAAAGGGACACAAAGACACAGAGATTTATACTGGTTCGGGCCAGCGTTGTGGTGTAATACCCTAATCTAGTGTGGTGTGGTGGATTGCCTTGAGCGGCTATGGATGAACTAGTACAATGGATGAACAAGCCTCAGGAGGTGAGGCGTCCTTGAGCTAGTGTGGTGCTCTACTTGTTCTGATCTCCGTCCCCTTCTATGGTGGTGGCTAGGTCCTATATATAGTGTCCTTGGTCCTCTTCCCAAATATGAGAGGGAAGGGATTCCACAATGGCAGGATTGAAAGCGAACAAGTAGTACAGTCTATCCTGACAAAAGCAGTCTTCGCCTGCGAAAAACCTCTGGTCGTGACGCTGCGGTGGGCTCGGTGATGACCTCCGTCCTGCCGTCCTGGCGGTCTTGGTCTTGTTGCACCAGAATGGAAACCTTTGGCTGATTCCTCGGGACTCTGCGCCTGTGGCTTGCCTCCCTTGCACTGAAGAGGAAATCTGCACTCTGCACCCGCCTGGCGCCCGCCTACCCTTGGTCGTCATTGTTGGGGAACGTAGCACAAATTCAAAATTTTCTACGCATCACCAAGATCAATCTATGGAGATACTAGCAACGAGAGAGAGGGGAGTGCATCTTCATACCCTTGAAGATCGCTAAGCGGAAGCGTTACAAGAATGTGGTTGATGGAGTCGTACTCGCGGCGATTAAAATCGCGGAAGATCCGATCTAGCACCGAACGAACGGCGCCTCCGCGTTCAACACTCGTATAGCCCGGGGACGTCTCCTCCTTCTTTATCCAGCAAGGGGAGAGGAGAAGTTGAGGGAGAGCTCCGGCAGCACGACGGCGTGGTGGTGGAGCTTGCAGTTCTCCGGCAGAGCTTCGCCAAGCACTACGGAGGAGGAGGAGGTGTTGGGGAGGGAGAGGGCTGCGCCAGGGGCAAGGGTGAAGCTCCCATGCGCCTCCCCACTATATATAGGGGTGGAGGGGGCTGGTTTCTTGCCCTCCAAGTCCATTGGGGCGTTGGCAAAGGTGGGAGGAAAGAAATCCCATCATTTCCTTCCCCACCGATTGTTATCGCCTTTTTTAGGGATCTTGATCTTATCCCTTCGGGATATGATCTTATTCCTTCTAAGGGTGGATCTTGGTGCACCTTGACCAGGGGTGTGGTGCCTTCCCCCACTACCCACGTTCATGTGGGTCCCCCCATGCAGGTGGGCCCCACTCCGGAACCTTCAAGAACCTTCTCGGTACAATACCGGAAAATCCCGAACATTTTCCGGTGGCCAAAATAGGACTTCCCATATATAAATCTTTACCTCCGGACCATTCCAGAACTCCTCGTGATGTCCGTGATCTCATCCGGGACTCCGAACAACATTCGGTAACTGCACACTAATTCCCATAACAACTCTAGCATCACCGAACCTTAAGTGTGTAGACCCTACGGGTTCGGGAATCATGCAGACATGACCGAGACAGCTCTCTGGCTAATAACCAACAGCGGGATCTGGATACTCATGTTGGCTCCCACATGTTCCACGATGATCTCATCGGATGAACCACGATGTCAAGGATTCAAGCAATCCCGTATACAATCCCCTTTGTCTACCGGTATAGTACTTGCCCGAGATTCGATCGTCGGTATCCCGATACCTTGTTCAATCTCGTTACCGGCAAGTCTCTTTACTCGTTCCGTAACACATCATCCCGTGATCAACCCCTTGGTCACATTGTGCACATTATGATGATGTCCTACCGAGTGGTCCCAGAGATACCTCTCCGTCACACGGAGTGACAAATCCCAAGCTCGATTCGTGCCAACCCAACAGACACTTTCGGAAATACCCGTAGTGTACCTTTATAGCCAGCCAGTTACGTTGTGACGTTTGGTACACCCAAAGAATTCCTACGGCATCCGGGAGTTGCACAATCTCATGGTGTAAGGAAATGATACTTGACATTAGAAAAGATTTAGCATAGGAACTACACGATCTTTGTGCTAGGCTTAGGATTGGGTCTTGTCCATCACATCATTCTCCTAATGATGTGATCCCGTTATCAACGACATCCAATGTCCATGGTCAGGAAACCGTAACCATCTATTGATCAACGAGCTAGTCAACTAGAGGCTTACTAGGGACATGGTGTTGTCTATGTATCCACACATGTATCTGAGTTTCCTATCAATACAATTATAGCATGGATAATAAACGATTATCATGAACAAGGAAATACAATAATAATAACTAATTTATTATTGCCTCTTGGGCATATTTCCAACAATCTCCCACTTGCACTAGAGTCAATAATCTAGTTCACATCGCCATGTGATTAACACTCAGAGGTCACATCGCCATGTGACCAACATCCAAAGAGTTTACTAGTGTCAATAAACTAGTTCACATCATCATGTGATTAAGACTCAATGAGTTCCGGGGTTTGATCATGTTTGCTTGTGAGAGAGGTTTTAGTCAACGGGTCTGCAACATTCAGATCCGTATGTACTTCACAAATCTCTAGGTCATATTGTAAATGCTGCTTCCATGCTCCACTTGGAGCTATTCCAAATGGTTGCTCCACTATACGTATCCGATTTGCTACTCAGAGTCATTCGGATAGGTGTTAAAGCTTGCATCCACGTAACCCTTTACGCCGAACTCTTTATCACCTCCATAATTGAGAAACATGTCCTTATTACTCCAAGGACAATTTTGACCGCTGTCCAATGATCCATTCCTGGATCACTCTTGTACCCCTTTGCCAGACACGTGGCAAGGCACACATCAGGTGCGGTACTCAGCATAGCATAATGTAGAGCCTACGTCTAAAGCATAGGGGACGACCTTCATCCTTTCTCTCTCTTCTTTCGTGGTCGATCTTTAAGTCTTAACTTCACACCTTACAACTCAGGCAAGAACTCCTTCTTTGACTGATCCATCTTGAACACCTTCAAGATCATGTCAAGGTATGTGCTCATTTGAATGTACCATTAAGCGTTTTGATCTATCCTCATAGATCTTGATGCTCAATGTTCAAGCAGCTTAATCCAGGTTTTCTATTGAAAACACTTTTCAAATAACCCTATATGCTTTCTAGAAATTCTACATCATTTCTGATCAACAATATGTTTACAACATATACTTATCAGAAATTCTATAGTGCTCCCACTCACTTCTTTGGAAATACAAGTTTCTCATAAACTTTGTATAAACCCAAAATCTTTGATCATCTCATCAAAGTGTACATTCTGACTCCGAGATGCTTGCTCTAGTCCATGGAAGGATCGCTGGAGCAAGCATACCTTTTGGCATCCTTAGGATCGACAAAACCTTTCTGATTGTATCACATACAACCTTTCCTTACGAAAACTGGTAAGGAAACTCGTTTTGACATCCATCTGCCAGATTTCATAAATGCAACTAATGCTAACATGATTTCGACGGACTTAAGCATCGCTGCGGATGAGAAAATCTCATCGTAGTCAACTCCTTGAACTTGTGAAAAACTCTTTGCCACAAGTCGAGCTTCATAGACGGTGACATTACCGTGCACATCCATCTGCTTCTTAAAGATCCATTTATCTCAATGGCTTGCCTATCATCGGGCAAATCCACCAAAGTCCATGCTTTGTTCTGATACATGGATCCTATCTCGGATTTCATGGCTTCTAACGATTTGTCGGAATATGGGCCCACCATCGCTTCTCCATAGCTCGTAGGTTCATTGTTGTCTAGCAACATGACCTTGAAGACAGGATTACTGTACCACTCTGAAGTAGTACGCATCCTTATCACCCTACGAGGTACGGTAGTGACTTGATCCGAAACTTCATGATCACTATCATAAGCTTCTACTTCAATTGGTGTGGGCGCCACAGGAACAACTTCCTGTGCCCTGCTACACACTAGTTGAAGTGATGGTTCAATAACCTCATCAAGTCTCCACCATGCTCCCACTCAACTTTCGAAGACAAACTTTTCCTCGAGAAAGGACCCGATTCAAGAAACAATCCCTATTGCTTTCGGATCTGAATTAGGAGGTATACCCAACTGTTTTGGGTGTCCTATGAAGATGCATTTTATCCGCTTTGGGTTCGAGCTTATCAACCTGAAACTTTTTCACATAAGCGTCGCAGCCCCAAACTTTTAAGAAACAACAACTTAGGTTTCTCCAAACCATAGTTCAAACGGTGTCGTCTCAATGGAATTACGTGGTGCCCTATTAAAGTGAGTGCGGTTATCTCTAATGCCTAACCCATGAACGATAGTGGTAATTCGATAAGAGATGTCATGGTACGCACCATATCCAATAGGGTGCAACTATGATGTTCGGACACACCATCACACTATGGTGTTCCAGGCGGTATTAATTGTGAAACAATTTCCACAATGTCTTAATTGCGTGCCAAAGCTCGTAACTCAGATACTCATCTCTATGATCATATCATAGACATTTTATCCTCTTGTCATGATGATCTTCAACTTCACTCTGAAATTACTTGAACCATTCAATAATTCAGACTTGTGTTTCATCAAGTAAATATACTCAGTATCTACTCAAATCATCTGTGAAGTAAGAACATAACGATATCCACTGCGTGCCTCAGCACTCATTGAACTGCACACATCAAAATGTATTACTTCCAACAAGTTGCTTTCTTGTTCCATTTCACTGAAACCGAGGCTTTCAGTCATCTTGCCCATATGGTATGATTTGCATGTCTCAAGTGATTCAGAATCAAGTGAGTCCAAACTGTCCATCTGTATGGAGTTTCTTCATGCGTATATACCAATAGACATGGTTCACATGTCTCAATCTTTTTCAAAAACAAGTGAGTCCAAAGATCCATCAGCATGGAGCTTCTTCATGCGTTTTATACCAATATGACTTACATGGCAGTGCCACAAGTAGGTAGTACTATCATTACTATCTTATATCTTTTGGCATGAACATGTGTATCACTACGATCGAGATTCAATAAACCATTCATTTTAGGTGCAACACCATTGAAGGTATTATTCAAATAAACAGAGTAACCATTATTCTCCTTAAATGAATAACCGTGTTGCGATAGACATAATCCAATCATGTCTATGCTCAACGCAAACACCAAATAACAATTATTTAGGTTTAACACCAATCTCGATGGTAGAGGGAGCGTGCGATGCTTGATCACATCAACCTTGGAAACACTTCCAACATGTATCGTCAGCTCACCTTTAGCTAGTCTCCGTTTATTCCGTAGCTTTTATTTCGAGTTACTAACATTTAGCAACCAAACCGGTATCTAATACCCTGGTGCTACTAGGAGTACTAGTAAAGTACACATTAACATAATGTATATCCAATATACTTTTGTCGACCTTGCCTGCCTTCTTATCTACCAAGTATCTAGGGTAGTTCTGCTTCAGTGTCCGTTCCCTCATTATAGAAGCACTTAGTCTCGGGTTTGGGTTCAACCCTGGGTTTCTTCACTGGAGCAGCAACTGATATGTCGTTTCATGAAGTACCCCTTCTTGCCCTTGCCCTTCTTAAAACTAGTGGTTTCACTAACCATCAACAATTGATGCTCCTCCTTGATTTCTAGATTCGCGGTGTCGAACATTGCGAATAGCTCAAGGATCATCATATCTATCCATGTTATGTTATAGTTCATCACGAAGCTCTAGTAGCTTGGTGGCAATGTCTTTGGAGAAACATCACTATCTCATCTGGAAGATTAACTCCCACTCGATTCAAATGATTGTTGCACCCAGACAATCTGAGTACAAGCTCAACGATTGCGATCTTCTCCCTTAGTTTGTAGGCTAGAAAACTCGTCGGAGGTCTCATACCTCTTGACGTGGGCATGAGCCTGAAATCCCAATTTCAGCTCTTGGAACATCTCATATGTTCTGCGACATTTCAAAATGTCTTCGGTGCCTCAATTCTAAACCATTTAACATTACCGAACTATCATGTAGTCATCAAAACGTGTATGTCAGATGTTCGCAACATCCACAGACCACGTTCGAGGTCCAGCACACCGAGCGGTGCATTAAGAACATAAGCCTTCTTCGAAGCAACGAGGACAATCCTCATTTTACGGACCTAGTCCGCATAATCGCTACTATCAACTTTCAACTGAATTTTCTCTAGGAACATATCTAAACAGTAGAACTAAAGCGCGATCTTACGACATAATTTGCAAAAACCTTTTGACTATGTTCAGGATAATTAAGTTCATCTCATGAACTCCCACTTAGATAGACATCCCTCTAGTCATCTAAGTTATTACATGATCCGAGTCAACTAGGCCGTGTCCGATCATCACGTGAGACGGACTAGTCATCATCGGTGAACATCTTCATGTTGATCGTATCTACCATACGACTCATGCTCGACCTTTTGGTCTCTTGTGTTCCGAGGCCATGTCTGTACATGCTAGGCTCGTCAAGTCAACCTAAGTGTTTCGTGTGTGTAAATCTGGCTTACACCCGTTGTATGTGAACGTTAGAATCTATCACACCTGATCATCACGTGGTGCTTCGAAACGACGAACTTTCGCAACGGTGCACAGTTAGGGGGAACACTTTCTTGAAATTTTAATGAGGGATCATCTTATTTACTACCGTCGTTCTAAGAAAATAAGATGTATAAACATGATAAACATCACATGCAATCAAATAGTGACATGATATGGCCAATATCATATTGCTCCTTTTGATCTCCATCTTCGGGGCTCCATGATCATCATCGTCACCGGCATGGACACCATGATCTCCATCATCGTGTCTTCATGAAGTTGTCTCGCCAACTATTACTTCTACTACTATGGCTAATGGTTAGCAATAAAGTAAAGTAATTACATGGCGTTGTTCAATGACACGCAGGTCATACAATAAATTAAGACAACTCCTATGGCTCCTGCCGGTTGTCATACTCATCGACATGCAAGTCGTGATTCCTATTACAAGAACATGATCAATCTCATACATCATATATCATTCATCACATTCTTTTTGGCCATATCACATCACATAGCATACCCTGCAAAAGCAAGTTAGACGTCCTCTAATTGTTGTTTGCATGTTTTACGTGGCTGCTATGGGTTTCTAGCAAGAACGTTTCTTACCTAGCAAAAGCCACAACATGATGTGCCAATTGCTATTTACCCTTCATAAGGACCCTTTTCATCGAATCCGATCCAACTAAAGTGGAAGAGACTGGCACCCGCTAGCCACCTTATGCAACTAGTGCATGTCAGTCGGTGGAACCTGTCTCACGTAAGAGTACGTGTAAGGTCGGTCCAGGCCGCTTCATCCCACAATGCCGCCGAATCAAGATTGGACTAGTAACAGTAAGCATATTGAACAAAATCAACGCCCACAACTACTTTGTGTTCTACTCGTGCATAGAATCTACGCAATAAACCTGGCTCTGATACCACTGTTGGGGAACATAGCAGAAATTCAAAATTTTCTACGCATCACCAAGATCAATCTATGGAGATACTAGAAACGAGAGAGAGGGGAGTGCATCTTCATACCCTTGTAGATCGCTAAGCGGAAGCGTTACAAGAACGTGGTTGATGGAGTCGTACTCGCGGCGATTCAAGTCGCGGAAGATCCGATCTAGCACCGAACGGACGGCGCCTCCACGTTCAACACACTACAGCCCGGGGACGTCTCCTCCTTCTTGATCCAGCAAGGGGGAGGAGAAGTTGAGGGAGAGCTCCGGCAGCACGACGGCGTGGTGGTGGAGCTTGCAGTTCTCCGGCAGAGCTTCGCCAAGCACTACAGAGGAGGAGAAGGTGTTGGGGAGGGAGAGGGCTGCGCCAGGGGCAAGGGTGTAGCTCCCATGCGCCTCCCCACTATATATAGGGGTGGAGGGGGCTGGTTTCTTGCCCTCCAAGTCCATTGGGGCGTTGGCAAACGTGGGAGGAAAGAAATCCCATCATTTCCTCCCCCATCGATTGTTATCCCTTTATTTAGCGATCTTGATCTTATCCCTTCGGGATATGATCTTATTCCTTCTAAGGGGGATCTTGGTGAACCTTGACCAGGGGTGTGGGGCCTTTACCCCACTACCCACCACGTTCATGTGGGTCCCCCCATGCAGGTGGGCCCCACTTCGGAACCTTCTAGAACCTTCCCGGTACAATACCGAAAAATCCCGAACATTTTCCGGTGGCCAAAATAGGACTTCCCATATATAAATCTTTACCTCCGGACCATTCCAGAACTCCTCGTGACGTCCGTGATATCATCCGGGACTCTGAACAACATTAGGTAACTGCACACTAATTCCCATAACAACTCTAGCGTCACCGAACCTTAAGTGTGTAGACCCTACGGGTTCGGGAATCATGCAGACATGACCGAGACAGCTCTCTGGCCAATAACCAACAGCGGGATCTGGATACTCATGTTGGCTCCCACATGTTCCACTATGATCTCATCGGATGAACCACGATGTCAAGGATTCAAGCAATCCCGTATACAATTCCCTTTGTCTACCGGTATAGTACTTGCCCGAGATTCGATCGTCGGTATCCCGATACCTTGTTCAATCTCGTTACCGGCAAGTCTCTTTACTCATTCCGTAACACATCATCCTGTGATCAACCCCTTGGTCACATTGTGCACATTATGATGATGTCCTACCGAGTGGGCCCAGAGATACCTCTCCGTCACACGGAGTGACAAATCCCAGTCTCGATTCGTGCCAACCCAACAGACACTTTCGGAGATACCCGTAGTGCACCTTTATAGCCACCCATTTACGTTGTGACGTTTGGTACACCCAAAGCATTCCTATGGCATCCGGGAGATGCACAATCTCATGGTGTAAGGAAATGATACTTGACATTAGAAAAGCTTTAACATAGGAACTACATGATCTTTGTGCTAGGCTTAGGATTGGGTCTTGTCCATCACATCATTCTCCTAATGATGTGATCCCGTTATCAACGACATCCAATGTCCATGGTCAGGAAACCGTAACCATCTATTGATCAACGAGCTAGTCAACTAGAGGCTTACTAGGGACATGGTGTTGTCTATGTATCCACACATGTATCTGAGTTTCCTATCAATACAATTATAGCATGGATAATAAACGATTATCATGAACAAGGAAATATAATAATAATAACTAATTTATCATTGCCTCTTGGGCATATTTCCAACAGTCATGGCTCACGTCAGAGCCTCGTAACGTAGCTTGCATAGAACTCTCCGCCCCTCAGGAGCCCTCCTAAGGAGGCCACTTCCTTCGGGGATCTTGGCATCATCCGCCTCGCGAGGCTTGGGCCTTCACGAGGGTCTTGCAGTGTTGGTTTTGAAGGTGGGCCGTACCAGGCCATCGATGGAGTCACGCGGTGGGCCGCAGGCAGGCAGGGCTGGATACCCTCGAATCCAGGACGCCAACAGTGTCCTTGGTTGCAACCTTAGGTTCCATGCAAGAAATGGAAATGAATGTTAAACACCTTTGCCGTCGTCCCTCGGCCGCTAACATTGAGATACATGGTTTTAAAATTCTAGTAAATCAAAAATTCTAGTAAATCAAATACATGCTATCATGGAACGGCATCAACATGCAGTGGTAAAAATAATGTCCCATTTGGGGCAGGTTGGGGTATAAGCTTCTCACAAACTAGAGCTTCTCGCAACAAGCCTCATGGTTATGGTAGGGAACGTTTCACCTTTCTGGACAAAACGATATTCGTTGCCACTTCTTGATTTCAATTTTTTCTGTAGTGTCAACATAGAACAAGAGGAGTGTTGTGTTAAATTTTGGAATTTTTCGGGGTTTGTTTGGACATTTTTGTACATTAACTGGGTTTTCTAGGCATTGTGTGTGCATAATTCAAATTTGAACTACATGCACATGCTCCAGTGCATATAAATTGGTTGGAAAATCAAATATGTGTCCTTGGTTGCATGCTTAGGTCCCATGCAAGAAATGGGAATGAATGTCAAACACCCTGCCACCATCACTCGGCCACAAACATTGAGATACATGGTTTTTAAATTCTAGTAAATCCAAAACTCATCTGAAATTTATGAAACTTGGCATGCTATCATTGAGCAGCATCAACATGCCATGGTAAAATTTTTGCCCCATTTGGGGTAGGTTTGGGTATAAGCTTCTCACAAACTTGAGCTTCTCACAACAAGCCTGATGGTTTCGGTAGGGAACATGCCGCCTTTGTGGATGAAACGATATCCATTTCCTGTTATTGCTTTCAAAAAATTTCTAGTGTCAACATAGAACAACATGAGTGTTGTGTTAAATTTTGGATTTTTCAGGGTTCATTTGGACATTTTCATACATTAACTGGGTTTTCTAGGCATTGTATGTGCATAATTCAAATTTGAACTACATGCACATGCTCTAGTGCGTATAAATTGGTTGAAAAATCAAATCTATGTCCTTGGGTGCATGCTTAGGTCCCATGCAAGAAATGGGAATGAATTTCAAACACCAGGGCACTATTGATTGCTGGCAAAACATTGAGATACTTTGTTTTTAAATTCTAGTAAATCCAAAACTCGTTTGAAATTCATGAAACTTGGCATGCTATCATGGAATGGCACCCGACATGTTGTGGTAATTTTTGTGTCCATTTTGAGAGAAGGTGCACTCGAATAACAGCCAACAAAGGCATCTTGAAACAAATAGCTGCCACTCTAACATCGCAAAATTTTAAGATAGAACACCCGTATGTAAACCGGCAACCTCCCAGTAAGCCAAGGGAAAATGTGATGAGCTAGATTTGTGTAGCTCTTCATTGCAAACATTTTAGATATAACACCTGTATGCAAAGTGAGAGCTATGGTCTTCCGCAATAAGCCAAGCAAAAATTCGCCACCCATGATTTGTGCATCTCTTCAACGCAAACGGTTCACATTGAATAAGGTACGCAAAGGGAGACTTTGGTGCTAAGCCAAGAGGAAATTTGGCAAGAAGGATTTGTACCTCCCTTGAATGCAAATCGTTTTTTTGGATGACCCGTGTGCAACCACGTACAGACAATTTGGCAAGATTTGCATCTGTCATATTGGGTATATTGCCATTTGTCAAACTGGAAAGATTGACATTTGTTGATCTAGTAACATTTCCGTTTGTCAATCCTTGTAACACTGCAATTTGTCAAAATATGCATCTAAATCACTAGCACTATCTAATTTTTGCAACTAAAATTCGGTAAATAAAGCATAGATTTCATTCATAGATTAAGCAGTCGTTCTTAATTTATACAAACAGTTCAACTCGACAGTTGAACCGACCAAACTTTTCCCCAATTGTTGCCAACCACGTACTGAAAAGCTAGTTCAACTATATATACCAGCTAATTTTAAGTATGTTGTACAGTTCCGCCACATCTATAGTCAGATGAACTGAACAAAATAGACCCTAAATGCTACTACTACTACTACGGAGGGCTTTGTACTACTTCTGGCAGCCTCTCCTTTACCAAGCATGCTCAGTAAGAGGAAGAGGAGGAGGAGCCTACCGACGAGCTGGACAACTGCAATACGGTGCCTGCCGCTGCTGCACCTTCAGTGACGCTCACCTCGAACGCCCTCTGCCGCTCCAAATGACCCCTCTTGAAGCGGCCGGACTGCTGGTAGATCTCCTGATTCCTCGCCTCTACGTCGGCGTGTGCCGCGGCCACGACGGCGGTAAGGCTCTTTGCATGCTCGATGAGGCGCTCCTCCTCATCCTCCCGCAGGAACTCGATGTAGCACGCAAGGACGCTGACGCACATGTGGGCCTCCACCTCCGCCTCCGTCCTTCGGGCAGCGGTGGCGGAGCGGGTGATGATCCCGGCGGTCGACGGTGGGCTGGCGTCTACGACGGCCATTGATGGGGTGGCGGCCATGACCACCACCTCCCGCCTTCAGGACGCAGTGGCGGAGCGGTTGATGCGCACGGTGGCTAGCAGTAGGGTGGCGGCCACGACGGCCACCTCCCGCCTTCGGGACGCAGCGGCGGAGCGGGCGATGGACCTGGCTTTCGATGGTGGTGTGGCGGCAACGGCGGCCAGCAACAGCTGCCGACGGGTAGCGGCGGCTAAGCATGTGATGGGTGTTCGACGCACACCCAACAGGGACTCCACGCGCACTACGCTACGTCGGGGACTGCGCCGCCGCCGCAGTGTAGACTCCCAGCTGGATCTGTCCTCTGATGACGGCGGAGTGGTTGAGCGACGACGATGGACCGGTGCCATTGTCGATTTTAGGAGAAGTAGACGAGATAAACTACAGGGAGGGAGAGGAAAATGCGACGCAGGACTCGCCGGCCATGAAGCTTTATATAGTAGGTTGGTAAGCATTTGGATTTTGTTGATTTCACCGAGTCAGGCGGGAAGCTTGCGCGGGAACCCACGCGGTTGCACGAGAACATGCTCACCACCATTTGGCCAAAAGAACGCCCCCATGCACTGCTCAAGCTTCCGCTCGAACCGTCGGCAGCAGCGGGGTGACAAGACGTGCGAGAGGAGGACAAAAGGACACGTACACATACGATTAATAAAAAAAACGTTTGTGATTTAAATACCTACTATACCCCCGTCCTGGTTTATAAGTAGGATTTAATTAATAAGATATGAATGCATGTCGCCATTGATTATATTGTTGGATTCGTATTTGAACATAGTTTCTAGTTATATAAGTTCTGTAACATGCATTAACATTTTGTTGGTTAAATTTAAGGTTATATACGATCAAGCGTTTGCCCACAACACACACGGCTTATTCCATCACAAACAGATTGGATGGATCAACTGTATGACACGTATCGCACACACAACTCTAATCTGATTGGTGCTGGATGTCTCTGACATCGCTCGCATAGTTCGTCTTATTTGCCACATATCACTGTGCCGGCCTTTGGTCACATCCCTCGGCAAGCTCCGCTCGCCGTTAGGCGCCGCAGTGCGCTGTGCTCGCCGTTAGGCGCCACGACACGCTCTAGTTGTGTCTGTCGGCGCGCTCTGCTCGCGTCCGTCAGCGCGCTCGGCTTGTGGACAACTTTTCCTTGCGTGTTCAACTGATATATGCATATATATGGTTGCTCGCTATTGAGGTGACCGCGGAGTGCTCTGCTCGCATCCCTCCGCGCACGCTCTGCCAGCTGTTGGGCCTGCGCACGATCATGTCGGGGGCCCCATATGCACGCGGTTGCTCCGCGCGCATTCCCACGTGATGCATTTACGTGCGGCATGATGGAGTTATGCACTGTGAATTAGAACTACCATCAGGGCATGCCGATATTCTAGGCCGTCCGGCTTCCCCATTAATTCATGCGGCCATTATACCTTAGTCTCTTCAACCTTTCGATCGCGCCCCACAACACAACAAGCACACCCACGACGACACATAGAGAGGGGATGTCTAGTGGCGCTCCAATGGATTTCGGCGAGCATAAAGTGGAGACCCACGCGAGGGAGTTAGATCTCTCGGTGGTGTACAACATCGACCTGGCCATGGTGGACGACTACATCAACACCGTTGAGCAGTTGCTTGCTCAAGACAAGTACAAGGTGGTCGGCATCGACCTCCAGTACACCGCCGGTCATCCCAACATAGATCAGAAGGTTACCGTCGCCCAGTTGTGCATGCGCCATCATGTCCTCATCTACCACTATTACATGGCCACAGAGCCTTCTGACCATTTTGCCAGGTTTGTCAACAACACCGACTACAAGTTCGCTACGGTGGAAACCACCGACGATGTAAAACCGCTCACGGTTATGGGCTTGGGATGCAAGAACCTTTTCGAAATCCGTGAGCACTACAAGGTCTGGGGAAGCACGAAGAAGGACTCCCTGGTTGAACTTGCCTAGGCCATCATCGACCCATACTACAAAAAGATGAAGCAGGATGCAAACAGAACACGTCCCGTATCCTGGCATGGGGCATGGATGCGGCAACTGGATGAACATCACCTCAGGTTCGCAGCCAAGAGCGTGTACACATACTATGAGATGCACAGGTAGATCGTTGACATGAGGAAGTGCCTCGTTACCCAAATCGACGAGTCCGGATCGAGCCACAAGCAGAGCAAGCGTCACAAGAAGTAGATGATGATCAGATGATCATTTATGCTAATTAATCACGCATGTAATATATAGTTCACTTTGGTGTGTGGAAATGTCATGTGTGTAGTAGCCACCTATGTAATTATGCGTGTAATAGTTCACTTTGGTGTGTGCAAATGCCACGGTTGTAGTAGCCACCTATGTAAGTGGATGTTTAATTTGGTTATGCAACCTTGTCCTTATAAGTGTGTGTGTGTTTGTGTGTGTGTGTGTGTTGTTCTGTATGCAATCCCATCGCACAACACACACGTCTTATTAGCAGCAATCGCATGTGTTATTATCGGTCTTCGCACACATTTCTGATTATAGACCTGTTTGCCACGTACCACACACATCTTGTTATATTGAGCCTTTTCTTTTCTCTTGTCTCAACGCAAACAGTTCATCCGAGTGAACCGCATGCCGTATGTCGCACACACCTTGATCTGGCTGACCGTTTCTTTTGCGTTTCCTAATCACATATAGTTCATCCGAGTGAACCGTATGTTGTATATCGCACATACACCTTCATCTGGCTGCCCGTTTCTTTTGTTCCTCCTCATCACAAACAGTTAATTGCACTTAACCATATACCCTGCATCGCACACGCAACTAAAATCTGAACCATTTTGATGTATCTGTCATCGCAAACATTTGCACTTTTTGACGTTTTTTACACCACCGTTTTCCATTAATGCCTCACACACAATTTCGTTAAATGGTCTCTGATCGTAGTGTCTCGTTAGCAGCATCCTGCAGTAGTGGTTAAATTTATCTTAATTCTTCTTTCATAGTTGCAGATGCTTGCGAGAGGGGTTAATCATAAGTGGGAGGCTTGTCCAAGTAAGGACAACACCCGAGCACTGGTCCACCCACATATCAAACTATCAAAGTAACAAACGCGAATCATATGAGCATGATGAAAACTAACTTGACAATAATTCCCATGTGTCCTCGGGAGCGCTTTGCTTTATATAAGAGTGTGTCCAGGCTTGTCCTTTGCTACAAAAGGATTGTTCCACCTTTCTGCACCTTTGTTACACTTATTACTTGTTACCCGTTACGATTTATCTTATCACAAAACTATCTGTTACCGATAATTTCAGTGCTTGCAGAGAATACCTTGCTGAAAACCGCTTGTCATTTCCTTCTGCTCCTCGTTGGGTTCAACACTCTTACTTACAGAAAGGACTATGATAGATCCCCTATACTTGTGAGTCATCAAGACTCTTTTATAGCACCGTTGCCGAGAGTGAAGCGCCTTTGGTGAGTGGAATTTGGTAAGGAAACATTTATATTATGTGCTGAAATTTCCTATCACTTGTTACTACGGAGAATCATCCTTTGAGGGGCTTGTTTGGGGTATCTTCACCCGACCAGTAGAGCAAGAAGTTTCTCCTCAACCTACTAAACCTACTGAAAATATTTATTATCAAATTCCTTCGGGTATGATAGTGAAACTGCTAGCTAATCCTTATGCAGGAGATGGAACCTTACATCCTGGTATGCATGTAATCTATGTGGATGAAGTTTGTGGATTATTTAAGCTTGCAGGTTTGCCCGAGGATGAAGTCAAGAAGAAGGTCTTCCCTTTATCTTTGAAGGAGAAGGCATTGACATGGTATAGGCTGCGATTATATTGGGACTTGGAACTACAACCGATTGAAATTGGAATTTCATCAGAAGTTTTATCCTATGCATCTGGTTCATCGTGATCGGAATTATATTTACAATTTTTGGCCTCGTGAAGGAGAAAGTGTCTCTCATACTTGGGGGAGGCTTAAGTCAATGTTATATTCATGCCCAAATCATGATCTCTCAAGAGAAATTATTATTCTGAATTTTTATGCCCGGCTTTCTCGTAATGATCAATCCATGCGCGATACTTCTTGTACTGGTTCTTTTATGAAGAAGATTATTGAATTCAAATGGGATTTATTGGAAAGAATTAAATTCAACTCTGAAGATTGGGAACTCGACGAAGGTAAGGAGTCAGGTATAAACCTTAAGTTTGATTGTGTTAAATCTTTTATGGACACCGATGCTTTTCGTGAATTTAGCACTACATATGGACCTGACTCCGAGATAGTAGCTTCTTTCTGTGAATCATTTGCTACTCATGTTGATATCCCTAAGGAGAAGTGGTTTAAATATCATCCTCCCATTGAAGTGAAAGTAGTAGAACCTATAAAAGTTGAAGAAGAAACTATTACTTATAATGTTGATCCTGTTATTCCTACTTCTTATATCAAGAAACCACCTTTCCCTGTTAGGATAAAGGATCATGCTAAAGCTTCAACTATGGTTTGTAAGAGTCATACTAGAACACCCACTACAGGAATCAGGCACTTTGCCATCAGCCATGGCTGACGGCAAAGGCATGCCAGGCTGACGGCAAAGACCTTTGTCGTCAGCCAGCAGACGACAACAGGTCCTGCTGAATAGGCTACAACAAAGGCCTCTTTGTCGTCTTCTGGCGGATGGCAAAGATGCAAAGGGCTTTGCCGTCTGCTAATAGACGGCAAAGAGCCTGGACGGCCCACGTGGCAGTTCAGGTCCATTAAGTGGTTAACAGCGTGCTTTGCCGCCAGCTGGCAGACGACAAAGGCCTTTTCATCGTTGCCTTCAGCCAGCGGACGACAAAGATGCAAAGGCCTTTGCCATTTGCTGGCTGACGACAAATCTGCCAAATAGGTCAACCCAGTACACCCCAGATTGTACAGGTAGCTACCACATGGCAGCTTTGCTGTCTGCTAGTAGACGGCAAAGGCCTTTGCCGTCTGCCAGCAGACGGCAAAGTGGCTATATAGCCCCTGTGTTTTCCTAAATTCATCCAATTTGACAGAATTTCACACACACACACACACACACACACACATATATATATATATATATAGACACACACACATTTCAAAATAATTTCAACAATCATACCAACAATAAGTTTCCAACAACATATACAAGTTTCCAACAACATGAACATATACAAGTTTCCAACAACATACAATGGTTTCCAACAACATTTCCATTCATACATATCCAATAAGTTTGCAACAAGTTTCTATAAACAAAAAGGAAGCACAAGCACAACTAAAAGTTTTTAACAAGTTTTCATCAATGCAAGCTTCCTCATCTCAAGCAAATCTGCAAATTGGGAAAGATGAAAGTTAGAAGAAGAAGAAGACTAGCTAGAAGAAAAAGAAGAAGAAGATTTCTTCTTCTTCTTCTTCTTCTTCTTCTTCTTCTTCTTCTTCTAACTAAGGTAGGTAAAAATGCCATTTTTAGCTAAGGTAGGTAAAAATGCTAAGTGTGTAGGTCATTTTAGAGCTAAGCTAGGTAAATAGATCATTTTGGAGCTAACCCAGGTAGTTATGCCATTTTTGAGCTAACTGAGCATATTTATTCATTTTGGAGGACAAAATGGTAAGTGTAGGTCATTTTAGAGCTATCCTAGTTAAAATTGGTCATTTTGGAGCTAGGTCAGGTTATTTTGTCATTTTGGAGGAAAATAAACTAATTATATGACAGTTTGGAGCTAAACCATGGTTATTATGCCATTTTTTTATCTAAGTAAGCTAATTATGTCGTAAATGAACTAGGTAAGCTAAGTATAGATCATTATTTAGCTATCCTAGGTAGTAATGACATTTTTAGCTAACTAAGCATATTAAGTTATTTAGGAGGAAAAATGCTACATATAGGTCATTTTATAGCTATCCTAGGTAAATTATGTTAGTTCGGAGCTAAGTAAGGTTATTATGTCATTTTTGAGGAAAATAAGCTAAGTATAGGTCATTTTGGAGCTAAACCAAGGTTATTATGCCATTTTTTTATCTAAGTGCGCTAATTATGTCATAAATGAAGTAGCTATGCTAATTATAGATCATTATCGAGCTATCCTAGGTTGTTATGCCATTTTTTACCTAAGTGAGCTAATTATGTCATAAATGAACGAGTTACGCTAGCTATAGATCATTATTGAGCTATCCTAGGTAGTTATGTCATTTTCTAGCTAACAAAGCATATCAAGTCATTTTGGAGGAAAAAATGCTAAGTATAGGTCATTTTATAGCTATCCTACGTAGAATACGTCATTTTGGAGGTAAGTAAGGTTATTCTGTCATTTTTGAGGAAAATAAGCTAAGTATAGGTCATTTCTTAAGCTAAGTATGCAATTATAAGGAAAACACTTGGGAAAACTTACCATCATCAGCGAGGTGAAGGATCGGTCGGGGTTGCGCCACCGCGAGACGGAGAAGGATCGGTCGATCCTTTTTGGGAGGCGTGCTGCACCAAAGATCATTTGCAATGTTTCGTTAGCATGATGGAACTGAAATATGAATACTAGTAACTAATGACCATTCAAATGAAACTCACCGTGTCTACTATACCAATCTAGGGCATCGGCGAGGGGTCTGGCCGGTTTTCCCGCGCACGGACTGCACATTTTGTTTTCACGTGTCAGTCATATTAGTTAGTAATGAAACGAACATTACGTGCATGATTTGGCTAGTATGCAGGAGAAACATACCACAAGGAGCTCGTATAGGGCCCGGTGACCCATGTTATTCTGGTTCCTCTCTGCCTCCAATAGATTAGCCGTCCTCTCCTCCAACTGCCTCTCCCTCTGTGCCGCCTGCCTGGTTGCCTCCGCCAGAAGCTCCTGGGCTCTAGCCTCGACATCGAGCTCCATTGGCCGTGGTAGAGGCCTCATCTCAGGAAGAGACCTCGTCTGGCGCTTCTTGATCTCCGGGAGACTTCTAGGACAACGTATCAGTCCATCCCTAATGGCTACCGGGCCATGTCTCCTCCCATCACCAGATAGCATCTCGAGCTCAGGATCAAAGGGACTCTGGCTCGGGTTGAAGTACTCACCTTTCATCGTATTGCCCCAGTCTCTGTACCTGACGAGATTGTCGTGGGAGGAGATGTTGGTGAAGCTCTCTGGATGATCGATGTCATACTTCGAGAATGCCTTGGCCTTCTTGAACAAGGCACTATGGGCCATGGCATAGAGGTTGTACAACAGTGGCACCTCCTTCTTGTTGTGTCGCGCCTGAAAGAGAGGAACATGGTAAATTAATAATTAAAGGGATTAAGCTAGCATGAAGAATGAAATTGCATGAATTGTTAAGGGCTCGAACCACATAGCCAGTGATCCCCATACTCAAACAGGTTGGAGATCCCTTGATGGTGTGGCACACCTTGCATCCGGGCATGTTTGTCCCTGGCCTTATTGTGGACGACTAGCCATATGGGAGAGCACCACTCATCCACTAACCTCTCCCAACAGTCCATCTTATCCGCACACCATCTCGGGGGCACCTAAGTTAGACAAAGAGAAATTTCAGCGCTAAGCGTACGAATCAAATCAAGGAAACTAAGTTCAAGGCCTTAAGAATAGGTAATTACCTTCATGTACTTGTCCTTGCTCAGATACTTGCCGCGACACTTCTTCTTCTGCCTCCTGATGTTAGTCGAGGCGTAGTAGTCTCGAACAACCTACACCTGAGCCTCGTGCCGTAAGTTCTGAAGTAGGCGCTTGCACTTGGCTTCAAGAACCATAGCCGCATCCGCCTCGTGTTCCTCAAGACACATGTAGAAGGTCTGCAATCAAACAAGACAATAGTGATCATTAGTACAATCACTAGGTATTGTTGGTTTTTAATTCTGTAAAGGAGAAATTACCCAAAATAGCCGTCTAACAATGTTGGCCACTGTCTCGGACACGACACCGTCGACCATATCCCCCGATGGGGCTGGGGTAGCCTCGTACAGCTCCCAGGTTAGTGCTAGCTATGGAAGCTCACCCTCACTGGGCAACGTGACCCACCCTGGGAAGTGGTGCTGGCAAAGAGTACCAAGGAGCTGGTTGGGCCTGCGGACACCATCTGCGTGTATCCAACCCCTACAGTATGACAAGGCCAACACATTAAATATTAATTTGAAGAAACATGAAGGCAAAAGGTTAAAAAAGAGTAAATGCACTTAATTCTCCCCGTTAGGCTGAATCAACCACCTCCGGTTGCGGGTCGCCGGCATGGACGGTAGCTTAGTACCACCATGCTGGTAGACCTTCATGCCCTTCTCCTCCTCCTCCTCCTCCTCTTCTTCTTCTTCTTCTTCTTCTTCTTCTTCTTCTTCTTCTTCTTCTTCTTCTTCTTCTTCTTCTTCTTCTTCTTCTTCTTCTTCTTCTTCTTCTTCTTCTTCTTCTTCTTCTTCTTCTTCTTCTTCTTCTTCTTCTTCTTCTTCTTCTTCTTCTTCTTCTTCTTCTTCTTCTTCTTCTTCTTCTTCTTCTTCTTCTTCTTCTGCTTCTCCTTCTCCTTCTCCTTCT
>NC_041391.1:374223105-374225295 GCF_002162155.2 Triticum dicoccoides | reverse complement strand
ACAGTAAAGATAATGATGAAAAACAACTGCCAAACAGGATATACAACAACTCTCTCTCCAACTTTCCTCTTGAAAAGTTTGAGCCAATTTTCTGATAAATTCTTTCAAAGAATGCTACTAACTCAAGCTTTCCAATGCAAAAAGAATCACTCAATTCCGAGTTGATATGAGGAGTCAAAGAATTCTAAAACTGGCCTGAAAAATTGGAACAAGCTGTGTTCACGAACTTCAGAGGGCAAAAAGACCTATTTAGAAGCCGATTTTGAGGTGTCAAATATTGAACTAGCTTCTGCAACTATTTAGATGCGGCTCGTCGCTAGCTTCAATTTGAGTACTCACGGAGCCAAAACGGACTTCGTATGAGGAAGATACACCTGTTTTACTGAACAGTGCGCAAAACAGATTCCAATCCGAATTCAGGTACGAGATTGATTCTAGATAGATCCGATTTTTTTCTTCTCTCTTTTCTTTTCACGCCTTTTTTTCCTTTTTCTTCTCCCTCTTTTTCTTTTTTTTCTTTCCTTTTTTCTCTTTTTTTTCTTGATCTTCTTTTTCTCCCTCTTTCCAAGACAAACTAGATAAGATGCAGATTCGATCAGGCGAAGATGTGAGTGACCTCAACTATGATTATGACAATAAACAGTGCGTAGCACATGGTGGAAATTGGTGGATGGGATGGTGGACAGCAGATGGGATAATGATGCAGCGGCTGCGTGACTAATGTGAACAGAACTCGAAACTCTAAAGGAACTAGACACTAAGACCAGCAACTCGACACGGCGATGCAACCGATAATTCAATAATGCAAACAATGAAAAGAAAATTGCAAAGGCTCAGTCTGGCTAGGACAAAGGATGAATAGATCTAACTTTTGTTTTGTGGCTTTTTCTTGGACAATAGGTAAGAAAATAAATCTAATCTAGGAAAAACTAGAAATTCTCACCGAGCAACCTGAAAACTGATACCACTTAATAGAGGCGGGGTGTCCCGATCTTTCGATGAGATGGTAACTATCGATTTGGTGGAGACGACTTTGACGATCCGACTACAAACGTGCACGACGTTGCGCCTTAGCAATCGCTAAACCAATCTCCAGAGGTTATTGACCACGCCGGTGCACGATCAACCTGACCACGAAGGTCTATTCCTGCAAGCAATCGAAGAACGAGCAAGAATATGATAAAAGCAATCTGAATATTGCAAATATGTATGAAGTATTGATAAAGGTGGGGATCCGAAAGCGGTCTTGGTCTGTTCGTTGGACACAAACGAAGTACACGAAGTTGCGTTGGCTAACTTTTAACTAAACAAATCCCAAGGAAAAAGCTACTAGATGGATCTACTTATATAGGAGCAAGGGGTGGCGGCCAAGGAGGTGGGAGGACGTCCCAAGGCAGCCTAAAACTAACCCTAGGTCGTACAAGGCTCATGGGCCCAAGTGGAGGTGATGTAACACCTTTGGACTTGTAGTTTGACTCGGATTCTGCTGCAGCATCAGATTGTTTCGTCCACAACTCAACGCTCCGGACGAATTTGAAGGTGATTCCAATTGGGTTGGAAAGTGCACAAAATCTAGTTTCCAACAAAAAAAGAATCACCCAATTCGGAGTCCGTATGAAAAACTTGTGTGCGTTTTGAGTCAGGTATGTCTGTGCAGTCCGAATCTGAATCCAGAACGTGAGAGACTTGGACTCTATCTTCTCTTGGGCCAAAAGTGACGTGAGAGAACTTTTTGGACAGCAAATAAACATCTCTTTCTTCCTTATCTTCATATGTGGATTGTACAAATGTCCCATACACCTGCAATTAGACAAAACACAAAAGTGTGTGAAGTATTTTTGTTCTGCATAACATAAATAGATTATTGAATAGTTTGCACTAGATATCACCTGACAAATATGCATATATGCAATATTTTTGATCATATCCAAGGTAGTCATGTCCTCATCACTCCTGCTTCTTTTGCTTCTCCTGCATCTTCTGCTTCTTCTTCTTCTTCTTCTTCTTCTTCTTCTTCTTCTTCTTCTTCTTCTCCTTCTCCTTCTCCTTGTCCTTCTTCTTCTCCTTCTCCTTCTTCTTCTCCTTCTCCTTCTTCTTCTCCTTCTCCTCCTCCTTCTTCTTCTTCTTCTTCTTCTTCTTCTTCTTCTTCTTCTTCTTCTTCTGCTTCTTCTTCTTCTGCTTCTTCTTCTT
>NC_041391.1:374180225-374214130 GCF_002162155.2 Triticum dicoccoides | reverse complement strand
GGGGGGCTTCCGAAGATGGAAGTGTCGCCCTTGCTTGTAGATGGTCGCCTCATTGTTGAAGATGTCAATGTAGGCAAACTCATGGGAAGTAGATGAAGATGCCGTACGTCCAATGGCGAAGATGCGTTGATAACACTTGGAGAAGATGCCGAAGTGGTGATGGTGGTAGCCGTAGCTTCCTCTTGGTGCTGGTCGTTTCACGATCTTCTCCTGAGCTCATGAAGTTTGGTTGTAGCTTGATGTAGAGCTTGTTGGGACTTGTAGGTTTGCACGTGTTGAGCATCTTCATGTTGATGGTGTCGATGTCGTGCTTGAGCTTGTAGTAGACGCTATTCGTAGTTGTCGTGCACATGTTGCTTGGAGGTGACTTGCCCTTCATGATGATGTGGATCATGAATGTGATGATGGTCTCCATGTAGATGTGGACGTGGAAGAATTGCACTTGCATCGCATGGGCGCTCCAAAGATGATCGACTTGCTTGCCGCCGCCTTGAAGATGACGAAGGGTAAGTAGACTTGACCAAGGCCCGAATCTCCTCCATCCGTGCATCTTGCTCCTCCTTTTGTGCGGCAAGCTTATTGTCGAAGTAGTCTCTTGTATGTGCTTCGGAGTGTCGTATGTCGATGGCGAGGTTGTCTATGCGCTCTCGCAATCTTGATTGTGTGCCTTGCATTTGTCATTGTAGATCGAATATGGACTCTTTGGTGATGTAGTTGTTCGTGTCGTGGTTGTTGTTGAAGATCGGAGATGAAATGCCTTGCCTATCCATCACAAGACTCGAGAAAATATGAGTGGAAAAAAGGAGAGAACTATACCAAATGTACCTTGACCGATGTTGAGAATGGATCAATGATCACTCAATGATGTAACAAGGAAATAACACAATTGGTACCAATCTCGTCAATTTCTCACACCTACACAAGTAAGGCTTATGGTGGAGCTCGGTGAGGATAGTGGCACCAAAATTTGATGCAAAATGTTAGCAAGAGTCAATAATGTTGAAAGAGATTCAGAAATTCGCAAATGCAACAAGTAGACCAATAGCAATATGTGGCACATGGATAGATAGATGGGGTCGTGCAACCAAGGAACGAGCTCAAAATGTGGAATCCATGGAAAATGCTCTTGTTGCACAACGCTAGAGAGACGCTAGCTCGATTGCTCAATAGGCGGATACGACACTTGTGCACAACCTATAGTAGACAAAAATGCAACGACTTCTATCCCAATTAGGCTATGTATATATGGTTCCTGGTGTTCCTCTCAAGATGATCCAAGATGATCTTATATGAAATGTGGTATGATGCTATGGCTATTGCTTACAAGCTTCTTTGCTCTCTTTTTCTTTCCTTAAAGGCTTATTCTTTTTTTATGATATGGCCACAATGCGAAATGCAGAAACCAAGATAACAATTGTGTATATGCGGGAACAATCTCGTGACACAAGAGATGATATGATGATACCAATATGATATGGTATGTATGCAATGGAAGGTGTAGATCGATGATCACTAATGTGCGCAAGTAACATTGCCGGCAATACTCAATGGCTAGTCTCGATAGGCAAGTGACGCAAAATGGGCTAGGGTTATCAATACTATGGCAAGAATAAATGTACAATGGGATACCACGATACCAAGATGATATAGAGGTTACTTTCTTGCTTACGGTTAGGGTGTCAAAACGGTGAAGGTGGTCGATGTCGAATCCTTGGCGAGGTTGAGCGGAGGTGTTGTCGATGTCGAACCATTGCTAGTTAGCCAAAACACCCTAGGAAACAGAAAAACCGCAAACTCAAAATCTCCAAAGGCAAATGTCAAATGGTGGTAGCGGGAATGCGGTGGTGGTTGCGGAAGTATTGGTGGAAACCCGGTCAGAATGGTTAAGGTGGCGGAAGGTTATGATGGGTTGTACACGGTGTCAGATTTGGTCTCTAAGTAGCCGAAACACCTTAGGAGACACAACTCTCAACACAAACAAAATTGGGTTAAGTTGGGGTGGCGGAAGTGTATGGTGGGCAAGCCTATGCAAAAGTTAAGGTGGTGGTTGATGAAGAAGCAACCGTCCCTAAGTAGGCGAAACACCTTAGGGCACTCGAATCACTACTCAAATAAACACTAATGCTATGGGGAGCAAAATGTGTTAGGTTGCAGAAGTCGGTGGTGGTAATGCGGATGATATGGTGGAAGCCCTAGCCAAAGATGCCAAAGTTCAAAATATTTTATGGAGGCAAATGATGGTGGTAGTATTTTTGTGTGATGGGACATGTCAATAGCTTCAAAACAAGCTAAAGAACGTCAAAATCGGACTCCGGACGAATTGGTTATGCACAAAACGGTGAAACAACGAAGGCTCAATTCCCAGGAGTCGGACATCCGGGGGTAGGGGCCGGATCTCCGGGAGTTGTCTATCCAGAGAGCCGCGATTTTTTGCTCCAGGAGCTGGTTGTCCTGCTTGGGGACTGGATGTCCGGCCTGTGGCACGGATGTCTGGCCTGACGATTCTAGACTGGGATTTGGACTTCGCAACTCGATTTGTGTAGCGACCATGATCCCAATGGACCGAAGTCTCCGTGCTTAAGTGTCATTCCTGGATCGGTAATGCTGACACACACAGTACTCGAGGAATTATAACAGAGTTCAATCACACACTTATTACATCGAGTCCTCATAAAGAGTATGATTACACAAAAATAATATGGCTGAAGGCCATCTAAACTAAATAGCTGCAGAAGCTTCGAAGGTAAAGAGTCCATCAACTCCAACGGCATAGCTGAGTGCATGACAACAACCTATCACACCTTATTCGTCGTCGGAGAAGTCTGCAACATGAGACGTTGCAGCCGTGTAGGTCAGCACATTGAATATGCTGGCAGAGTTACACTGTAAAGCAATGAATGCAAGAACTATATCTACATGCAATATTTGGCTGGTGAAGGCTTTAAGTTCATGATTTTGCATAAAGCTAGTTTTTCCCTACAACAAAGGAATAAATTTATGTAAACTACTCCCAGATTTTTTCTAATATTTGAGAAGGTTCCTCCAACTCAAATCCCAATTAAACAAGTAACATCATTAAACCCAATTCAATTAATTAAAGAGTGATGAGATCAACAATAATATCCAATTCCAGATACTCAAGATGTCCATAACCGGGGACACGACTAACCATGATTAGTTTATACACTCTACAGAGGTTGCGCACTTTTCCCCACAAGACTCGACCGTATTCATGATCAGAAGATCGAGACATAGTCTTTCTGAAGCATTAAGTCTCTACTGCGGGCAGACCTGTACACCTACTTTCCCCTACATCTGCTAGTCCACCTCTTTGAGAGCTCATACAACTTACTCAACTATGCCAGAGCCCATAATGGCTTGTGGCTGCACATGGAAGTTTCTAGGCATCAAATATCATATGATCCCTTTGAGCCTGGGTGGCGAACCGAGGAAAAATCACACAGGTACTCAGGGATTTCCCTAATGGACAAACACTGGATTCTCCAGGTGCCCCAACTAATCCACCCGGATGTGTATTAAAGTTGTCATCTTAATATTATCGAAGATGAATAACTCTCATAACTTCCATGTGAATCACGATCCAATCCCCGTCTACGAGCATGGCTAAGCAATAGTAAAGCACAACATATATTCCCGGGGTGATCAGAAAGGTATTAGGTTCCTACCTTAGGTACTACAACCAAACCACATGTTCCCAATCCTACTCTTGCAAATATTTGAGGGGCATAACTAATGCATAGTAAAAACTGGGTATAGAAAAGTATGATTAAAGTGTAACTTGCCTTGCTGACGATCTGCAAACTCTAGAGATTCGCAATAACAAGCTTCGCACTCCGGGTAATCTAGCGTAAACAAACAATAGCATACATAAGCAATCACTTCAACGAAACAGAGAGAAATCAAAAAATGATCCAAATCAAAATCGAAACAAGCAAACGTCTAACTAAACAGAAAACAAAGCCTAAAGGCAATATTTTCATATGGATTAGATCTTAACAGTAGGTGCAAGTGATTATGATGAGGACATCAATACCATTGTTACACCCACAGCCCCTGCTGCTATACATACTGGACCAATTACTAGAGCTCGCGCATGCCAATTAAAATTACCAGGTACTTTCGTTTCTTGGTAATGATTCTAATGTTCATGAGAATATGATGCTGCCTAAATTGGATAAATTTGTTTTGTTCACAAATGAAGGGCCTAGCTTGGAGAAGGATGAACATTAGAGCAAGAACAAGCATGGAGATGATGGCATGCGCAAGGGGAACAAGGAAGAAGTCACAAGTGATGATTTCAGGATGTTGAAGCCACCATAATGAGTGCATGAAGCCTTGGACAAAATATACAAGATGCTACTTCATAATTTTCGTCCAGAGGCTATTCTAGGTGCTGTGTCACCTTATTATTGGGCCAGGCCCATGTATTTTAGAAATACTTGATTATACGATGTTTTTAGAGTCCGTGTGTTGGGGAAGCAAGAGTTAGGGTTGGTTTCGGACCCCTCCCTCAAGGGCCATGAAATTCCCCCCTCTTCCTCCATATATACAGCCCTTAGGGTGTCGTTTAGACTTTGGGTTTTGTTTAGATTAAAAGTTCGGCATAGCTGCAACTTCGCGTACTTAGTTTGTGTTCAACGACCAGACCAAGACGTCACAGAACCCCATCTTGATCAATAAAGCTTTCATCTTATATTCGCAATATCCAGATTGCAATATCAGTTTATTGCTTGTTCTTTGTTTGCTCGTAGGAAATAGACCCTCGTGGTCAGGTTGATCGTGCTCCGGCATGGTCAATAACCTCTCAGAGTTGGTTTAGCGATTGCCAAGGCGTGACGTCCTCACACATACGTAGTCAGATCGTCAAAGTCTACTCCTCCAAAACGACAATCACCATCTCATCGAAAGATGGGACACCTTTGCCTCAATCAAGTGGTATCAGATTTTCAGGTTGCTCGGTGAGATTTTACAGTTTTTCATAGTTTAGATCGAGTCTGTTCTTCATACCTACAGTCCACGAAAAAGCCAAAAAATAATAATTAGGGTTAGTTCATCATATCCAAACCAATCTGAGCCATTGCATAATCTTTTCTGTATTTGCGTTGTAGAATTTGAGGTTGCTTCGTCGTGTCAAGTTGCTGGTCTTAGCGTCTAGTTCTTCAGAGTTTGAGTTGTGTTCACAAGTCATCACGCCACCGCCGCACCATCATCATCGCCCTACCATATACCACCACCGCTTATCCGCTACTTCTCTATGTCCATATACCACCACCGATCAGAGTCCATATAACACCACCAATCCGAGTCCACATACCACCACCGATCCGAGTCCATGTACCACCACCAATCCGAGTCCATATACCATCACCGATTCGAGTCAATATACCACCACCAATCCGAGTTCATATACCACCACCAATCCGAGTCCACATATACCACCGTCATATACCATCACCAGTGCGAGTTCCACCAGATTCATCTCCGCCACTAGTCCTAGTCCGAGTCTAGTATTTGTTCCTTTATCTTTGAGTTCCAGAGCACACGATACTACAGACTACTGGAAAATTCTGGCTAGGCAGTTTTTAGGCCATTTGTAGACTTTTTCGAAAAAAAATTGTTGCGGAGCAAAAAAAAAAAGAGGAAAAACAGAGGGAGAAAAGTGAAAAAAAGAGAAAAAATTTCAAAGTGTGCTCCTCCCTTGATTACGTACCGCGCCGTGATTTTGTTAGTGTTCTAGGCTCGCCTCTCTATCACGGTCTAGCCTAGGACCAGCACAGTACCGTCGTTGAGCGTTTATTCAACTTTGCATCTCTGAATTGATTATTTCTGACCCTTTTTGCTAACATATTATAAGCCTTCCCAGCTCCACATACATCTACGTCGTGTGTTTGACTCTCCCTGGTAATCGCTCTATCCAAGCTTTGAGAGTTTTGACTACAACGGTTGCCGATCACCACCTGCTGCTGGGTAAGAATTGGTAGGAATTCGAGATTCGTTTGACGGATTTATGACACCCCACCTCCACCATTTTCCAGTAGTCTGTAGGATCATATTCTTGTCTGTTTCTGTTGCTTCTAACTATGGCAGGACCACAAGCCGACGAGATTGACTGGGAGAACATGACGAACAAGGAGCTTCATGATAAATTTCATCAAATGTTGGGTAAACTGGTGGAAGACATGATGGCCAACTTTGGAAAGGCAATGGAGAAGATGGATGACATTGGGAAGACAATTGACACCAAGTTGGATGCCAAGTTCGATGAATTACTCAAACGTCTCCCACAACCAGCTCTACACCGCGATACAGTAGGGTGAGCATAGTGTGTTCCTATTGAGCCAGGATAAAATTCTGATGCTGCTGCTACTGATGTTGGTGCTTCTGTAGCTCCTGCTGCTACTGCACAGGTGGAGGAATATTACGAGGATGAGGTTGATCAAAATCAGAACTACGTGCAGCCACCAGCACCACCACCAGCAGGTCGACCTCAGGTATATATTTGCAACGGTAGGCCTGCACCACCACCTCGGGTACGAGATTAATTGGGCTTTATTATCCACTTTTATATTATTTTTGGGACTAAGCTATTAACCGGAGGCCCAGCCCAGATTTGCTGTTTTATGCCTATTTCAGTGTTTTGAGGAAAAGGAATATCAGACGGAGTCAAAACGGAACGAAATCAACTGGAGAAGTTATTTTTGGAAGGAAACCCACCTGATGGACTTGGACCCCACGTCAGAAGATACGGGAGGTACTCACGAGGGTGGGGGCACGCCCTCCCCCCTGGGCGCGCCCCCTGCCTCGTGGGGCCCCCGTAGCTCCACCGACGTTCTCCCTGCACCCATATATACCTACGTACCCTAAAACTCCCAAAACAGAAAATAGATCGGGAGTTCCGCCGCCGCAAGCCTCTATAGCCACCAAAAACCAATCGGTCCCCTATTCCGGAACCCTGCCGGAGGGGGATCCCATCACCAGTGGCCATCTTCATCATCCCGGCGCTATCCATGACGAGGAGGGAGTAGTTCACCCTCGGGGCTGAGGGTATGTACCAGTAGCTATGTGTTTGATCTCTCTCTCTCTCTCTCGTGTTCTCTCTCGTGTTCCTCTATGGCACGATCTTGATGTATCCCGAGCTTTGCTATTGTAGTTGGATCTTATGATGTTTCTCCCCCTCTACTCTCTTGTGATGAATTGAGTTTCCCCTTTGAAGTTTTCTTATCGGATTGAGTCTTTATGAGAACACTTGATGTATGTCTTGCCGTGATTATCTGTGGTGACAATGGGATATCATGTGCCACTTGATGTATGTTTTGGTGATCAACTTGTGGGTTTTGTGACACTTGGGAACCTATGCATAGGGGTTGGCACGTGTTCTTGACTCTCCGGTAGAAACTTTGGGGCACTCTTTGAAGTACTTTTATGTTGGTTGGATGAATCTGAGATTGTGTGATGCATATCGTATAATCATGCCCACGGATACTTGAGGTGACAATGGAGTATGTAGGTGACATTAGGGTTTTGGTTGATTTGTATCTTAAGGTGTTATTCTAGTATGAACTCTATGATGGATCGAGCGGAAAGAATAGCTTTATGTTATTTTACTACGAACTCTTGAATAGATAGGACAGAAAGAATAGCTTTGTGGTGGTTTCGTACCCGACCATAATCTCTACGTTTGTTCTCCGCTATTAGTGTCTTCGGAGTGACTCTTTGTTGCATGTTGAGGGATTGTCATATGTTCTATCTATGTTATTATTGTTGAGAGAACTTACACTAGTGAAAGTATGAACCCTAGGCCTTGTTTCCTATCATTGCAATACCTTTTACGCTCACTTTTATCGCTTGCTACCTTGCTGTTTTTATTATTTCAGATTACAAATACCTTTATCTACTATCTATTTTTCACTTGTATCACCATCTCTTCGCCGAACTAGTGCACCTATACAATTTGCCATTGTATTGGGTGTGTTGGGAACACAAGAGACTTTTTGTTATTTGGTTGCAGGGTTGCTTGAGAGAGACCATCTTCATCCTACGCCTCCTACGGATTGATAAACCTTAGGTCATCCACTTGAGGGAAATTTGCTACTGTCCTACAAACCTGTGCACTTGCAGGCCCAACAACGTCTACAAGAAGAAGGTTGTGTAGTAGACATCACTGACCATGTTCTTGAGCTTGCATGTTAAATTTTTGAGGTCCCAAGAAATTCCAATGCATGATATAGGCTCTAGGCACTTGTAGTTGTAGTTGCCATCAATCTTATTTAGTTTTATCCACTTTTATTTTGAAGTTACTAAAATTTCTGAATTTTTCAGAAAATGTTAATGAGGCTCTTTAAAGGCTCTTCTAGCCAAAACTCTCAGGAAAAACAAGCCAAAGAGAAGGAAAAAGCCAAGTATAATCTTCCTCGCTTAGCGGAAGTACGGTCTTGCGAATGGCCAAGTGAGGATTTCTTGAAAGAAGCTGGAATTCATGAAGATTTTTATTCTTTGATCGAGACTGCAGGCCTCACCGTTTCATGAATGACCGAATCGACCAGTATCTCCTACTCACCAATACTTTCGTGCAAAACTTTTATTATTATCCTAAGAAATCACCGTCTGCAGTATCATTTCATTTATATGATGAATTCAAAGAAATGTCTTTACGTCATTTTTGCGCGGTATGTAGGATACCTTATGAGGGAGAATTAGATGAACCCCATCGTGAAGATGTGGGTGGCTTTGTTAATACTATTGCTGTAGAAGAGCCAAAGAAGGGCTCTAGGGCAAAAGTCTCTAGCATACACTTTCCTGTTTTACGCTAATTTGCCATATTTGCTAGTAGATGCTTAATTGGTCGAGGAAATAGTGGAAACTTGAGCGTTCCAGATATTATTATTCTTCAACAAGCTTTGCTAGGAGACAATACTTTTAGTATGGGTGTCGTCGTTGCTAAACGGCTAGCCCTGAATCGTACAAAAGGCCCCATATTTGGAGGTATCTATGCTGCACGTCTTGCTGAACATTTTCAGATACCCATTAGGCACCATGAGGAGGATGAGACAAAATTGCACCCTCACATTTTAGATTACAAGAGCATGGTAGCACACAAGTTTTTTGTTGACAATGAAGAGAAGATGCTCTTGTATAGACTTAGATTCAATAAGAAATACTTTGAGTTTTTTATTTTGCCTACGCCTCTGTTGTTTGATTTGCTTGCAGAAAATCGTCTTGTCACGCCGGAAGCGGTGAACAATCACCGAGCTCAAGCTTTTACTCCAGAACCTGAACCTGAGCCGGAACCTGAACTGCACCCTTATCGTGCATCATCTGTCCAGTGGGATCCGGAGATGACCAACCAATGGTATCCTGATTACACCTCCCACTACACCGGGGAGAGTAGCAGCGGTCCTTGGTATTAAACCAACTTAGGCCAAAAGCCTAAGCTTGGGGGAGTATGTATTTCTCACCGACTTTACATTCATGTTCACACACTAGTCGTCGGTGCTCATACTCTTTCATTGTATTATCCATGTTAGTTTAAATTTATTTTTCTAGTTTTTCTTCTTGTGTGTTTGATAAAATTTAAGAAAAACCAAAAAATAGTTAGTTTAATTTCCTTGCTTGTAGTAGGAATTAAAATGAAAACCCAAAAAGAATTCTAGTTCTTCTTTTACTTGTTGGGAGCTTTCCCGTGTAAATAGTTTTATTTTCTTTTCTTTCCTTTGGGGGTCGAGAAGACCATATTGAAAATGCTTAGTGGCTCTTATATGCATGATTGTTTATTTAATTTAGAGCCCATATTACTTGTCTTCTCTCTTGAGTTGAATGCTTGCAGACTCCAGTTTAGTCCAATGCACGTGCACTCTTATTATTATACACATCGTTCGGTCGTGCAAGTGAAAGGCAATAATGACGATATATGATGGACTTATTGGGATGAGAAAGGCTGGTATGAACTCGACCTCTCTTGTTTTTGTAAATATGATGAGTTCATCGTTCCTGAGTCAGCTATTATGAAGTAAACATATTTGCAATGACATTTAGAGATTATAGTTGCTTGTGCCATGCTTGATTAGCTATGAGTTATAATGGTTTACCTTGCATGCCAACATGCTATTAGAATGATTATGATGTGATATGATGGGATGGTATCCTCCTTTGAATGTATTAAGTGACTCGACTTGGCACATGTTCACGCATGTAGTTGAAAAAAATCAACATAGCCTTCACGATATTTATGTTCATGGTGGATTATATCCTACTCATGCTTGTATTCGGTGTAAATTAATTTTAATGCATGTTTACGACTGTTGTCGCTCTCTCAGTTGGTCTTCCCAGTCTTTTGCTAGCCTTCACCTGTACTAAGCTGGAATACTGCTTGTGCATCCAAACTCCTTAAACCCCAAAGTTGTTCCATATGAGTCCACTATAGCTACCTATATGCGGTATCTACCTGCCATTCCAAGTAAATTTGTATGTGCCAAACTCCAAACCTTCAAATGAAATTCTGTTTTGTATGCTCGAGCAGCTCATGTTACAACTAGGGCTGCCTATATCTTCCATGCTAGGTGGGTTATTCTCAAGAGGAGTGGACTCCACTCCTCATTCACGAGAAAGGGCCGGTAACCGGGATGCCCAGTCCCATGATCCAAAAAGATCAAAGCAAATCAAAATAATTAAACAAAACTCCCCCAGGGCTGTTGTATGTTGGAGGCACTCGTTGTTTCGAGCAAGCCATGGATTGATGCTTGTTGGTGGTTGGGGGAATATAAACCTTTACCATTCTGTTTGGGAACTGCCTATAATGCATGTAGTATGGAAGATACAGCCATCTCATAGTTGTTGCATTGACAACGAAAGTATGCCGCTCAAAATGTTATTCAATCTCTAATTTAAAATCGAGCTCTGGCACCTCTACAAATCCCTGCTTCCCTCTGCGAAGGTCCTATCTATTTACTTTTATGTTGAGTCATCATCCCTTCTTATTAAAAAGCACCCGCTGGAGAGCATACTGTCATTTGCATTCATTATTATTGGTTTATATTGGATATGACTTGACTAGATCTCTTTTACCATGAATTGCAATGTTTAGTCAGTCCTTGATCTTTAAAGGTGCTCTGCATTTATGTTTTGTGGTCTCAAAAAGGGCTAGCGAGATACCATTTTGTTATATCATGTTATAATTATTTTGAGAAAGTGTTGTCATCTGAGTTTTATTATTATGGCTCGCTAGCTGATTATGCTATTGATACGAGTAATTGTGAGACCTATGTGTTATTGTGAGTATGGTTAGTTCATAATATTTGCTGAAACTTGAATGCTGGCTTTTCATGTTACAATAACAAGAGCAAACAGAGTTTGTAAAAGTTTTTCTTTATCACTTTCAGTTTATCAACTGAATTGCTTGAGGACAAGCAAAGGTTTAAGCTTGGGGGAGTTGATACGTCTCCAACGTATCTACTTTTCCAAACACTTTTGCCCTTGTTTTGGACTCTAACTTGCATGATTTGAATGAAACTAACCCGGACTGACGCTGTTTTCAGCAGAGCTGCCATGATGTTGTTTTATGTGTAGAAAAGAAAAGTTCTTGGAATGTCCTGGAAATCCATGGAGGCACTTTTTGAAATTAATAAGAATTTTTGGTGAAAGAATTAATGCCAGGGGGCCCACGGCCTGTCCACGAGACAGGGGGGCGCACCCCCCTTGGGCGCGGCCCCTATCTCGTGGGCCCCCTGGACCTCCTCCGACCTCAACTCCAACTCCATATATTCCGTCTCGTGGAGAAAAAATCAGAGAGAAAGTTTCACCGTGTTTTATGACACGGAGCCGCCGCCATGCCCTAATCTCTCTCGGGAGGGATGATCTGGAGTCCGTTTGGGGCTCCGGAGAGGGGGATTCGTCGCCGTCATCATCATCAACCATCCTCCATCACCAATTTCATGATGCTCACCGCCGTGCGTGAGTAATTCCATCGTAGGCTTGCTGGACGGTGATGGGTTGGATTAGATTTACCATGTAATCAAGTTAGTTTTGTTAGGGTTTGATCCCTAGTGTCCACTATGTTCTGAGATTGATGTTGCTATGACTTTGCTATGCTTAATTCTTATCACTAGGGCCCGAGTGCCATGATTTCAGATCTGAACCTATTATGTTTTCATGAATATATGCGTGTTCTTCATCCTATCTTGCAAGTCTATAGTCACCTATTATGTGTTATGATCCGACAACCCCGAAGTGACAATAATTGGGATACTTCTCGGTGATAACCGTAGTTTGAGGGGTTCATGTATTCACTATGTGCTAATGCTTTGTCCCGGTTCTCTATTAAAAGGAGGCCTTAATATCCCTTAGTTTCCGCTAGGACCCCGCTTCCACGGGAGGGTAGGACAAAAGACGTCATGCAAGTTCTTCTCCATAAGCACGTGTGACTATTTACGGAATACATGCCTACATTACATTGATGAATTGGAGCTAGTTCTATATCACCCTATGTTATAACTATTGCATGAGGAATTGCATCCGGCATAATTATCCATCACTGATCCATTGCCTACGAGCTTTTCATATATTGTTCTTCTCTTATTTACTTTTTCATTGCTACTGTTACAATCACTACAAAAACCCAAAAACATTTATCTTTACCTTTGCTACTGTTACCTTTATTATCATACCATTTTTGCTACTAAACACTTTGCTGCAGATACTAAGTTATCCAGGAGTGGTTGAATTGACAACTCAACTACTAATACTCAAGAATATTCTTTGGCTCCCCTTGTGTCGAATCAATAAATTTGGGTTGAATACTCTACCCTCGAAAGCTGTTGCGATCCCCTATACTTGTGGGTTATCATCGTGCCGAGACACCACGTGATGATCGGGTGTGATAAGCTCTACGTTCACATACAACGGGTGCAAGCCAGTTTTGCACAGGCAGAATACTCGGGTTAAACTTGATGAGCCTAGCATATGCAGATATGGCCTCGGAACACTGAGACCGAAAGGTCGAGCGTGAATCATATAGTAGATATGATCAACATAGTGATGTTCACCATTGAAAATGACTCCATGTCACATGATGACCGGACATGGTTTAGTTGATATGGATCAGGCAATCACTTAGATGATTAGAGGGATGTCTATCTAAGTGTGAGTTCTTAAGTAATATGATTAATTGAACTTTAATTTATCATGAACTTAGTACCTGATAGTATTTTGCATGTCTATGTTGTAGATCAATAGCTCGCGTATAGCTCCCCTGTTTTATTCTTGATATGTTCCTAGAGAAAAATAAGTTGAAACATGTTAGCAGCAATGTTGTGGACTAGCTCCGTTATCTGAGGATTATCCTCATTGCTGCATAGAAGAATTATGTCCTTAATGCACCGCTAGGTGATGGACCTATTGCAGGAGCAGATGCAGACGTTATGAATGTTTGGCAAAGCTCGGTATGATGACTACTTGATAGTTTAGTGGACCATGCTTTACGGCTTAGAATTAGGACTTCAAAAGCATTTTGAACGCCATGGAACATATAAGATGTTCCAAGAGTTGAAATTTGTATTTCAGACTCATGCCTGAGTCAAGAGGTATGAGACCTCTGACAAGTATTTTGCCTACAAGATGGAGGAGAATAGCTCAACTTTTGAGCATGTGCTCAGAATGCCTGAGTACTACAATTGCTTGAATCGAGTGGGAGTTAATCTTCCAGATAAGACAGTGATTGACAGAGTTCTCTAGTCACTATCACCAAGTTACTAGAACTTCGTGATGAACTATAATATGTAAGGGATGACGAAAATGATTCCCGAGCTCTTCCGATGCTGAAATCAGCAAAGGTAGAAATCAAGAAAAAGCATCAAGTGTTGATGGTTGATAAGACCATTAGTTTCAAGTAAAAGGGCAACGGAAAGAAGGGGAACTTCAAGAAGAATGGCAAGCAAGTTGCCACTCCCATGAAGAAGCCCAAAGCTAGACCCAAACCTGAAACTGGGTGCTCCAACTACAAAGGAAATGGTCACTGGAAGTGGAACTACCCTAGATACTTGGCGGATAAGAAGGATGGCAAAGTGAACAAAGGTATATTTGATATACATGTTATTGATGTGTATTTTGCTAGTGTTTATAGCAACCCCTCAGTATTTGATACTAGTTCAGATTCTAAGAGTAGTAACTCGAAATGGGAGTTGCAAAATAAACAGAGACTAGTTAAGGGCAACGTGATGATGTGAGTTGGAAGTGATTCAAAGGTTGATAAGATCACCACCTCACAATCCCTTTACCTTCGAGATTAGTGTTGAACCTAAAATAAAAGTTATTTGGTGTTTGCGTTGAGCATGAATATGATTGGATCATGTTTATTGCGATACGGTTATTCATTTAAGTCAAAGAATAATTGTTGTTCTATTTACATGAATAAAACCTTCTATGGTCATACACTCAATATAAATGGTTTATTGTATCTCAATCTTAATGATACACATATTCATAATATTGAAGCCAAAATATGCAAAGTTAATAATGATAGTGCAACTTATATGTGGCACTGCCGTTTAGGTCATATTGGTGTAAAGCGCATGAAGAAATCCATGCTAATGGATTTTTGGAATCAGTTGATTATGAATCACTTAATGCTTGCGAACCATGCCTCATGGGCAAGATGACTAAGACTCCGTTCTCTGGAACAATGGAGCAAGCAACCGACTTATTTTAAATAATACATACTGATGTATGCGGTCTGATGAGTGTAGAGGCTTGCGGTGGGTATCGTTATTTTCTGACCTTCACAGATGATTTGAGCAGATATGGGTATCTCTACTTGATGAAACATTTGAAACATTTGAAAAGTTCAAAGAATTTCAGAGTAAAGTGGAAAATCATCATAACAAGAAAATAAAGTTTCTACAATCTGATTGCAGAGACGAATATTTGAGTTACGAGTCTGGTCTTCATTTGAAACAATGTGGAATAGTTTCACAACTCACGCCACCGGGAACCACTACAAAAAAAGACACATCCGTGACATTTTGGGCCGAACAATTTTTTTCTGTCATACTTATGACACTTCTATGACGATTATTGTGACAAAACCCGGTATCATCACAAATGTGGTGGGCTCCTACATCTATGACAAAAAATCATGATAGAAAATGGGCTTTTCGTCATGGGCGAGCCGGAGACGCAATTGCATGACATTCTTTGGGTCGTCCATGACGAAAAAACCATGGTAGAAGCGAGGGCGAGGAAAATATTGGGGTGTTCCTGGTTACGGTGGGTGGTCGGGGCCAAGCGATGCGCGTTTCTCTCGTACACGCACGCGCGTGGGTGCGAGGCATTTGGCTCTAACTGAACCCGAGTGATTGCACTGCAGGCTATGTGTTACTGAACCCGAGCGATCGATCGATGGCTGTTAACTGAACCTGATCGAGAGATTCCTTCGCTACTGCTGCTAACTGAAGCCGATCAATGCTGCCTCTGGATGAACAGTGAGCGTTGCTTGGGGCGTTTGGATGAACAGTTCCCGGTGGGGGTGGATGGATAGGACCCCGTGGTGTTGCCTCTGGATGAACAGGACCCTGATCGATCGAGCCGGTTGGGGCTGGATGAGCAGGACCCCGTGGAGGGCTGGATGAATAGGACCACCCCGTGGAGGGCTGCATGAACAGTAGACAGTGGAGGGCTGCATGAACAGTACCCCGTGGAGGGGTGGTTGAACAGGAGCCCGTGGAGAGAGCTGGTTGAACAGTAGCCGGTGGAGTAGCACGTGGTGGAGGCTGGATGAACAGGAGCCCGTGGATGAACAGTCGTAGGTGGAGGCTGGAGGAGGTTGACGATGGATGAATAATAGCCCATGGAGGATGGAGGGGGTCAATGGTGGAGATGAACAGTATCCCGTGGAGTCCCATTTTGCGATACGCCACACCCCTCCCGATGAATACGACCCCCGTTTCGACCGTAGCACTCCAACACAAGTCCGTTTCCTCTGTTTTGCGGTACGCCACACCCCTCCTTATGAACAGGACCCCCGTTTCGACCGTAGGAGGTCTGTTTCCTCCGTTTTGCGGTACGCCAGACCCCTCCTGATGAACATGATCCCGTTTTGAACGTAGCCGGTCGAACACAAGGCCGTTGCCTCCGTTCTGCGGTACGCCATGCCTCTTTTCCATCGGTTGTTTTTTCCAAGCCGGTTGGCTCCCATGCATTCCGTTGCCTCTCGATGAACACGACGCATTCCGTTGCCTAGCCATGAACACAAAGACGATGTTGTTTTTTTTGCGTGCAACAACGACGCTGTTTCTCCGTTCCGACCCAGCCATGTACATGAGCCCTAGCCGTACGTATGCGCGAGTAGGCATTCGAGACCCCGCCCGTATGTACGTACGTGGCCGTATTTTCTTTCTTGCACACTGGCCGTTGTACGTACGTGTACATGCTACGTGCGCACCTCTACTACGACATGCGACCCTCTACATCGACCAGTATGTACGTACACGTTCGCGACCAGAATGACAACGCTACGTATGCTTCGACCAGGTGGGTCCCGACTGTCAGGCAATTCCTTGTGTGCGAAGATGTAGCTGGTGGGTCACAGCAGTCAGGGGGGCGAATCGTTTTTTACTCGGATGCACTTCCTTGCATGTGAAGATGTAGCTGGTGGGTCCGTGCAGTCAGGGGGGAAACATTTTTCTTGTGAAATACGGTGGCCCATCAGGTGGGTCCCTGCTGTCAGGTGGAGGAATAATTATTTTCCACGTAATAAGGAGGCACTTCCTTGCAGCCGTCATGGACCTAGCTGTCAGCCTCTCCACGTATAGTATTCTTCCGATGGAAGTCGGTCGTTAACCACATTGACCGCGCCGCGCCGAGAGCACCACAGCGGTGGACGACAATGAGGCCTAGGAAGGGGACGACGCGGCAGTGGAAGCCCACACGGAGAGGAGTACGAGGGTTCACTGGTTCGGCTGCAGTGTGAGGCTGCCGTTGTCGCAGAATAACATGGGGTGTGGGTGAGTAGAGGGATGCCCTGTCCAGCGGTGGGAGTAATAGGGGGCGGTGAGGCCTCCGCGGCATCACAGCTGGCCACGAGAGGCAGGAGCATGCGGCATGACCGACACTGCTTTGGGCGGCTGGAGCAAGAGGACCAGAGGTTGAAGAAGCACTACGGCCGTTGGATGGACATCATATGGTCACTACAGCTAGAATCGTTTATATTGACTAAGTTGACAAAGCCCTTGGTACGCGTCAACTTAGTAGGCCCATAGGTCAGCCTCCGAAATGGTGTGCCCCAGATGTCACGGGGAGGAATCATTTTTGGGCGGTTGAAGCAAGAATATCCGAGATTGAAGAAGAAGCACGACATTCGTTGGATGGATATCCAATGGCCACAGCTGCCAGAACCGTGTGTTGTTGACAAAGCCTCACATACGCGTCAACTTAGTTTTTTTAGGGGACGCGTCAAATTAGAAGGCCCACAAGTGTGTGGCAGAGAACATATAGCCCATTTGCGATTTGTAAGAATCTACAACCCATTTTTTTAATTCTAATGGAATTTACTACAGCCCATTTACAGTTTGTTAAAAGTACAACCCATTTTCTAGCTAGGACAACGATTAATAATTTCAACCAACTGCTCAAAACATAATTCAAAAAAATTTCCCACATTTTTATGGGATCCGAAATATTTTTATCCGAAATTTGTTGTCATATTAAATATAATTTCAAAATAAAGTTGTATTACGGTAAAATTCAACGAAATATTGCGCGCGCAACAAGTAATGTAATTAAAATTTTCAAATTCCAAAAATAATATATTTTTAAACTAATTACGCGTTTGGTGCATTTTTTTTTAGTTACTGCCCAGTTATTATAATTACATCTCATTTATTATTTCTTAAAGTCCATTTTCTTGTAAAGCCTAATGCATACCTCCTAGGAAAGTTTGCAGCCCAGCGGGGCTGAGAATAACAAGTTGACCCGGATATTGTGTACAACTGTCGTCCCAGTTGCATTGCTGATGTTGAAAAAAAGGCCTGTGTAGTACAGTACAACCTAACATGGCTACTCAGCCCACATTCAGCGACGCTGGAAAGGCCCAAACAAGGCTTTTGTACAACTTTTTGAAGTCAGTGAGCTCAATTAATAACTTAAGAAAAAAGTTAGATTACAGTGGAACCTAATTAAAAGCTGCCACGAGCAAAGAAATAATTCAATGGGTCCCACTTGTGTGTGTGTGTGTGTGTGTGTGTGTGTGAGAGAGAGAGAGAGAGAGAGAGAGAGACCCATTGGTCGATGCTCGTAAATACATCTTTCAGCCATATGCATTGCTGATGCTCAGTAAAAACTTATATAGTTGACACAATCATATAGAACATCATAGCACACTGAACTTGCATACAAAAATTTCACGCAGGCAGAACAATCAGGATGGAAGCAGTGGATCGCTATGGGTAGGGCTATATTGAAACCAACAAACTCGGTTATCAATGACGGGGAAATATCTTGAATGATGTGCAAAGAAAACAAACAAACAACACAATAAGTTCTGCTAGCACATTAAGTTGACGTAAAACCCTTTCTACAAAAAGTTCAGGTACAAAATTAGAACAAGTCACAACCAAATGTACTGCCACATCAGTGCTTCACACCCATAGCTCAGATTTAACTAGTATCTGACAAGATTCAGTTGTTACCTCAAATTAGAGCACATCCAGGCAGCCAGCCCTGCCTCTTCTCCCAAAGAAGCAGTGGCCTCCACCGCGCGATGGAGTAGGTGAGAATATAAAAAATACTGGCAAAAGAATCAAGGCCAGGGGGCCCACACCCTGTCCACGAGGATGGGGGGCGCGCCCCCTCCCCCTGGGCGCGCCCCCTGTCTTGTGGGCCCCATGATGCTCCACCGACCTCAACTCCAACTCTATATATCCCGTTTTGCGGAGAGAAAAATCAGAGAGAAAGTTTCATCGCGTTTTACGATACGGAGCCGCTGCCAAGCCCTAATCTCTCTCGAGAGGGCTGATCTGGAGTCCGTTCGAGGCTCCGGAGAGGGGGATTCATCGCCATTGTCATCATCAACCATCCTCCATCACCTATTTCATGATGCTCACCGCCGTGCGTGAGTAATTCCATCATAGGCTTGCTGGACGGTGATGGGTTGGATGAGATTTACCATGTAATCGAGTTAGTTTTGTTAGGGTTTGATCCCTAGAATCCATTATGTTCTAAGATTGATGTTGCTATGACTTTGCTATGCTTAATGCTTGTCACTAGGGCCCTAGTGCCATGATTTCAGATCTGAACCTATTATGTTTTCATGAATATATGTGAGTTCTTGATCCTATCTTGCAAGTCTATAGTCACCTATTATTTGTTATGATCTGACAACCCCGAAGTGACAATAATCGGGATACTTCTTGGTGATGACCGTAGTTTGAGGAGTTCATGTATTCACTATGTGTTAATGCTTTGGTCTGGTACCCTATTAAAAGGAGGCCTTAATATCCCTTAGTTTCCATTAGGACCCCGCTGCCACGGGAGGGTAGGACAAAAGATGTCATGCAAGTTCTTTTCCATAAGCACGTATGACTATATTCGGAATACATGCCTACATTACATTGATGAATTGGAGCTAGTTCTGTGTCACCCTAGGTTATAACTATTACATGAGGAATCGCATCCGACATAATTATCCATCACAGATCCAATGCCTACGAGCTTTTCACATATTGTGCTTTGCTTATTTACTTTACCGTTGCTACTTTTACAATTACTACAAAACTGCTACTGTTACTTTTGCTACTGTTACCATTACTATCATACTACTTTGCTACTAAATACTTTGCTGCAGATACTAAGTTATCCAGGTGTGGTTGAATTGACAACTCAACTGCTAATACTTGAGAATATTCTTTGGCTCCCCTTGTGTTGAATCAATAAATTTGGGTTGAATACTCTACCCTCGAAATATTTTGCGATCCCCTATACTTGTGGGTCATCAAGACTAATTTCTGGCGCCGTTGCCTAGGAGCATAGCTCTATTCTTTGAGTCACTTGGGATTTATATTTGCTGATCACTATGAAGAACTTGAAATATGCAAGACCTCAAGATCTCCGGCTCGGAGATCCGCGTTGACCGGCGACATGATAGTGCGCTTGAGTACAGGGAGTACAGGAGGGGGATTTGGGGGAACTGGAGTAGGAATCGAGATTCCAGAGGTGGGGGAGGGGCAGGAGATTGGGGATGAAAAGTTAGCATGAATTTCGAACACACGCCAATATGCTCTCGACACGCAAGCGCACAAAAACACCGGTGGTGCCCACATGTCGGCCTAAGAGTCCTTATCTTTCTTTTTTGGAGAGCCCGGCCTTTTTTTGAGGATCTTTTGAGAGCCCGGCCTGAGAGTCATAATTGACCTGTTTGGCATTGCGTTACTACTCGACCCATATTCAAGGACACCTCACTGGCCCAAACAAGTGTACATCATCGAAAAGACACTGAGCTCAAATTATATAACTTGAAAAAAGGAGATACACTCTGAACACTGAAGAATGGTGATGCCCTCATTTAGCCCATCAGTAGTTCGAGACAATAAACAGTTCGAAACAACGATATATACAACATTCAAACACTGATTAGTGACTACTACTGACATAAACATCAAGACATGATAGTTCATAAGAAGTCTTGCTACACCACCAAAATACACCCATCTACAGCGCTCAGACTCTCATGATCCAGACGAGAATGGCATTCTAAACAGAGGCAACTATTACATAGTAAGAGTGAGATAGACGAGGATGACCAAATGATAAGGAATATGCCTAAGAAAAGAAAGAACTACCCATCCAGAACAAGCAACAAATACAACAAAGTCATTCGAAGAGATGATCCAACACCATCATAATTTGCAGCCCCGCTTTAGCGACCAATGATCCGGAGACACCAGTACTCCACCCTTTCGACGCAACAGCCCAATTACCTATCAACCTGAAGGCTTGAACCACATCACTCCATGTCGTAATTGAGACATCCAAGAATCAAAGTTAATCTGGATGCCATTGTCATTCTCACCTTGTTTTGGCTCCAGGCTGTATCGTTGACAATCAGGGGAGTTTGCTCCCGAACTCCGAGGGCTCGCCGTGTAGACGCAGTTTTCCATAGCAAACAGAGCCTCTCTGCCATCAAGGTGCTTGCCAATGGTGATCTCCTAGTTAATCGGATAATTGAGTCTGAAAAAAGAGAGTGTGAACGAAGGCTGTTTACCCGCCTCCAACTAAAAAATCCTGAAGGCCCCAACAAGCTGGTATCCTGCTCATATACGTAACAACCACTGTCTGGATACTCACGTATTTCACGGTGCTTGTATACAGTGGGGTTTTTGCAATATAAATTTTCCGGCTCATGTGTCCGAATGATCATCAGTCTTCTACCGTTGTCTGATCGAGCGAGGAACTAGTTGTGCTTCCCTGTTTTTGGCAAAGGTGGTGTGATTACAAAGGGTACTAACTGCAAGGACACTGCATCATATCAAAAAGTACAAGCATTATTAATGTAAGATCAACATTGTTCAGAGTATGAGTAGGATAATGCAAGAAACAACATTGATATGTCCCTGTTGGAACTAGGAGGAAAATACAGGGAAATGTATACTAGGTTCGAAAATATAGAAGTGCCATGCATGGTTATACTCATATTATCGCGCAATCGATTCTTCACAGGAAACTACCATGTCATGCATGTTATGTAATCATGTTCTGTCCTCACAAACAAATTCTTTAAGGTAACTAACAGACCATGCATTGTTATATACTCGTGTTCTGTGGGCAAATTTTTTGTGAGGATATTATTCTAGCCATTGATTGCTGAAGGGCGAATATAGGTATGTACACATGGTAAGCATTACAGGATTTCACTACTTCCAAATGTAGAGTTCTCCATATGCACATTTACTTCCCTAATGTATGGTTAGATGAAACCAACAGTATGGTGCATGTTTCTACATCATGAAATGAGGAAACTAACATGGCCATTGATAAACACTCATATTTAGTAGTAGTATATAGACTACTGTAAAATAAGGAGAATATCCATATATTCCTAACCGTTTGATTATTCAGGGGTACAAATTGGCTGTAATAACACGGTCACAATCGCATGAATTAACTCATTCCAAATATAGCTAATTTACAACGTCTCTAATACATTGCCATAGTTCTACTCAAATTCTGCTCAAACAGGGATATGCCAATCATCACAAAAAGTTCACATAGTGTCATGGCGTCATCATTAACATGAGATGGAAACAACTTACACGCGCCATCCCAGCAATATGTGGCGCCATCTACTTTGTCGATCGCGTAGATGATGCCATTTTGTTCAATAGCATCACAAAATTGTATCAGCTTTGATGATGATCCACTACGAGCTGAGTTGTCTCCAGCTAAAGAAGGCACCAGCGTAAAGATAGGCGAGTCCGCGGTTGAACAAGGCAATTAGCTTGAAATCTGCGTAATTCGCATGTCGTGTGGGCACTTGGCAGATTACAATCTTTTGCAAAACAAGGTCCGTCCAACTGACGTGGTAATCTAGATGACTTGGACCGCGATGGTAAAACTCTATATAATCCAACGGAGGAAGGATAATCTCATGGGAGGTCTGGAAGTTCACGAGCACCAACTTTTTACCGTCTTCTCTGAAGGCAGCCATCTAGTGGGAGTTCATGCCGACCCAGTACATACCTGCCAAAAAGTTTCGGGCGATGGTGATCGGATCAAAGTCGAGGGAAATGATGTATGACGACCCACTACATACCTGCAAAGAAGTTTTGGCTAATGGAGATCGGATTGAAGTCGAGGGGCATCATGTATGCCTCCGTATCATGGTGAGCCAATCTCGCAAGACCAGATAGCAGCAAGCAGGTTGTCTAGAAAAGCTTAGGCCTCGCTTCAATGATGGTCATGTGCATGCCCCTCGAGCATGCAGCCAGCCGTAGGGCGCTCAACATATTCATACACGAACAATAAAGGTCGAGGACGTCATTGGGGAGATTGCTCCAATCGCGGCTCATATGGATGCTGCGCAGTTTGCGTTCGGCCATGGTGGAGTTTGGAAGGTGGGGTTTTGGGGGGCTTGATTTATGAGGGAGAAGGCTGTCAGTGCTGGAGTGGCTAGCGAGTGAATAGTGGTACTAGGGGAGGCGAGCGAGGCGAGGGTACGCGGGGGCACAGTGAGATGATGAAGAGTGACATCAGGATCTCTGGTGAGACGGAGATGAAGATGGAGTGGTGCTAGGGGAGAGGGAGATGATGCGAGGCATGCTATACAGCGGCGGTGACAGTGACTGCATAGTGCACAAGGTGAGGCTGACTTTGGTAACCCGGACATGCAGTCTGGACTGCTGTCACCTCGGGCGTAGGGTCTTGTCACTTCACTGTGAGGACCGGATGAATACTAGTATTTTGACCATCAAGTGTACCACAGTTGTACTACTACTAGTAGTAGGAGTAGTAGGAACATGAGTAGTACTCCCATGCTAGCATGCCTCTGGGTCCACTTCATCCTCCAACTATCATCCATATTGCGAGTAGAACCAAATTCTCGTGCATGCGGAAGCGCGAAGAAGGAATTTTACTTTTTTGAGGATAACCGCATATTCCTTAACCGTAGTAGGAACATGAGTAGTACTCCCTTCGGTCCTATTTTGTCTACGCATAACTTTTTCCAGTATTTCTCCAATTAGTCTGCATATATACCCTTTTGCATGTGCCCATTTCTCTCCATGCCCCGCATTCACAGCATTAATTAGCGTACGCATGAGCAGTTGCAGCCAGACTCCAGCCAATAAATTGCAGCATGCAAGTGGGCCATTCTGTGCGCGTGGGAGAGAGAAAAGGCAACCGAAGAGCCCATCCAATCCATTGCATGCAGCAGTCAAACCACTGCAGCTCTCCTCATGCATGTGCTTAACTTCTCCCATTTACTTCTCCATGGGGAACCGATTTTCCTCGGCTTTTTCACTACTCCTTGATCTTCATTTGCATGCAAACCACACTGCATTCACATTGTTTTAACCTCTTCACATCCTCTTGGAGTAATTCCGAAGCCCCTATAAATAATCATCTTGTTCAGTTAGACTAGCCATCTAATCCCAATTCTCCAAACCATAGCCCTCCGGTCCAGCGGTTCCAAATGGCGAAAGAGATCGAGATGCAGGTTTTTAGCGTCCAACATGTCCTCGTTAAAGGCTCGTTGAGCATAGTTGCCACAGTCACCGATCACCCAAGGGTTGTTCGGAAGTGGATCAACAATGTATCCAACTCCCTCCAAAAGGTGGAGATGAATGTCATTGGTCTCGACGTAGAGTACACGGAGCATGCCACCGGGAAGATCCAACGCGCCGCTGTCCTCCAGCTGTGCCTCGAAGATGATGTTTTGGTGTACCACATCATACACGCGCCCTCCATACCAGGTGAGCTTCACGATTTCTTGTCTCGGGAGGACATATACTTCTGTGGGGCAGCCATCGCAGGGGACAAACAGAAGTTGGAGCCGTACAAGCTTGATTTGAAAAGCATCGCTGACCTACAAACCCAAATAAAAATTCATGTAGAAGATTGTGATAAACGACACCATCCCTATTCGACGTAGCAATTTTTTTGCCAGGTGACGAGACGCTGACATGAAGGTCGTCTGGATGGGAGAATTATCCCTTGATGTACGAGCGGATAAAATATGCTGCCCTCAATGCCCGTGTGAGTTTCGAGATAGCTGCAAGGTCCAGAGAGCTTGTTCTGAAGCCGTCTCCCACAGAAAATGAGAACAAGAACAACAAGAAGAAGAAGATGCTGCACCAGCAGTAGGGCATTATGGATGGATGAACTATTTCCTCTCTTGTAAAAAAATATTCCCTCTCTCTGTATATTGATATAGATGGACTATTTCGATGGTGTGCATGTCTTTGGAACAAGTAGTAGCATGGGTCCGCTTGACTATAAGGAACTATTTATCCACCTAGCTTTCTCTACTACTCCTTCCAGTGATCGTTATGCAATGCATGTGTCCGTAGACATGACAGCTTGTCCATGGAAGTTCAACTACGGCGGCCATCACGTTTCATCCACTGCCACTCGCGATTCCCACGACGCCGCTCCAACCCACGGCACCACGTCCCCCGACGTGCGCCTCACCCCTCTCGGCTGCACCGCCCCTCTGCCTTTGTGTGCCTGACATGTGGGCCACCTTAAATGCGGCGAGCATCAAGTTTCTACCACAGCCACACGCGATTCCCATGACGTCGCACGAACCCATGACACCACACGTCCCCGACCTATGGCTCACCCCTCTCGGCCCCACTGACCCTCTGCCTTCGGGAGCATTACATGTGGACCAACCACCTGTCGGGTCCACATGTTATTGACTCAAAGGTAGGTGTAGTAAGGCGCTGAAGCTCAGTCCCGAGGGCCCTGAGAGGGAAATGTAACTCCTGCGCTGCTAACTCTTGAGCACTGCGTTGGTTTTCCCTTGAAGAAGAAAGGGTGATGCAACAAAGTAGCGTAAGTATTTCCCTTAGTTTTTGAGAACCAAGGTATCAATCCAGTAGGAGGCCACACGCAAGTCCATCGTACCTACACAAACAGACAAGAACCTTGCAACCAACGCAATAAAGGGGTTGTCAATCCCTTCACGGCCCCTTGCAAAAGTGAGATCTGATAGAGATGATAAGATAATATTTTTGGTATTTTTATGATAAAGACTAAAAGTAAAGAAAGCAAAGTAAACAAAGATAGAAATAGCTTGTTGACGGGAAATTAATATGATGGAGAATAGACCCGGGGCCCATAGGTTTCACTAGTGCTTCTCTCAAGATAGCATAAGTATTACGGTGGGTAAACAAATTACTGTCGAGCAATTTATAGAAAAGTGCATAATTATGAGAATATCTAGGTATGATCATGTATATAGGCATCACGTCCATGACAACTAGACCGACTCATGCCTGCATCTACTACTATTACTCCACACATCGACCGCTATCCAGCATGCATCTAGAGTATTAAGTTCATAAGAACGGAGTAATGCTTTAAGAAAGATGACATGATTTAGAGGGATAAACTCATGCAATATGATATAAACCCCATCTTTTTATCCTCGATGGAAACAATACAATACGTGTCGTTTTCCCTACTGTCACTGGGATCGAGCACCGCAAGATTGAACCCAAAGCTAAGCACTTTTCTCATTGCAATAAAGATCAATCTAGTAGGCCAAACAAACTGATAATTCGAAGAGACTTGCAAAGATAACCAATCATACATAAAAGAATTCTGAGAAGATTCAAATATTGTTCATAGATAATCTTGATCATAAACCCGCAATTCATCGGATCTCGACAAACACACCACAAAAAGAGTTAAATCGAATAGATCTCCAAGAAGATCGAGGAGAACTTTGTATTGAGATCCAAAGAGAGAGAAGAAGCCATCTAGCTAATAACTATGGACCTGAAGGTCTGAGGTAAACTACTCACTCATCATCGGAGAGGCTATGGTGTTGATGTAGAAGCCCTCCATGATCAATGCCCCCTCCGGTGCAGTGCCAGAAATGGCCCGAAGATGGGATCTCACGGGTACAGAAGGTTGTGGCATGGAATTAGGTTTTCGTGGTGCTCCTCGATGGTTTCAGGGTACATAGGTATATATAGGAGGAAGAAGTAGGTTGGTGGAGCCACGAGGGGCCCACGAGGGTGGAGGGCGCGCCCCCTGCCTCGTGGCCTCCTCGTTGATTGCTTGACGTCCACTCCAAGTCCTCTGGATCATGTTTGTTCCAAAAATTACTCTCCCGAAGGTTTCATTCCGTTTGGACTCCGTTTGATATTCCTTTTCTACAAAACACTGAAATAGGCAAAGAAACAATTTGCACTGGGCCTTGGGTTAATAGGTTAGTCCCAAAAATAATATAAAGTGTATGAATAAGCCCATTAAACATCCAAAACAGAATATAATAGCATGGAGCAATCAAAAATTATAGATACGTTGGAGATGTATCATGCGCCAGGCTGGTGCTACCGCTGCACGAACTCGTGCCAAACTTGAGATTTGTTTCTTTACTATACATGCACTCAACGATTTAATGGAAATTGTAATCTCAACATGTGATGGGGAGCTCTAAATTTGAATTTGAAACTTATAAAATGAAAAGATTCAAAACAAATAAACTGGGAGAGAGGGAGTATATCGTAGGATGTGTCCCATTTGAAACAAGTCCCCTGGGTTGTCACCGCGAAGATGTGGTTAGAAAGGAGCACAGGGTCTTCGTACTCGTACGACAACAAATCGGCCGCAGACAACATGGTCCACCTTTGAACGCAATGTGCAAGGTTCGTGCTATCTTATTCAATCTCACCGTGGTTCCATCGTACCAGTTCATGCGGTGGCCCGTTGCATGGCTGATCCCAATGTTGGACCAAGGTTCTACGGGAACGGTGTCACCGTTGTAAATGTTGTGCAAATTGATGTTGGTACCCTCCCGTACATATACAAGCCAATATCCACTCGCACCGAGCCTAACCCGTGAAATAGTGGGCGGGGGGAGAATTAGGAAATGGACACGGAAGTAGTCTTTAGAATGCATTTACTACGTGATCAAACTCATCTTACCTTCTCATCGGAGGAAATCCTAGTGCCCCTCAACGACGGCATCTCAAGGGGCATCAACTTGCAACTACGGCCACGCCGCACTGGAGAGACCCCCAAGGAAACATCCTCGTGTGTTCCACGGAACATCAAGATGCATTTGTATGAGTAGTTTATCTTGTGAGAGAAAAGGATGAATGAGGGAAGGCCTCTAGAGATAGATATAGACACTACTACTACCAATGTGCTGGCCCGGGCGTTGCAATGGATCCAAAGTAGTAGAATAATACTTGTTCATGTGCTTGAAATATAAACACTCTAGTTTTGATATACATGTGTCAGCAGACATGACAGCTTGTCCATGGAAGTTGAACCACGGCGACCATCACGTTTCTTGTTTCTACCACTGCCACACCCACACGCGATTCCCACGACGCCGCTCCAACCGTATCTGTAAGCATGACGTCCCCTGATGTGGACATGGATCCTCTGACGTGGCTACCACTGCCTTATCCTGCCTTTCCTTCGCTGACTGGTGGAACCCACACTTGGGGGTCCCACATGTCAGTGATAGAATGGTAGGATTGTTCACGTTAGGGGATCCTCATCCCCCCGACGTGCGCCTCATCCCTCTCGGCCCCACTGCTCCTCTGCCTTTGTGTGCATGACATGCAGGCCAGCTGAACTGCGGCGACCGTCAACTTTCTACCACATCCACACCCGATTGGACGCGGTTTGCCTGCTCCACTGCTGTGCTTCGATCCGTACTCCTGCACCATAGAATTTTCATCCAGCGGTTGTGACACATTTCGTCCCGGGCATCAATCCTCAGCTGGAGTACTTCTGTACTACAGGTAGTACCCGTTGGTGTGGCCATCTACGCCTCGTAACGGCCCGACGCCCAGCTGTGGCACCCTCGCCATGGCCACTCCACCACCGGCCGGTTCATCTCGAACGAGTGAGTCGCGAACCACACCACCACCATGAGAATGACATGTGGGCTAGTCGCATTTAAGGTCCGCATGTCATTGACTCATAGGCCGGGCACTAAGCCACTAAAGTTTGGTCCCGTGGGCCCCGAGAGGGAAATTTAACTCATGTGGCAGGCCTTGTGGTGCTCCCGCAGTACGAGCTCATGCCAAACCCGGAATTTGTTTCTTACTACTACCAACTACTAGTAAGGTACACGTGCATTGCACGCATGATATTCTGGTGGTTTGTGCATTATGCTTCTGCATGTGGAGTCTTCTAGATTCTACATGTGGCAAAATCTGGTGGAATGTAGATGATATCCAACGGCCAGTAGTGCTCAGATTTGCCATCTTTGTACAGTCGTATTGGCTTCACACACTATATAGGGGTATAGATGTTTGGTTTGCAGCCTAAGGTTGCCACGCCTAAGCTTAGGCGTGCCACAATTGTGTTTGGTTGCATTCTCGTCTCAGCATAGTTGTTCCCTCTTCATGCATGCTCAACTCAACACCCCTCTTCATGTATGCTCTCTTCATGCATGCTTCTAGTGTATTTGTGCTAAGCTAGTGTGGACTCATGCACCCTCCAGACACTCAACCAAACATCCAAAAGTGGTTCGAGAAGGGAACTCTTGGGATCATGCACCCTTCATACACCCTACCAAACACACCAGGCATGTGTTTGGTTCATTGCTACACTTGTGGCTTGCCACACTTCTCTAGCTACATGGTCCACATGTCATAGACTCAACTTCTTGCCAAATCTTGCCACACTTGTGGTGGCCATTTTTTTAGCCACATTTTTTGTGGCAGACACACTTTTCCTAAGCTTAGTTGTGGAAAAGTTAGTCATGAATGAAGTTCAACCATGGAGTCTTCTAGATTCTACATGTGGCAGAATCTGGTGGAATGTAGATGATATCCAACGGCCAGTAGCGCTCCGATTTTCCATCTTTGTACCGTCGGATTGGCTTCATCCAACGACCAACTTTCAAAGTTATTCACACACTATATAGGGGGTATATATATAGATGTGCCGGCCCGTTGCAATGGATCCAAAGTATATCTGTTTAGTGGAGTGCACTCTAAACACATTATCTATTTATTTTCTCTAACCTTTCGTAGACATGCAACCAAGCCACATAAGCTTCATGGGTGCCCCCCACATGATATTATTCATACTACGTTGACTGGAAAAAAGATAAATCATCCAAAACAAGATCTTCTCGTTTTTTGTTCCTTCGATGCTATGCCGTGCACGTACCTACTAGTTGTTTAGTGGTAGTACTAGTTGTATAGTAGTACAAACTTGGTACTAGTAGGAGTAGAGTAGTACGGAATGCTCATACTCTATCAACGAGCCCCATCTGACACCAAATTTCTTGGCTTCCGTGATACAACTAGATCTTCCCCACATTTATGTTTTCCAACCTGGCGGCAGGCGGGGTGCAGTTTGCCAATAGTCGGTTTGCTCAACGATGGTCCCACATGAAAGTGAAAATGCTAGGCAACACACCTTCCCTAAGCTATGTGTCGTGCCGGACGGGCCGTGGAGTAGTCCCGATTCCCGAGCGTGTGAGGGGGGAGTGCGACACGAACGTGGTAGGCCTTTTCCTTTACTAGCAATGTGCCCGTGCATTGCGGCGGATCCAAAGTAGTAGAATAGTAGTACTTGTTCACAAACTTGAAAGAAATCACTCTTGTTTGGATGTACTCCTAATATATTACTCCATCCATTCCTAAATATTTGTCTTTTTAGAGATTTCAAATGGACTATCACATACGAATTATATAGACATATTTTGAAGTGTAGATTCAGTCATTTTGCTCCGTATGTAGTCACTTATTGAAATCTCTAGGAAGATAAATATTTAGGAACGGAGGGAGTACGTTTCACTCAAAATATATTTCTCAGGCTGTTTTGATGAGGTGAGGGAGGGATGTGGCGCTTTCAAGATAATAAGAGGTTTTCTACAAATTGGAGCAGAGAAGTGGGCTATTGTTGCAAAAATGCCACAACTTACCTCACAGCCGTTAGATGCAGATCTAATAGTCAGAAACGATGGATGGCAGACACACCACCATCACCAACTAAGTCTTCTATAGGAGTAGGAGTAGAGAAACATGTATAAATTGTAACATTTTGGTTCTGCTCCTTGGCACGATCGATAGATAGAAATAACGATTGGAAACGCTAGGGCGGGGCTATTTTCGCCAGATAAGCAGGGTACGTAGTAGCTAGGTTGGCGCATCGTCGGTTTGGTCACACGCGGTCCGACATGTTCTAGTGTTTCGAGCAAGATGCCCGCGCTTTGCACGAAGTTGGTGGAAAAGGTAAGCACAACTTATAAATTGACGGATGGAGTACTAGTTACAGTGATGCATATAATTAAGCAACGGGATCACACATGTCGGTATTGACTGGAACGAGAATGCAATAGCACAATAAGAATTAAGGCCACGATGACGATGCGATCGCAGTGGTGGTTACAGAAGGCAAGAAGAAAGATGCATCCATCAACGTACGACCTCCTCCTCCTCAACTTAGTGTGCCGGGCCACCGATCGGCAGCTAAGGAGTGGTGGCTTTTGAGGCAAGGTCGAGGTGCTTCTCAGCAAAGGCATCCAAGGCTTCCAGCCGGTTGAGGAAGGCCAACGTCGTAGTGTCCTCACTGGCCTTGTAGATACCTATGTACACGATTTTCTCATACACGTGGATGTGTAGGTCGACGAATTCTTGCAGGGCGAGGCGCCTCACGGCGAGCGCGACCTCCAGGTGGACATTCTTCGTGGCGTCGGCAGGCAGTCACAGGGCCACCATTGCTTGAAAGAGGTTCCGGTCATGGAGTCCGATTAGGGTGGCAGGCAATGAGGAGCCCGAGCGCGCGGGCTGGAGGAGTACGGCAATGTCGTCCGCGAGCTTCTTGAGGACGGTGAACTTGTTGGTGGTGGCAACGGTCATCTGGTCCAACTGAGAGTCGTAGTTGGCGTCGACGGCGACCATCCACCAGCCGGTCTCCAACACCGTCTGGAGACGGTCCTCGGTGCCATGCCACAGGCCGACGTCGTGGACCATCTGGCACAGCCGCTGGCCGCTCGCGTGCATCGCCGCCATGGGTCTGGAGTGAGCTCTTTTGCACTTAGTGTAGGTGCTTAGGCAAATGCTTAGGTGCGTACGATGTGGTAGATGCATTGGAATGGAGGGGCGCCTTTATATGAGGGAAAATTGTGTTGCATTCACATCGTGCATCCTCTTTTTCCCGGTCCTCCTCCCATTATTTCCCTCATGCGTTAATTGAAGGTGGATGCATTGGTCGTTCAACATTTCGGGAACTGCTACTCCCTCCCTCGTCTGCATTAAAGCCATATCAGGAACTGCGCCGCCCGCTGTCAAATCGAATAGTACTGTGCCGCCCGCTGCACGCCCGGCTAAACACGCCTCCTCGCCTCCATCAAACCCCTCCGTTAAACCTACATGCAAACAAAGAAACCTACTCCGGCCACACGTCCGTTCATGAGCGGGCCGGAATTAAACGCAACACCGGCCGAGCTCCTCCCGTCCACCCTCAGTTTAAACAAGGCCAGATGCCGGCCCAGCTCTTACCATCCGCCCTTTATTTACACAAGGTCAGACAGACAGCGGGCAAGAATCGCACCCCTCCGCCGCTCCCCCATCTCCTCCTTCACCATTTTCTCCACTCTTTCGATGGCTTCCGAGGAGCCGTTCTCTGGCATATTACCCGGCTCGGTGGCCCGCCGAGCCCTTCGGATACAGGCGAGGCCGCTCGGTCCTTCACCAACCTTGCTTGGCCCGATGGAGCCAGTTGCCGCCCCAAGCAGGCGCGTGGTTCAACAACTCGCCGCTCTAGTTCAGCTCAATGAGGAGTGGCGAGTTGCTCCACGCCATCACAGCAGCGAGCACACTGGTACGGGCGTCGTTGGTGCCGCGTCATATACCGCGCCACCAGTGTTTGCGGTGCCGCACCTCCCATTCTGTGGGCGCGCCTCCCGTGCCTGTGGCATCACCATGCTGGCAGAGACAGAAGCCGGGTGCGTGGAGAGCGACGAGTCGGTGGCCAGCTTCTCCGTGTCCGCCGCCATCATTGAGGAGAAGTAGAACACGGGAGGCCGCTGCCACTTGCATCCCATGAAGGCCACCGCCGAGGCAACGACTGCGCATTTAGGTGGTTTCTTTGCTTCTTCATCTCTTCCGAGGACCTTCGTCGACCCTGCAAGTGTCTGCCAGACATGTGGAAGACAAAGGGATCCGCGAGCGGCCATTTAGATTATGTACTCCCTCTCCAGCTGGCGGGAAATATTTGTTCTAAGAATGGATAAATTGTATGTATCTATAACTAAAATAAGTCTAGATACATCCATTTCTAGGACAAGTATTTCCGAACGGAGGGAGTATTAATTATGCCAAGAGAGCCGGATTGGCACCGCTTAGTTCATGTAAATGTAATGAAATCCATCATGTTTATATGAAGATCTGGCTTTTTTATACAAAATCCTTCATGCTTATATGAAACCAGTCCGTGTTCGCACGAATTTAACCTGGTTGGTTAGAGCTGTGAAAATGTATGCCGCTGGCGTTTGATGTCGTCCTCCGCGGAAGGAAGCGGGAGGAAATTTGTCGGCTGCCGTTGGAGATGCTCTTATGCTGGAAATAATAGAGTGACATCCAATCCATTTGAGTTAATTGTGTGTATGATTGTCCCTCTATAAAAAGTTAATTGCATGTACAGTGTACACGTGACTTGCATGGTGGCTACAGCTTCATCAGAAAGTTAAAAAGAAACAAGTCCATCCTTAATCTTGTATTCTAAGTACTCTGTGGGTTCCACTGTCAGTACAATAGAGAAAGAAGGATATATTAAATAAGTGATATATAATATAAAATCTAAATTTAAAAACAGAATTCGAACTCACACTACTAGGGAAAACCTTATACACAGAATGTTACCAGTAGCGCTTGTTAAAATGAGGCGCTACTGCTACTTAGCAGTAGCGCGTCTGGCAGAACCGCGCTACTGTTAGCAGCTTTGCAGTAGCACGGCAGGAATAAAAAGCGCTACTACTAGAATTACCACACCATTCCCGACGTGCTAGGTATAGTAGTAGCGCCCTTCTACGAACAGCGCTACTACTACGGATTTTAGCAGCAACGCGTTTTTCCTCCCCACGCTACAGTTAAAGCTATTTTCACCTAACCCCCCCCCGCGCGGCCTGATTCCCTCTCCTCTGCTTCCTCCCCCAATTCCCGACCCCGCCTCGCCGCCGTCTCCCCCGACCCCGCCTC
>NC_041391.1:374110929-374179775 GCF_002162155.2 Triticum dicoccoides | reverse complement strand
GCCGTCTCCCCCGACCCTGCCTCGCCGTGCCTCGATGCCGCCGTCTCCCCCGACCCCATCTCTCTCCCCACCCTCTGTAAGCACTCTCCCCTTCCGATCCCTCTCTCCCCTTCCGATCCCTCTTCTTTGCTTAGTATGAACCCTAGCTATTTACTGCTAGTTAGTATGAACCCTAGGCTATTTTTAGTGCTAGTTAGTTCATTGCTTAGATGGTAATTAGGGCAGTCGTTCCTAGGTACTAATTAGTTAGTAAGAACTAGGTACTAATTAGGTACTAGAATATTTTTATTTATAGTAAGTTTATTTTTAGTAAGAACTAGTTCTTAAGAACTTGTTTCTATTTTTTAGTTAAAGCAATTTTTCCCGCCTCGACGTGGACGATGCCTATCCCGCATCCTCGTCGTCGAGTCGGCGGAGGACGACACCTGCTTGACCAAATCGGCCATGTCCGGGACTGGGCTCCGCCGGGGTGGTACTGGGAGGCGCTACCTACCGGGGGGCGCAGGTTGGTGAGGAGCCAGCCTGTCATTGACCCGAACCTTCTTTGGTGGCGGTCGCGTGTGCCAGTGATGATCCAGAGGCTCGAGGACTCCGCAGAGGTGGTGCATCACCGTGTCAGTGAGGAGGACGCGCACGTCCGTCGCTACTTGTTTGCGTTGGAGCACAGGCCGTTCTCCAATACCTGGCAGGTTCTCCGGGGATCTCACTGGAGCTATGATCCCGTGATGGTGCCATCTCTGTCGGTGTCCACCGCCCGCACCGATACCCGTCGTGTGCTAGAGTGTTAGTTGTATTAGTGATGTTATATGTATGACACTATTCATGATGTATTAGTGATAATATTCGACGATGTACTTACGCATGAGATGATTTACTTTTGCTTATTGAATGCATGCTAATTTGAGTCCTATAAGATATTTTGCAATGTATATCTTGTGTTGCTCAATATCCAAGTGGCCGGTCATGTTTGCAGGTTACACCTCCGAGTGGCCTATGTTTTGACGGAGTGTTGATTCATTTCCGTTCCGGCAAATTTCAGGCGCTCGATATGTCCTATTTTAGCAAAGGTCATGCCGGATTTTTCCGTGAATTTTGGCATGACTTGTGCCAGAATATGTAGGAAATATCGAGTGCCCCGGATTTGTGTGTTGAGTATCTTGGTAGTTGTCTTCGATCGATTTTCAATTAATGTTTTAACTATGAACATAGGAAATGTCTGATGACGAAAAGGATTTCGGTATTTGCAAATACTACGAAGACGAGCATGGCCCGTGTGACAGAATCTTCCTAGATGATGATAGGCGCTTCAGCATCAAGCTGGACAAGAACTTCGAAGTGGATACAGTAAGTCACAACGACAAGTCTTTTTTTGTAATTAAGCATGACATCTACTTCATTTGCTTCAACTTATATATTTTTTACTATTCTACTAGCGTATCCCCTGCCATGCAAGAGTTTTTGTATTGGATAAGATAGGTTTCAGTCATAGTATGGAGGAAAAGAAAGTTTACTTGAAGACCGAGCATGGTTATATTTTCCATGCAAAGTTATACAATTCAGACGACTACACCTATTTTGGATGCAAAACATGGCGAGCAGTATGCAAGACTTATGCATTTGAGCCTGGTATGGTTATCACCTTTGATATTCGTCCGGAAGATGATATTGAAGGTAATACCGACATCTGGGTCGATGTGCAGACGCCTCCAGTTATACCATTATGTAAGTTTCTCGACCATATTTATGTCTTTGATATTGTTTATTCAAAAATAGTTGACAACTAATTTGTATTGTCAGCTTATTTCGGTGCAAGCAAACATGTCCAGCGCTTGGTAGACAGGACCGTATACTGTCCTGGGGCTGAACTCAACTGCGAGGAGCTCAGTCATTATGTTTCATGGCTTGAGGATCTTGATACTGTCAAGACAAATTTTCTTCCTACATTTAGAAATGTTAGTACTGAAAATGTGCGACCAATAGTGTTCGTAATGAACTACGGTCACATCTATTTAGGAAGGATGGTAAGATTTTTACTATTTGTCATCAGTGCATCTTTTCCCTACATTATTTTTGAAGGTAAACTTCATTGCTAAGTATGTTACCGTACGATGTTCTTCAACAGGGACTCCCGATGAATGTTGTGCCTTATGGGATCGAGACTAAAGGTACCATGAGTATTATCAGCTTACGGCCAAGATATCCTACAGATTACTTTAGTGCATTCAAGATTAGCGACAGATACTTAATAGTGCAACACTGGACCAAATATGTGATGGGGGAGCGCAGAGAAGTACTAGGGGGCAACAAACAGATGCGCTACCCACGATTAGGAGACAGGTTCATCTGCATGCTCCAGTTTGATCGAGGAGGAGAGCTATACATATTTTATGTTATTTTACCTAAGAGAGAGAGAGCAGCTGGAGTGATTAGCTAGCTAGAAATGAGTTTGAGGATGATGATGTGCTACACTATTACTATGATGATAAAATAGCTAGTGTTGGTGGTAATGACTATGATAATTATTATTAGCTAGTGTTAGTGCTGATTAAATAAATACTGTTGGTGGTAATGACTATGATGATGATTAAATAGCTTGTGCTGGCGGATTAGATTCAAGTGGAGGCAACATGTGGTGCACATCGAAAGTACTACTAGTCCAAACTAGATCAAGTTTGGATTAGTAGTATACTTTTGACATGCACCACATATTGCCTCCACTTGAACCTAATGCACCTTCATTTGACACACTGTTATGGACATAATGATGTAAACCTCATAACAGCTGGTATTGTACCAATATTTGTATGATGGCGCATAAATACACTAAAAATAAAAAAATAAAAAAATACTAGTAGCGATGGACAGAAAACACGCTGCAAGTAGTTACCTTAGCAGTAGTGTGGTACTGAACAAACGCTGCAGCTATTTGTCCTAGCAGTAGCGCGTGCGGGCACGCGTTACTGCTAAGCAATAGCTGTAGCGCCTTATTAGTAGCGCGGCCTCCCGCGCTACTAGTGGACACAAAACATACGCTACTGCAAGGGTTTTCCCTAGTAGTGTCATGTCATCGCGTTGCGAGCATCTGGCGCTAACCAGTCCAATGATACGTCCATTTTGCATCAGGCAGCTCAAGTTCATATGATTTATCATTTATTTTCTATAACACCTTAAAAGGTCCGTCAGCACGTGGCATTAACTTTGATTTGTGCAAATCAGGAAATCTATCCTTACGCAAATGTAACCAAACAAGATCTCCAGGTGCAAACACAACATTTTTCTACCCTTATCTCCAACAAGTTTATATTTATCATTCATACGCTCAATGTTTTCATTAGTTAACTCATGCTTTTTTAAAATCAATTCAGCACCTTGTTTAGCATCAAAATTAACCTTCTCCGAAGATGGAAGAGGCAACAAATCAATAGGTGCACAAGGTAGGAAACCATACACAACTTCAAAAGGGCACATCTTAGTAGTAGAATGCAATGAACGATTATAAGCAAATTCAATATGAGGCAAGCATTCCTCCCACATTTTCTTATTATTCTTCAAAATAGCCATAAGCATAGTAGACAATGTTCTATTGACTACTTCAGTTGTCCATCAGTTTGGGGGTGACAAGTAGTACTAAAAAGCAGTTTAGTCCCCAACTTAGCCCATAAACATCTCCAAAAGTGGATACGAAATTTAGTATCACGATCTGAAACAATAGTATTTGGCACACCATGCAAGCGAATAATTTCACGAAAAAACAAATCAGCAACATTAACAGCATCATCGCTTTTATGACATGGTATAAAGTGTGCCATTTTTGAGAATCTATCCAGGACAACAAATATGCTATCCCTCCCCTTCTTTGTTCGAGGTAAACCTAAAACAAAGTCCATAGATATATCCTCCCAAGGAACACTAGGTACATGCAAAGCCATATATAAACCATGAGGTTTGAGTCGTGACTTAGCTTTTTGACATGTAGTGCAGCGAGCAATAAAACGCTCAACATCCCATCTCATCTTTGGCCAAAAGAAATGTGTAGAAAGTAAGTCCTCTGTCTTCTTCATGCGAAAGTGTCCCATTAATCCTCGTCCATGCGCCTCCTACAACAAAAAAAGACGAACAGAGCTAGCTGGAATGCATAGCTTGTTAGCACGGAACACAAATCCATCATTAACGATGAACTTGTTCCATGTCCTCCCTTCTTTACAATTCTGCAATACATCTTTAAAATCTGCATCATGCACATACTGATCTTTTATGGTCTCCAAACCAAATATTTTGAAGTCAAGTTGTGAAAGCATAGTATAGCGACGAGACAATGCATCAACAGTAACATTTTCTTTACCCTTCTTGTGTTTAATGACATAATGGAAAGTCTTAATGAATTCAACCCATTTAGCATGTCTACGATTCAGTTTAGCTTGACTTTTAATATGTTTCAAAGATTCATGATCAGAATGTACAACAAATTCTTTGGGCCATAAATAATGTTGCCATGTTTCTAAAGTCCGAACAAGAGCATATAATTCTTTATCATAAGTAGAATAATTCAGATTAGGCCCACTCAATTTTTCAGAAAAGTATGCAACAGTTTTGCCATCTTGTAATAACACACCTCCTAATCCTATCCCACTAGCATCACATTCAAGCTCAAAAGTCTTATTAAAATCAGGAAGTTGGAGTAAAGGAGCATGTGTCAACTTATCTTTCAATACCGTGAAGGCTTCTTCCTGTGCGGTACCCCAAACAAATGGTACATCCTTCTTTGTAAGGTCATTGAGAGGTGCAGCAATGGTGCTGAAATCTCTCACAAAACGCCTATAGAATCCAGCGAGGCCAAGAAAACTCCTCACTTGTGTGACCGTTTTGGGCTGCGGCCAACTCTCAATATCTTCAATCTTGGCTTTATCAACTTCAAATCCCTGTGGAGTAAATACATAGCCAAGAAAAGATACTCGGTCGGTGCAAAAGGTGCACTTCCCAAGGTTACCAAACAAACATGCATCACGTAGAGCAATAAAAACAACACGTAAATGTTCCAAATGTTCCTCCAAAGATCTGCTATAAATCAGTATATTATCAAAATAGACTACCACAAATCGTCCAATGAAAGCACATATAACTTCGTTCATTAATCTCATGAAAGTACTAGGTGCATTAGTTAACCCAAAAGGCATGACTAACCACTCATATAATCCCAACTTAGTTTTAAATGCTGTTTTCCATTCATCCCCCAATTTCATACGAATTTGATGGTATCCACTACGCAAATCAACTTTGGAGAATATTGTAGAGCCACTCAATTCATCAAGCATATCATCTAGCCTAGGAATAGGATGACGATAATGAATAGTAATATTAGTAATGCCTCTACAATCAACACACATACGCAATGTACCGTCCTTTTTTGGCACTAGAATAATAGGAACAACACAAGGACTAAGGAATTCACGTATATAACCTTTGTCGAGAAGCTCCTGTACTTGACGCATAATCTCCTTCTTCTCCTCTGGATTGGTACGGTATGGTGCATGGTTGGGCAGTGAAGCACTGGGAATTAAGTCAAACTAATGCTCAATCCCTCGAATAGGCGGTAATCCCGGTGGCACCTCTTGTGGAAAGACATCAGCGAACTCCTGCAAAATGTTAGTGACAACAGGAGGCAAAGAGGAAGGCACGTCCTCGAACAAAAATAATGCCTCTTTGCACACAAAAGCATAGCAAACAGATTTGCTGAAATCTAGCTCATCAATATCAGATTTGGTGGCAAATAAACATGCACTTTTCAATTTAATTTCCGAAGCAACACTAGATTGCTTATTATTAGGCTTCATTTGTTGCTCAAATTCTTTTGCCACAATCTGATTTTCACTCTTATTTTTCTCCTGTTTTGCTTTATTAGCTCTATTAATATCATCTTTCAAAATGGAATCAGGAGACATAGCAAGCAAAGTAATATGTTTATCCTTATGAACAAGAGTATACTAATTGTTTCTACCATGGTGTACAGAATTTTTATCAAATTGCCATGGTCTACCAAGTAATAAGGAACATGCTTGCATAGGTACCACATCACAATCAACATAATCAACATATGTAGAGATACTAAAATGCACACGAACAGTACGTGTTACCTTAACCTTGCCACTGTTGTTGAACAAGTAAGGATGTGGATGTGGTCTTGTGGTGAGAGAGAGCTTCTCCACCATCTCCATGCTAGCCAAGTTGTTGCAGCTCCCTCCGTCTATGATGACGCGCACAGAACGTTCCTTCACAACTTCCTTTGTATGGAACAAATTATGCCTCTGATTTTGCTCAGCTTGTGTGACCTACACACTAAAAACACATTGAGCAACTAACCATTCATACCTGTGAGCGTCTTCAGGAGCCATGTATTGCATCTCATGATCAGAATCATCTCCACCATGTTCTTCACGTGTAATAAGAGCCAAAGTCTCCTCATCATAGTCACTAGCGGACTCATACCCACCATCCTCAGTAGCAATCATCACACGCTGAGATTTGCATTCTCTCGCATAATGACCTCTTCCCTTACAACGACGATAAATAATATCACTTGTGTGCCTAGTTGATGCCATGGAAGAAGAAGAGCTTTGTGCAGGCCCGGCAGGTACGCTCTTGGCAGATAGTGGTGGTTGTGCCTACTTTCTTGTATCACGGCTGGAGGTGGCACCTGATGGAGGTGCTGGTGCAGTGGAAGTAGATGCACACGGTGTCCATGTTGAGGGTCGACCTGTAGAAAAGTTAGTTCACGCCAAGGCTTGTCGATCCTGCACTTCACGTTCAGCTTTACAAGCAAGATAAAATAAATGAATAATATTAGTATACTCCTTATACTCTAGAATGGTTTGAATCTCTCTATTTAATCCACCCATAAAACATGCAAGCATAGCTTCATTCTCCTCAACAATACCACATCTAATCATGCTAGTTTGTAATTCCTGATAATATTCTTCTACAGAATTTTTTCCTTGTCTTAAACGCTGCAATTTTTGAAGCAATTCACGTTGATAATATGGTGGAACCCAACGAGTACGCATCGCAGTTTTCAAAGCAGCCCAGGTAGCTGGAATAGGATATAATCTACAATGTTCAGACCACCATACACATGCAAAACGAGTGAAAGCACAAACAACAGCAGCAACCCGTCTCTCCTCGGGATATTGTAAACAAGTAAAATGTTGTTCAGTTTCTAACTCCCAAGTAAGATATACATCAGGATTGTGTCTACCCTCAAACCGTGGAATATTCAATTTCAATTTAGGAACATGGTCATGCTCTTGTACCTGAGGTGGTGGTGTAGGCCTACCATTGCGAATAAATACCCGAGGTCGACCTGCTGGTGGTGGTGCTGGTGGTTGCACGTAGTTCTGATTTTGATCAACCTCATCCTCGTAATAATCCTCCACCCCTGCAGTAGCAGCAGGAGCTACAGAAGCACCAACAGCAGTAGCAGCGGTACTAGAATTTTGTCCTAGCTCAATAGGAACGTGCTATGCTCTCCCTACTGTATCGCGACGTAGAACTGGTTGTGGGAGACGTTTGAGTAATTCATCGAACTTGGCGTCCAACTTGGTGTCAATTGTCTTCTCAATGTCATCGATCCTCTCCAATGCCTTTCCAAAGCTGGCCATCACGTCTTCCACCTGTTGACCCAACATTTGATGAAACTTATCATGAAGCTCCTTGTTCGTCATGTTCTCCCAGTCAATCTCGTCGGCTTGTGGTCCTGTCATAGTTAGCAGCAATAATAACAGACAAGAATATGATCCTACAGACTACTGGAAAATGGTGGTGGTGGGGTGTCACAAATCCGTCAAGCGAATCTCAAATTCTTACCTGTTCTTACGCTGCAGCAGGTGATGATCGGCAACCATTGTAGTCAAAATTCTCAAAGCTTGGACAGAGCGATTACCAGGGAGAGTCAAACGCACAACGTAGATGTATGTGGAGCTGGGAAGGCTTATAATATTGTAGCAAAAAGGGTCAGCAATAATCAATTCACAGATGCAAAGTTGAATAAATGGTCAATGACGGTACTGTGCTGGTCCTAGGCTAGACTGTGCTAGAGACGCGAGCCTAGAACACTAACAAAATCACGACGCTGCACGGAAACAAGGGAGGAGCACACTCTGAATTTTTTTTCGCTTTTTTTTGCGCTCCTCTTTTTTTTCCTGAAAATCACTATAATGGCGAGTGTCTTAAAACTAGCCCCAAGTCAAGATAATAGGATAGACACGAATTTTTTTTCGACTGTCGGGACCCAAAATCTGGAAACGGGTCAAAAAAATATTTCTATATGGCGACTGTCTCAATACGCTTGGAAACACCTAAAAATAGGATAGCCAGAAATTTTTTGTCAAGTGCGTTTTTGGAAAATTTTGGGCCTAAATTTTTTTTGGAAACAAACCTCTTCTACGGATGGCAAAAGATTGCTGGAATCCGAAACCTACTCAGACAAGGAAACACAAATCTAGAAATAAATAGATCTCGAAAGTAAACCTAATAGGAGATGGACTCGGAGTGGTGGTGATATATGGATACGGATCGGTGGTGGTATATGGACTCAGATTAGTGGTGGTATATGGACTCGGAGCGGTGGCGGATAAAAGGTGATGGAGATGGCAGGGGCGATGTATCTGGTGTGGTGGTAGTATATGGCAGCGGATGATGGATCTGGTGTGGTGGTGGAATATGACTGCGGATATTGATGGTGCGGCGGCGGCGTGAAAACCCGTGAACAGAACTCAAAACTCTAAAAGACTAGACACTAAGACCAGCAACTAGACACGATGATGCAACCGCAAATTCAACAAAGCAAAATACTGAAAATACTATGCAATGGCTCAGACTGGTTCGGATAGGATGAACTAACCCTAATTTTTTTGTGGCTTTTTCATGACCAGTAGGTATGAAGAACAAACTCGATCTAAACTACGAAAGATTGTAGAATATCACCGAGCAACCTGGAAATCTGATATCACTTGATAGAGGCAAAGGTGGCCCGTCTTTCAATGAGATGGTGGCTATCATTTTGGTGGAAGTCGACTTTGACGGTCTGACTACGAATGTGCGAGGACGTCGCGCCTTAGAAATAGCTAAACCAACTCTTAGAGGTTATTGACCACGCCGGAGCACGATCAACCTGACCACGAAGGTCTATTTCCTGCAAGCAAACGAAGAATAAGCAAGAAACTAAGATTGCAATCTGGATATTGTGAATAACAGAGGAAAGCTTTATTAATGAAGGTGGGGTTCTGTGACGCGTTTGTCTGGTCGTTGAACACAAACGAACTATGCGAAGTTGCAGCTACGGCGAACTTTTAATCTAAACAAAACCCAAAGTCTAAACGGTGCCCTAAGGCTGTATATATGGAGGAAGAGGGGGGGATTTCGTGGCCCTTAGTGGAGGGATCCGAAACCAACCCTATCTCTTGTTTCTCCACACATACGGACTCTAAAAATAGCCTATACTTATGTATTTCGAAATTACATGGGCCTGGCCCAATAAAAAGGTGACGCAGCACCTAGAATAGCCTCTGGGCGAAATTTATAAAGTGGCATTTTGTATATTTCGTCCAAGGCTTCATGCACTCATTATGGTGGCTTCAAAGTCCTGAAATCATCACTAGTAACTCTGTTCTTGTTCCCCTTGCGCATGCCATCATCTCTGTGCTTGGTCTTGCTCCAATGTTCACCCTTCTCCAAGCTAGGCCCTTCATTTGTAAGCAAAATAAATATATCCAATTTAGGCAGCCTCATATTCTCATTAGAATTAGAATCATTACCAAGAAACGAAGTACCTGGTAATTTAATTGGCGTTCGCGAGCTCTAGTAATTGGTCCAGTATGTATAGCAGCAGGGGCTATGGGTGTAACAATGGTATTGATGTCCTCATCATCCTCCCCTTCTTGAAATGAAGTCGTCCTTGACGGAAGTTCATCTTCCTCTCCCAAATAAGGCTTCAAATTTGCAATGTTAAAAGTGGGACTAACCCCAAAATCTGCAGGCAGCTCAAGTTTATATGATTTATAATTTATTTTCTCTAACACCTTAAAAGGTTCGTCAGCATGTGGCATTAACTTTGATTTGCACAAATCAAGAAATCTATCCTTACGCAAATGTAACCAAACCAGATCTCAATGTGCAAACACAACATGTTTTCTACCCTTATCTCCAGCAAGTTTATATTTAGCATTCATACGCTCAATGTTTTCATTAGTTAACTCACGCATTTTCAAAATCAATTCAGCACGTTGTTTAGCATCAAAATTAACCTTCTCCGAAGATGGAAGAGGCAACAAATCCATAGGTGCACGAGGTAGGAAACCATACACAACTTCAAAAGGGCACATCTCAGTAGTAGAATGCACTGAACGATTATAAGCAAATTAATATGAGGCAAGCATTCCTCCCACATTTTCTTATTATTCTTCAAAACAACCCTAAGCATAGTAGACAATGTTCTATTGACTACTTCAGTTTGTCCATCAGATTTGGGGGTGACAAGTAGTACTAAAAAGCAGTTTAGTCCCCAACTTAGCCCATAAACATCTCCAAAAGTGGCTAAGAATTTTAGTATCACGATATGAAACAATAGTATTTGGCACACCATGCAAGCGAATAATTTCACGAAAAAACAAATCAGCAACATTAACAGCATCATCGCTTTTATGACATGGTATAAAGTGTGCCATTTTTGAGAATCTATCCACGACAACAAATATGCTATCCCTCCCCTTCTTTGTTCGAGGTAAACCTAAAACAAAGTCCATAGATATATCCTCCCAAGGAACACTAGGTACAGGCAAAGCCATATATAAACCATCAGGATTGAGTCGTGACTTAGCTTTTTGACATGTAGTGCAGCGAGCAATAAAACGCTCAACATCCCGTCTCATCTTTGGCCAAAAGAAATGTGTAGCAAGTACGTCCTCCATCTTCTTCATGCCAAAGTGTCCCATTAATCCTCCTCCATGCGCCTCCTGCAACAACAAAAGACGAACAGAGCTAGCTGGAATGCATAGCTTGTTAGCGCGGAACACAAATCCATCATTAACGACGAACTTGTTCCATGTGCTCCCTTCTTTACAATTCTGCAATACATCTTTAAAATCAGCATCATGCACATACTGACCTTTGATGGTCTCCAAAACAAAAATTTTGAAGTCAAGTTGTGAAAGCATAGTATAGCGACGAGACAATGCATCAACAATAACATTTTCTTTACCCTTCTTGTGTTTAATGACATAAGGGAAAGTCTCAATGAATTCAACCCATTTAGCATGTCTATGATTCAGTTTAGTTTGACTTTTAATATGTTTCAAAGATTCATGATCAGAATGTACAACAAATTATTTGGGCCATAAATAATGTTGCCATGTTTCTAAAGTCTGAACAAGAGCATATAATTCTACATCACAAGTAGAATAATTCAGACTAGGCCCACTCAATTTTTCAGAAAAGTATGCAACATGTTTGCCATCTTGTAATAACACACCTCTTAATCGAATTCCACTAGCATCACGTTCAAGCCCAAAAGTCTTATTAAAATCAGGAAGTTGGAGTAAAGGAGCATGTGTCAACTTATCTTTCAATACCATGAAGGCTTCTTCTTGTGCGGTACCCCAAACAAAAGGTACATCCTCCTTTGTAAGGTCATTGAGAGGTGCAGCAGTGGTGCTGAAATCTCTCACAAAACGCCTATAGAATCCAGAGAGGCCAAGAAAACTCCTCACTTGTGTTACCGTTTTGGGCTGCGGCCAACTCTCAATAGCTTCAATCTTGGCTTTATCAACTTCAATTCCCTGTGGATTAACAACATAGCCAAGAAAAGAAACTCGATCGGTGCAAAAGGTGCACTTCCCAAGGTTACCAAACAGACATGCATCACGTAGAGCAATAAAAACAACACGTAAATGTTCCAAATGTTCCTCCAAAGATTTGCTATAAATCAGTATATCATCAAAATAGACTACCACAAATCGTCCAATGAAAGCACGTAAAACTTCATTCATTAATCTCATGAAAGTACTAGGTGCATTAGTTAACCCAAAAGGCATGACTAACCACTCATATAATCCAAACTTAGTTTTAAATGTTGTTTTCCATTCATCCCCCAATTTCATACGAATTTGATGGTATCCACTATGCAAATCAACTTTGGAGAATATTGTAGAGCCACTCAATTCATCAAGCATATCATCTAGCCTAGGAATAGGATGACGATAACGAATAGTAATATTATTAATGACTCTACAATCAACACACATACGCAATGTACCATCCTTTTTCGGCACTAGAATAATAGGAACAACACAAGGACTAAGGGATTCGCGTATATAACTTTTGTCGAGAAGCTCCTGTACTTGATGCATAATCTCCTTCGTCTCCTCTGGATTGGTACGGTATGGCGCACGGTTGGGCAGTGAAGCACCGGGAATTAATTCAATCTGATTCTCAATCCCTCGAATAGGCAGTAATCCTGGTGGCACGTCTTGTGGAAAGACGTCAGCGAACTCTTGCAAAATGTTAGTGAAAACAGGAGGCAAAGAGGAAGGCACGTCCTCGAATGAAAATAATGCCTCTTTGCACACAAAAGCATAGCAATCAGATTTGCTGAAATCTAGCTCATCAATACCAGATTTGGTGGCAAATAAACATGCACTTTTCAATTTAATTTCCGAAGCAACACTAGATGGTTTATTATTAGGCTTCATTTGTTGCTCAAATTCTTTTGCCACGATCTGATTTTCACTCTTATTTTTCTCCTGTTTTGCTTTATTAGGTCTATTAATATCATCTTTCAAAATGGAATCAGGAGACATAGGAAGCAAAGTGATATGTTTATCCTTATCAAGAGTATACTGATTGTTTCTACCATGGTGTAGAGAATTTTTATGAAATTGCCATGGTCTACCGAGTAATAAAGAACATGCATGCATAGGTACCACATCACAATCAACATAATCAGCATATGTAGAGATACTAAAATGCACACGAACAGTATGTGTTACCTTAACCTTGCCGCTGTTGTTGAACCATTGGATGTAGCAAGGATGTGGATGTGGTCTTGAGGTGAGAGAGAGCTTCTCCACCATCTCCATGCTAGCCAAGTTGTTGCAGCTCCCTCCGTCTATGATGACGCGCACAGAACGTTCCTTCACAACTCCCTTTGTATGGAACAAATTATGCCTCTAATTTTGCTCAGCTTGTGTGACCTGCACACTCAAAACACGTTGAGCAACTAAACATTCATACCTGTCAGCGTCTTCAGGAGCCATGTATTGCGTCTCATGATCAGAATCATCTCCACCATGTTCTTCACGTGTAAAAGAGCCAAAGTCTCCTCATCATAGTCACTTGCGGACTCATACCCACCATCCTCAGTAGCAATCATCACACGCTGAGATTTGCATTCTCTCGCATAATGACCTCTTCCCTTACAACGACGATAAATAATATCACTTGTGTGCCCAGTTGATGCCATAGAAGAAGAAGAGCTCTGTGTAGGCCCGGCAGGTACGCTCTCGGCAGATAGTGGTGGTTGTTCTTGCTTTCTTGTATCACGGCTGGAGGTGGCACCTGATGGAGGTGCTGGTGCAGTGGAAGTAGAAGATGCACGCGGTGTCCATGATGAAGGTCGACCTGTAGAAAAGTTAGTTCGCGCCAATGCTTGTCGATCATGCACTTCACGTTCAGCTTTACAAGCAAGATGAAATAAACGAGTGATATTAGTATACTTCTTATACTCTAGAATGGTTTGAATCTCTCTATTTAATCCACCCATAAAATGTGCAAGCATAGCTTCATTCACCTCAACAATACCACATCTAATCATGCCAGTTTGTAATTCCTGATAATTTTCTTCTACAGAATTTTTTTCCTTGTCTTAAACGCTGCAATTTTTGAAGCAATTCACGTTGATAATATGGTGGAACCCAACAAGTACGCATCGCAGTTTTCAAAGCAGCCCAAGTAGCTGGAATAGGATATAATCTACAATTTTCAGACCACCACACACATGCAAAACTAGTGAAAGCACACATAGCAGCAGCAACCCGTCTCTCCTCGGGATATTGTAAACATGTAAAACATTGTTCATTTTCTAACTCCCAAGTAAGATATACATCAGGAATGTGTTTACCCTCAAACGATGGAATATTCAATTTCAATTTAGGAACATGGTCATGATCTTGTACCTGAGGTGGTGGTGCAGGCCTACCGTTGCGAATAATGACCTGAGGTCGACCTGCTTGTGGTAGTGCTGGTGGTTGCATGTAGTTCTGATTTTGATCAACCTCATCCTCATATTAATCCTCCACCTCTGCAGTAGTAGCAAGAGCTACAGAAGCACCAATAGCAGTAGCAGCGGTACTAGAATTTTGTCCTAGCTCAATAGGAACGCGCTATGCTCGCCCTACTGTATCGCGGCGTAGAACTGGTTGTGGGAGACATTTGAGTAATTCATCGAACTTGGCGTCCAACTTGGTGTCAATTGTCTTCTCAATGCCATCCATCCTCTCCAATGCCTTTCCAAAGCTGGCCATCACGTCTTCCACCTGTTGACCCAACATTTGATGAAACTTATCATGAAGCTCCTTGTTCGTCACGTTCTCACAGTCAATCTCGTCGGCTTGTGGTCCTGCCATAGTTAGCAGCAATAACAACAAACAAGAATATGATCCTACAGACTACTGGAAAATGGTGGTGGTGGGGTGTCACAAATCCGTCAAGCGAGTCTCAAATTCTTACCCGTTCTTACCCTGCAGCAGGTGGTGATCGGCAACCGTTGTAGTCAAAACTCTCAAAGCTTGGACAGAGCGTGATGAGGACATCAATACCATTGTTACACCCACAGCCCCTATTGTTACATATACCGGACCAATTACTAGAGCTCGCGCATGCTAATTAAATTACCAGGTACTTTCGTTTCTTGGTAATGATTCTAATGTTCATGAGAATATGATGCTGCCTAAATTGGATACATTTGTTTTGATTACAAATGAAGGGCCTAGCTTGGAGAAGGATGGACATTGGAGCAAGAACAAGCATGGAGTTGATGGCATGCGCCAGGGGAACAAGAACGGAGTGCAAGTGATGATTTCAGGACTTTGAAGCCACCATAAGGAGTGCATGAAGCCTTGGATGAAATATACAAGATGCCACTTCATAAATTTCGTCCAAAGGCTATTCTAGGTGCTGCGTCGCCTTATTATTGGGCCAGGCCCATGTAATTTCGAAATACATAAGTATAGGTTGTTTTTAGAGTCCGTATGTGTGGGGAAACAAGAGATAGGGTTGGTTTCGGACCCCTTCCCCAAGGGCCACAAAATTCCCCCCTCTTCCTCCATATATACAGCCCTTAGGGCACCGTTTAACCTTTGGGTTTTGTTTAGATTAAAAGTTCGCCATAGCTGCAACTTCGCATACTTCGTTTGTGTTCAACGACCAGACCAAGGCGTCACAGAACCCCACCTTCATTAATAAAGCTTTCCTCTTTTATTCGCAATATCCAGATTGCAATCTCAGTTTCTTGCTTGTTCTTCATTTGCAAGCAGGAAATAGACCCTCATGGTCAGGTTGATCGTGCTCCGGCGTGGTCAATAACCCTTCGGAAGTTGGTTTAGCAATTGCTAAGGCGCGACGTCTTCGCACGTTCGTAGTCGGATCGTCAAAGTCTACTCCCACAGAAAACGATTTCTATCTCATCGAAACATTGGGACACTTTTGCCTCTATCAAGTGGTATCAGATTTCCAGGTTGCTTGGTGAGATTTTACAGTTTTTCGTAGTTTAGATCAAGTCTGTTCTTCATACCTATAGTCCACAAAAAAGCCAAAAAATTTTTAGGGTTAGTTCATCTTATCCGAACCAATCTAGGCCTTTGCATAATCTTTTCTGTATTTGCTTTGTTGAATTTGTGGTTGCATCGTCATGTCAAGTTGCTGGTCCTAGCGTCTAGTACTTTAGAGTTTCGAGTTCTGTCCACAAGTTGTCACGTCGCCGCCGCACCATTGTCATCACCGCTGCCATATACCACCATCATCATCACCGCTGCCATATACCACCATCGTCATCACCGCTGCCATATACCACCATCATCATCGCCGCGACCATATACCACATATCCACCGCCATCACGCTAATCCGAGTCCACCTCCATCACAGATTCGCCACCAGTCCTTGTTCCATCGCCCTGCAAATATCCGCCACCAGTCCGAGTTTCCACCAGATTCATCTCCGCCACTAGTCCTAGTCCGAGTCCAGTAATTGTTGCTTTGTTCTCGTTTTCCAGATCACGTGATACTCCGTGTCGTGACAGAGTAGGACTCCCAAACTTCGGAGCCATCCGCAGAAGAAAAATAGTTCTAGTTTAAAAAAAACTAAGTCTGGAAAATTCTGGCTAGGCAGTTTTTAGGCCATTTGTAGACTTTTTCGAAAAAAATTGTTCCGGAGCAAAAAAAAAAAGAGGAAAAAAAGTGCAAAAAAAAGTGAAAAAAAAAAGAAAAAAAATTCAGAGTGTGCTCCTCCCTTGTTTACGTGTAGCGCCGTGATTTTGTTAGTGTTCTAGGCTCGCGTCTCTAGTACGGTCTAGCCTAGGACCAGCACAGTACCGTCGTTGAGCGTTTATTCAACTTTGCATCCCTGAATTGATTATAGCTAACCCTTTTTGCTACCATACTATAAGCCTTCCTAGCTCCACATACATCTACGTCGTGCGTTTGACTCTCCCTGGCAATCGCTCTATCCAAGATTTTGAGAGTTTTGACTACAATGATTGCCGATCACCGCCTGCTGCTGGGTAAGAACTGGTAAGAATTTGAGTTTTGCTTGACGGATTTGTGACACCTACTACCACCTCTTGTTAGTAGTCTGTAGGATCATATTCTTGTGTGTTTCTATTGCTGCTAACCATGCCAGGATCACAAGTCGATGAGACTGACTGGGAGAACATGACGAATAAGGAGTTGCATGATAAATTTCAGCAAATGATGAGTGGACAGGTGCAAGATGTGCTAAACAGATTTGAAGAGGCCATGGAGAAGATAGATGGCATGGAGAACATGTTCAAAACAAAGCTCGATAACAAGTTTAATGAATTGCTCGCGCGTCTTCCACCACCACCACCGGCTGCACGTAACGCACCTCTACAACAACAACAACGACTACCTCCATGTCGCGAAACAGCCCTCCGCCGAGCGAGCCGTGTTCCTCTTGCGCTTGGCCAAATTGTTGGTGCTGCTGTTGATACTTCTGTGGCTCCTGCTGTTGATGCGGAGGAGGATGATTATGTGGGAGATTACGAGGATGAAGTTGATCAAAATCAGAACTACGTGCAACCACCAGCACCACAACCACCAGGTCGTCCACATGCAAATAATGGCAATGTTAGGGCTCCCCCTCAGGTACGAGATCATGACCATCTCCCTAAACTAAAATTGAAAATTCCACCATTTGAGGGTAGATATGTTCCTGATATATATCTTACTTGGGAGTTAGAAACTGAACAACGATTTACATGTTACAATATCCTGAGGAGAGACGTGTTCCTGCTGCTCTTTGTGCTTTCACTAGCTTTGCATGTGTTTGGTGGTCTAAACATTGTAGATTATATCTTGTTCCAGCTACTTGGGCTGCTTTGAAAACTGCTACGCGTACTCGTTGGGTTCCACAATATTATCAACGTGAATTACTTCAAAAATTGCAGTGCTTAAGATAAGGAAATTTTTTTGTAGAAGAATATTATCAGGAATTACAAACTAGCTTGATTAGATGTGGTATTGTTGAGGAGAATGAAGCTATGCTTGCACGTTTTATGGGTGGATAAAATAGAGAGATTCACACCATTCTAGAGTATAAGGATTATAATAATATCACTCGTTTATTCCATCTTGCTTGTAAAGCTGAACGTGAAGTGCAGGATCGACAGGCGTTGGCCCGAACTAACTTTTCTGCAGGTCGACCTTCATCATGGACACCACGTGCATCATCTACTTCCACTGCACCATCACCTCCTTCAGGTGCCACCTCCAACCGTAATACAAAAAAGCAAGCACAACCACCACTATCTGCCAAGAGCACACCTGTCGGGCCTGCACAAAGCTCTTCTTCTTCCATGGCGTCAACAGGGCACACAAGTGATATTATTTGTCGTTGTTGTAAGGGAAGAGGACATTTTTCTACAGAATGCAAATCTCAGCGTGTGATGATTGCTACTTAGGATGGTGGGTATGAGTCCGCTAGTGACTACCTGGTAATTTAATTGGCGTGCGCAAGCTCTAGTAATTGGTCCAATATGTATAGCAGCAAGGGCTGTGGGTGTAACGATGGTATTGATGTCCTCATCATCCCCCCCCCCCCCTTCTTGAAATGAAGTCATCCTCGACGAAAGCTCATCTTCCTCTCCCAAATAAGGCTTCAAATCTGCAATGTTAAAAGTGGGACTAACCCAAAAATCTGCAGGCAGCTCAAGTTTATATGCATTATCATTTATTTTCTCTAACACCTTAAAAGGACCATCAGGACGTGGCATTAGCTTTGATTTACGCAACTCAGGAAATCTATCCTTACGCAAATGTAACCAAACAAGATCTCTAGGTGCAAACACAACATGTTTTCTACCCTTATCTCTAGCAAGTTTATATTTAGCATTCATACGCTCAATGTTTTCCTTAGTTAACTCATGCATTTTTAAAATCAATTCAGCACGTCGTTTAGCATCAAAATTAACCTTCTCCGAAGATGGAAGAGGCAACAAATCAATAGGTGCACGAGGTAGGAAACCATACACAACTTCAAAAGGGCAAATCTTAATAGTAGAATGAAATGAATGATTATAAGAAAATTCAATATGAGGCAAGCATTCCTCCCACATTTTCTTATTATTCTTCAAAACAGCCCTAAGCATAGTAGACAATGTTCTATTGACTACTTCAGTTTGTCCATCAGTTTGGGGGTGACAAGTAGTACTAAAAAGCAGTTTAGTCCCCAACTTAGCCCATAAACATCTCAAAAAGTGGCTAAGAAATTTAGTATCACGATCTGAAACAATAGTATTTGGCACACAATGCAAGCAAATAATTTCACGAAAGAACAAATCAGCAACATTAACATCATCATTGCTTTTATGACATGGTATAAAGTGTGCCATTTTGGAGAATCTATCCACGACAACAAATATTCTATCCCTCCCCTTCTTTGTTCGAGGTAAACCTAAAACAAACTTCATAGATATATCCTCCCAAGGAACACTAGGTACAGGCAAAGGCATATATAAACCACGAGGATTGAGTCGTGACTTAGCTTTTTGACATGTAGTGTAGCGAGCAACAAAACGTGATGCGGTGCATCCCACGTTCATCCCCATGTACGCTCCGACTACTCTCCAAACCCCAAGAGGACATATGACGAGACCTCGAAGATACACCATTGGACACAAGGTGAACTCACTCCTCTCTGAACCTTCACTTTCCACATGTGAGACATGGCTACTACCTCAATCGTGTGTGCTACGCATGTCCAGGAAACAAGAGGATGGCCATGGAACATCTACGAGCATTGGACAAGACGGCGAGGACACCAAGCGCGAGGAACAAGAGGAAGAGCTGCTAGGAAGCTACAACGCTCGGACGTTCGACAGCCACCGGACGATCGATGATCTCCGGACGACTGACGCCTGGAGACTCCACCAGCCAGATCGACCGCAGCCGAGGCAACCTACATCACTCGAACAACGACGTCTGACACTCTCCAGCGCCTGGACGTCCGACCCCTCCTGTCCAGAGCCAAAATGCCGGACGTCCGACATGCACGGGTTGACTGGACCCTCGTGAGCCACCGGACGTCCGGTACCTGTCGGACGTCCGACGCTTGTGCGTCCGCCCGTGTGTTGGGCCGAAGCCACTTACCCTTTCATTCACCTAGACTATAAATAGACCTCTCCCACCTCCTAGCTAGGGTTAGCGTTGATTTAGCTCATTTGTGAGATAGAGCCTCGCTCATCCATCGGATCTCCTCCTCGTGAGAGACCGCGGCCTCTTCGGAGAAGATCCACTTGGATTCAAGACCCCTTTACGGGAAGATCCCCTCGTGGATTCAAGACCTCCTCTCGGAGAAGAACGGCTACCTTTGTATCTTTCCTTTGTTGATTTTGAATCTTGTGCTACCTTATGTGTTCGGTGATCTAGCCCTTGTGTGATCGATTACTTGTCGGTTTAGTGAGTTTCTCTCGTTCCTCTCCGTGTTCTTCCTCGTGTTCTTCCGCTCGTTCATCGTGTTTCCCCATAGGATCCACTCAAAACGTGAAAGATCGGCCCCATAGGGTTCCGCCCTACATCATCTTGGTATCATGAGCCACGTTGATCACGTTTTTGGAGCCCCTACCCCTCTTTTTCTAGCTTGATTTTGTGTGTTCTTGACTAAATCCGAAAATCCCCACAAAAAATAGCCCCCAAATTTTTTTGTGATTTGTTGGTTTGATGATGTTTTGTTGATTTTGATCCATGGATTTGCTTGGTTTCAAGTGGATCTAGCATTTCCCCAAGTTTCCCCATCTTTCATCCACGTAATCCCGCGAATTTTGACCCCGAAATCTCCATTTTCCGCCCAAAATCGCCCCCGAACTCGCATCTCGCGTTGACCCCGACCCACCGGACGACCGGCATTTTACGGACGTCCGGACCCCCATGAAGCACCGGACGTTCGACCTTTCCGGACGACCGGAACACCTAATCCGAGCCAAATTTACGGATTTCCGACTTTCCGGGACGTCCGATGCACCGGACATCCGACCTTCCCGGACGTCCGTGACCTGTAGTTTCAGACTTTGGCTGATTTTTGTTTTGTCCATAACTAATTCATCCGAACTCCGATTTTGACGTTCTTTAGCTTGTTTTGAAGCTCTTGACATCCCCTATCCCACACAAATACCACCAACATCATTTGACTCCATAAAAGTTTCGAAAATTTGGCAAGTTTGCCTAGGCCTTCCACCATATCATCCACATAGCCACCACCGACTTCCGCAACCTAACCCATTTTGTTCACCATAGAATTAGTGGTTGCTTGAGTAGTGATTCGAGTCTCCTAAGGTGTTTCGGCTACTTAGGGACGATTGCTTCTTCATCAACCACCACCACCACTTCCGCATTGCCAAGTGCAAACCTCCACCGCTTTCCGCTACCATCATTTGACATTTGCCTTTGAGATTTTGAGTTTGCGGTTTCTCCGTTTCCTAAGGTGTTTCGGCTAATTAGGGACGAGTCTCCATCATCTTGGTATCTACATCAAGAACACCACCACTCATCATCGCAAAGGACGGTAACCTCGACGACACCATTGTATATTCCCCTTGCCATAGCATTGTTAACCCCTAGCCCATTTTGCGTTACTTGCCTATCGAGACTAGCCATTTGAGTATTGCCGGCAACGTTACTTGTGCACATTACTGATCATACTTCCCATAGCATACATACCATATCATCGTGGTGCATATATTGGTATCATATCTTGTGTCACAAGTTTGTTCCCGCATATACACAATTGCTATATTGGTTTGTGCATTGTGCAAAACATGGCCATACAAAAAAAAGAATAAGCTTTTAAGCAAAAGAAAGAGAGCAAAGAGCTTGTAAGCAAGTGCCATATAAACATACCACATTGCACATAAGATTGTCATATCCGATCATCTTGGATCATCTTGAGAGAAACACCGGGAGCCATACATACATAGCATACTTGGGATAAAAGTTGCTACATTTTGCATCTTATAGGTTGTGCACAAGTGTCGTATCCGCCTATCGAGCAATCGTGCTAGCGTCTCTCTTGAGTTGTGCAACACGAGCGTTTTCCATGGATTCCACATTTTGCGCTCATTCCTTGGTTGCACGACCCCATTTATCTATCCGTGTGTGCGTGTTTCTGTGTACCTTTCATTGCTATTGGTCCATTTGTTTCACTTGCGAATTTGTGAATCTCTTTCAACATTATTGACTCTTTCTAACATTTTGCATTAAATTTTTGTGCCACTATCCTCACCGAGCTCCACTATAAGCTTTTACTTGTGTAGGTGTGAGAGCCGACAAGGATTGGTACCAATAGTGCTATTTCATTGTCCGCATTTGAGTGAACTTGATTCATTGTCAACATCGGTCAAGGTACATTGGTATAAGTTCTTCTCTTTCTCCCACTCATATTTTCTCGAGTCTTGTGATGTCTAGGCAAGGCATTCCCTCTTCGGTCTATGATAACAACGACGACGTGAACAACTACATCTCCAAAGTGTCTATCTTTGATCTACAACGACAAATGCAAGGCGCACAATCAAGATTGTGAGAGCACATCGAGAACATCTGTAAGTGCATCTAGTGCCACCCCTAGTTGGTTTTGGAGTATTGACGACAAAATTGGTTGAGGGACTAATGCGTTTGTGAGAATTGCAGGATAACACAGGTAGTGTCCCTCATTGATTCAGTTTACCTACCGGAGATGACCCCTAAAAATATATGAAGACATTGAAGACAATGGTGGTATGAGAAGATATTCATATTGAAGACTATGACATGAGAAGACATTACGTGAAGACTATGGAGCGTGAAGACTGTGTGGTTTCGTTGTTTCCTTTTATTCTTTGTTGAGTCATAGAAACCACCGTACTGTTAAGTGGGGTCCAAGTGAACTAAGTCAGAGTGACTGAAGTGATGCTCAACCCAAATCCTATGTCTTCGAGCGAAGACGATAAAAGCAAATCATATCCAGAGCTGGATGAGTCAGCTTTGCTTGTAGCCCAAGTAAAGTTGTCGTGTGTGTTTGAAATCTGACCGTTGGAACACATGTCAGTTCCTTAGTGACCTAGGGTCATTTTGGACATATCAGGTCGGGTTGCCCAGTGGCTATAAATAGCCCACCCCCTACACCATAAATTGGTGGCTGCTCAGAGTTTGTGCACGGCTTTTGTCGTTTGAGAGCAACCCACCTCGAAGTCTTTGAGAGAGAGAAATCCTTGCGAGGACAAAGCCAAAACACCCAGAGCCAAAGAGTGTTAGGCATCACTGAAGTCTTTTTGTCTGTGTGACCTGAAGACTTATTACACTTGAGGACTGTGAATCCTCCAGCTGGTTAGGCGTCGCGTTCTGACCATCCAAGAGTCATTGTTGATTGCCGGTGAATGAAGTCTGTGAAGGTTTGGAAGTCTACCTTGAAGACTTACCAGAGTGATTGGGCGAGGACTGGGTGTCCTTAGCTCAAGGGGAATAAGGTGAAGACACGGTCTTCTGAGTTAAATCTCAGCCTCCCTAACCGGACGTAAAGTTGTCACAGCAACTGGAACTGGTCTAACAAGTCCTGTGTCTTCAACAAGTGACTGGTTCTATCCCTTTCCATCCTTTACTTAAGTTTGTCTTCGTGAAGTCATTGCCTATCTGTCATACCTATTTGACTTCATTGCTTGACACTATCGTTGATTGGCTTCATACTATCTACCATCCTGATCCTTACTACTTAGCTACTATTAGTTCTGTGCTTTCACATCATTGCATACTTGACTATGGTTTGCTTACAATAGTTTATCTTCCGCTGCATATCAATTAGGGAATTTCGATTGTTTGTCTTCGAAACTTCCAAGTTTTGAAGACTTCCATAAAAATCGTCTATTCACCCCCCCCCCTCTAGTCGATACTAGCACTTCCAATTGGTATCAGAGCAGGGTACTCCCTTGTTCTGTGTGATTCGGTTTAACCACATGGAGTTTTAGCTATGTCGACTGCAGGGATAATCAAAGTCTCTACTGCTTGCCCCATGTTCGATGGAACTGAATATCCCTACTGGAAGAATAAGATGCGTATGCATCTTGAAGCCATTGATGTCGACCTCTGGTATGTCGTCAAGAACGGCGTTCCCAAAACTGGTGAAGGTGTCACCCCTATTGATGTCAAGAAGTTCATTCAACTGGACTCTACTGCAAAGAACATCATCTGTGGTCATCTGACCAAAGGACAGTATGGTCGTGTGAGTGCTCTGGAAACATCGAAGCTAGTCTGGGACTGGCTATCTAAGGTCAACGAAGGCGTCTCAACCCAGAGAGATCAAAGGATCAGTGTTCTTCGCAACCTCTTCAACCGCTTCAAAAGAAACGACAATGAGAATGTCCAGCTCACATTCGATCGCCTCACTGACATCACAAATGAGCTTCAAGCTCTTGGCGCAACTGCGATTAACAAGCATGAAATCGTCAAGACACTGCTGAGATCACTTGATAGCTCCTTTAACACCCTTGCACTCATGATACAAGAACGTCCTGACTTCAAGACGCTCGATCCGTCTCATATACTTGAGAGGCTCAATACACATGAGTTCCAGCTTTCTGAGAAAAGAGATATCTATGGTCCCAACTATGGTCGTACTCGCGCTTTGAAGGCAAAAGTTGTTTCCTCATCTGAAGAAGAATCTGACTGCAGTTCTGAAGATCCTGAAGACATTGGAAAAGAGCTTGCTATGCTAGTGAAGAAGTTTCAGAAATTCACCAAGAAGAAAGGCTTCAGAAAGTCTTCGCGATCTAGCTCAAGGAATGATGAAGCTTCCACCCATGACCACAAGAAGAGAACCTGTCACAAGTGCAAGAAACCTGGTCACTACATATCTGAGTGTCCACAGTGGGATAATGAGAAGAAGAAGAAGAATAAGAGCGAGGAATATGATTCTGATGACAAGAAGAAGAAGAAATCCTCAAAGTCTTCTTCTTAGTCTTCTTCCAAGTCTTCATCATACAAGAAGAGCTCATCTGGCAAGGCTCGTGCTTTTGTTGGCAAGGAAATGGATTCAGAGGAGGATTCTGCTTCTGAGGAGGCGGAGGTGGAGTCTGGAGAGGAGTCTGACCCTGGCATAGCAAGTCTGGCTCTAGCCAAAGCCTATGTTGCCAAGTACATCTTCAACACTGAAGACAATGACTTCCACACCAACGCTGAAGCTAATGTCGAAGACGATCCTACTCCCACCTACTGCTTCATGGCACGTGGTGCCAAGGTAAAATCACGTGATGCTTACTTTCAAACATCAAGTGAAGATGACTCTGATTGTGAATCCAAACCTAGCTACAAAACACTTGCTAAAATTGCAACTGAACAAGAAAAGGCTATGGAACATACTCAAAAACTGTTAGACAAAAGCGATAACCTATTGGACACGGAAATGACCCGTTCACAGTCCTTAGTTGAAGACATAAAAAATCTTCATGCTAAGTACCAAGAACTTGAAAGTCGTCATGAAACGCTCTCAACTACTTATGAAAGGCTCTCCTATGATTATCTTCAAAGGAAGCAAGAGCTTGAGAAATTGAGAGCGGCTCATGAAGATCTTCAATAAGTAAAAGAGTCACTTCGCGCTCAACACATCAGTCCCGCTCAGGATGGATTTGAACCACCATGTCTAAAATGCATTGATCGTGATAACGCTACATCTGTTGCTGAATGTTCCACTGCTGCTACTGTTTCATTGTCTTCACCTACTGATGTGGTTACTAACCCCTCTACGGAGGATACCACTACTATTGCTGATGAAAATGCTAGGTTGAAGACATTGCTTGAAACAGGGATGTATAAGAGTCTGAAAGGGCATCAGACACTTTGCGATGTCCTCAAAAAGCAGATTCTGAACCGAAACCCTAGGAAAGAGGGTGTTGGGTTCGAGAGGAAAATCAATGTTGATGGCTCGTACTGGAAGCCTGAGTAGTACCCCAAAACCACATGGGTTGCTGCAAAGGAACCTTCAGTAGATCCATCCACTTTATCTGGCTTTACCTGCGCTAATCCTATTATCATTGATGAATCCTTTGATGCAAACTATAAACTCTTCAAGAATCAGAATGGTGAAGTGTTTGCCAGGTACATTGGTAGTAACTGCAGGAATGCACCACCTATGAAGAAGATCTGGGTACCTAAGCAGTACATTGAGAATCTTCCTGTGAATGTCGTCATGACACCACCAAGGAAGAAGACAAAGCCCAGACCTATAGCTTCATCTGGCCCAAAGGCTTCATACAGATACAGGACTCACTTGAGTCACCCTAACGCCAATGTTTTTCAGGGAAATCATGCTCAGACTTATGAATATGAGAGTGTATCTTCGAACCGCTATGTTCATAGGACTAAGAACTTTTCTGCCTATTCATATGAGTATCATTCATCTCCTGCAAGGCTATTTGCTAGGGCTTCAAAGCCGAAATTCTCAGATGGTGCACTTAGACTCATTGCTTCTAAGCGACCCCTGAAGATGTAGGTGGCAAAGAAGAACTAACTCTCTTTTGCAGAAAAGGGTCTCCAGCCTGAAATCAAAGGCGTCCAATGCTATTGTTGGGGACCTAAAACACATTAAGGACGCATGATAAAATGTCATTCTATATACTTCATATCTGAATTGCTTACCTGTCATACTATGTATCCTAATCTTGATATAAGCTATGACAATTCCTATATGTGCCAAATGCTTATGCTTCACAACACTCTTGTGAAGCCTATCCTCCTAACTGCACTATAGGGTACATCACCAAAAGCTTCAGAATGGATTATGGACAGTGGATGCACAAATCATATGACTGGTGATCAAAGTCTTCTCATGGACTCAACCTTACGTTCATCCGACAAGAGTCACATCACGTTTGCTGACACTGGTAAAAGCAAGGTATTGGGTCTAGGTAGAGTTGCAATCTCAAAGGATCAACACATGGATAAAGTGATGCTTGTTGAATCCCTTGGTTTCAACTTAATGTCTGTCTCAATGCTTTGTGACTTGAACATGATTGTGATATTCGGAAAATATCGCTGCCTTGTACTAATGGAATCTGACAAGTCTCTAGTCTTTGAAGGGTATCGAAAAGATGATCTATACATGATAGATTTCTCAGCAGGTCCACATCTTGTCGTATGTCTTCTCACAAAAGCTTCAGAATGCTGGCTCTGGCATCGAAGGCTGGGGCATGCTGGCATGAGGAACTTGCACTCACTCGTCAAGAAGAAGCATGTCATAGGCATCGAGGATGTCAAATTCAAGAAGGATCACTTGTGTGGTGCCTGTGAAGCTGGAAAAATGACAAGGGCAAAGCACCCCTCGAAGACAATCATGACAACATCTCAACCCTTCGAGCTGTTACACATGGACTTATTTGGACCTACTCACTACTCCACCCTCACAACAATTGCTTGTCTCTATGGCTTCGTCATTGTTGATGAATACTCAAGATACACATGGGTTCATATAATTCTCTACAAGACTGAAGTTCAAGATGTCTTCAGACGCTTCGCCAATCGAGCAATGAACAATTATGGTGTGAAGATCAAGCATATCAGAAGTGATAATGGCACTGAATTCAAGAACACCGGTCTTGATCTTTATATGGATACAATGGGAATCACTCATGAGTTCTCTGCTCCATACACACCTCAGCAAAATGGCATCATTGAGCGCAAGAACAAAACTCTCATTGAGATGGCTCAAACAATGCTCGATGAATACAAGACATCAAGAAAGTTCTGGCCTGAAGCTATTGATACAGCATGTCACATCATCAATCGTGTCTACATCCATAAGCTTCTGAACAAAACATCCTATGAGCTCCTTACTGGCAAGAAGCCAAATGTCAGTTACTTCAGAGTATTTGGAGCAAGGTGCTGGATCAAGGATCCCCATCACAAGTCAAAATTTGCACCTAAAGCTCATGAAGGCTTCATGCTTGGCTATGGAAAGGACTCGCACTCCTATAGAGTCTTCAACCTTTATCTCTACAAAATCGTCGAAACCGTGGATGTGAAATTTGATGAAACCAATGGTTCACAGCGAGAGATTCTGCCAAGTACACTAGACGAAGCTCCGCCCAGTGAATCTATCAAGCTGATGGGAACTGGTGAAATCATGCCTTCTGAAGCACAACCTAAAGAGGAACTTATCATTTCTGCACCTAACCAACTTGACGACAATGCTCAGACCGAAAATAATCCTCCCAATGATGACAATGATCAGCAAGAGCAAAGTTTTCGTCCTGTTCATCCTCGTGTTGCAAATGAAGTGCAAATTGAGAAGATAATTGACAGCATCAACGCGCCTGGTCCACTCACTCGCTCAAGAGCAACACAACTAGCAAACTTTTGTGGGCACTTTTCATTTGTGTCAATATCAGAACCCAAGAAAGTTGTTGAAGCTTTTATGGAACCTGAATGGATTCAAGCTATGCAAGAAGAACTTCAACAGTTCAAGCTGAACAATGTTTGGGAACTTGTCAAGCGACCTGACCCTCCCAAGCATAACATTATTGGAACAAAATGGACATATCGAAACAAGCAAGATGAGCATGGTCAAGTCGTCAGAAACAAAGCACGTCTTGTGTCTCAAGGATATACTCAAGTAGAAGGAATTGACTTCGATGAAACATTTGCTCCTGTGGCTAGGCTTGAAGCTATTCACATACTGCTAGCCTATGCTAATCATCACAATATCTTGCTATATCAAATGGATGTGAAGGGTGCATTTCTCAATGGCAAGATTGAAGAAGAAGTATATGTCGCTCAACCACCTGGCTTTGAAGATCCAAAACATCCTGATATGGTGTACAAGCTGAACAAAGCATTGTATGGCCTCAAACAAGCTCCTCGTGCATGGTATGATACGATCAAAGACTTCCTGAAGAGCAAAGGCTTCAAACCAGGATCCCTCGATCCCACACTCTTCACGAAGACATATGATGGTGAACTGTTTGTGTGCCAAATATATGTGGATGACATTATCTTCGGCTGCACCAACCAGAAGTATAGTGATGAGTTTGGATACATGATGCAAGAGCAATATCAGATGTCCATGATGGGAGAGCTGAAGTTCTTCCTTGGTCTTCAAATTCGTTAGCAAAGAAATGGCATCTTCATATCTCAAGAAAAATACCTCAAAGATTGTATGAAGAAGTTTGGAATGGAAGACTGCAAAGGTTATACGACGCCAATGCCAGCCAAACACCATCTTGGTCCCGACGACAATGGTAAAGAGTTCGATCAAAAGGTATACCGCTCCATGATTGGTTCTTTACTTTATCTATGTGCATCTAGGCCAGATATTATGCTTAGTGTTTGCATGTGTGCTCGATTCCAAGCGGCACCAAAGGAATCGCATCACTTAGCTGTGAAGCGAATTCTTCAATATTTGGCTTACACCCCAACACTCGGATTATGGTATCCGAAGGGCTAAAAATTTGATTTGGTTGGATTCTCGGATGCTGATTATGCTAGTGACAAGGTGGATCGCAAGTCTACATCAGGCACATGTCATTTTCTTGGCCGATCACTTGTCTGTTGGTCTTCAAAGAAGCAGAACTGTGTATCACTCTCAACTGCTGAATCTGAATACATTGCTGCTGGATCTTGTTGCGCTCAGCTTCTATGGATGAAGCAAACTCTCAAGGACTATGGCATCAACCTGAAACAAGTACCTCTCTTCTGCGACAACGAAAGTGCCATCAAGATTGCCAACAATCCAGTCCAGCACTCGAAGACAAAGCACATTGAAATTCGTCATCACTTTCTCAGAGATCATATCATGAAGAAAGATATTGATATCATTCACGTCAACACTGAAGAGCAACTAGCAGATATCTTCACAAAGCCCTTGGATGAGAAAAGGTTTTGCAAGTTACGGCATGAGCTAAATATCTTGGAATCCTCTAATGTCCTGTGATCAGGCACACATCCTAACACTTATGCATGTTGATGACTTAGATGTGCAACACACGAAGTACTGTATATCTTCAATCAATGAAGACTTACACTCTGAGTGTGAATACATTAAAATGGAATTTGACTTCGGAGTGCCACGATAATTGTGCGCCGTGTCTGGGTCTAATACTTCCTATATGGTGGGTAACGCCACCACCAAATTTCTCTGTTTGAAGTGTTTCACTCATGGTGTTATTTTTGCAATGACTTCGTATTTGGTTTGTCTTCAGTTTCAATTTATCTTCATGATTCTCTGCGCTATGATGATTTGATTGCATATATATATACTAGTGTTCTGTCATCTACAGCATTCACTTATAGCTATGTCTTCAAGTTGAATCTTTTGAACTAAGTGAATGTGATCGGACCCTAACCTCTCTATGCTTTCAATCTCAAACTCTATCTGTCCAAGTCATATGCATTCTGTTGAAACTGTCGAATGTCTTCTCTGCGTCCTAGTCAGCAGAAGGCACAGAGACAAACATTAAGTCTGTTTTAAATAACTCATCTTTACTGTTGAAATCCGGAGAAGCCGGAACAACCATCCGACATGCCTGGCGGGCGTGGGAACGTGGGACAACTCTGAGTATGTTGCATGCTTGCCACGTGCCCCTCAGATGTGAACTGCCAGGGGCACCAGCGTAATTGCGCTGTGCCGCACACCTACTTATAAATACTTGTCCCCTGCGGTAAAGAAATCCTTCTTCCACCTCTCCACCTCGTCAAAACCCTAGCGCCACCGCTAGCTCTCGACAACGCCGGCAACGAAGCGCTTAGCTGCTGCGACCTCTCCGACGCCGTCCTCACGCCGGCCGCGGATATCGTCCTCTCCGCCGTCACCATAGGTGTCCTCCGTCGCCAAGTTAGGGCACGGTGGGCTGAGTTGCTCGGTCTCCTTTTCATCCCATCTAGCAGTTCTTCGTGCGGTAATTATAACTCTATTTTTACCACCTTTTTGATCTTCAAGATTTAATCCTATTTACCGAAAGTGGTTTCTACCTACTCAATGTTAGATCTAATCTATCTGCATCTCATACTGCCTAGTCTATTCACTTAGATTTCCTATCTAGTTTGATTCCTCACTTGTACTTATTCACGGATTGGTACAAATCTAGAACCAACTCACCTCATATAAGTGAATGTCTTCGCATCATGAGGTCAATGTCTTCAAACTGATTTATCTTCAAAATCTTCTGAGAATGCATATGACCTCTTCCCCTTCCCTCGCATCTCTAATGCTGTCACAGGTACATGTCCGTGGGAGAATCCCTTGGTTCTCATAGTCTGCATTCGTTTGCAGAATACTTACAGCATCATATCAATTCTCCTGAAGCCAGTTCCTGCTTGACCAGCAAGCGAAAGTCTCTGAAGCCTTTGAACATATTGAAGCCATTCAGTTTGAAGTTCATGGATGCAGAAAAATCAGCAAGGAAGGGTGGCAGACAGCGCCGAGAAGGAACATCCAATGATCTGCCTGATGACCTAGCAGAGCTCTACAAGACAGATCCTGAAGAAACTTATCATCAGCGCAAGACACGAATCCAATGGATTCAACGCTATTGGGATGAAGAATGGTTCAAGTACAAGTTTGTGACCAAGGAATATGCAGAGAAGAATGCTATCAAGAGACCTTGGGGTGATATTCTCTATCGAGGCCTTCAACCCAAGAACAGAGCTGAAGCTATTGCGCAAGGCTTCTATCCCTGCATGGTCCGTGGACCTCAGCCTGAGAATGCCGATCCCACATCATTACTCTGGTGTCGTGACGATGCTCTCTTCAAGCGCAACTTTCAGTACGCGCAGGCTTCGGCCAAGAAAAACAAGAAGTCATTGGGATTAGACTTCAACCCTGGTCCCTCTGCTCCCCGTGCTGACGGCTCCCGTGATGCAGAACCTAATGTCATCGGCCCCTTCTCCAACCTTGACGGCCTCATCACCTACATCTTCGTCCAGGGTGCCAGAGTAGATCATTCTGATAATGATGCTGACACTAATGAAGCTCCGGCTCCTCCTCCAAAGCCGCGGAAGCAAAAGAAGCCAAAGGCTTCAAGATCAGCTGTACCTCCAAAAGCTTCTCATGCGAAGCCACTGGCCACTGCACCTCCTGAAGACAGTGTGCCGTCTGAAGATCAATCACGTATCTCCAAGAGAACAGAGAAGAAAAAGCAAATTGTCAGGAATACTGATCAAACCTTGACTCCTGCTGCCATTCTGCGTGAAGAACCCATTGATCTGTCCAGCGATGAAGATCTTGCTGCTGATGCCCTTGAGCAACTGATAAAGATCAAGGAAGAAGCAGAGATCTTCAACAACTTGCCTCTCTTTGATGTGTCAATCATTCACAACTTCATTGATGAGTGGTTCAACACACCAAATCTCAGCTTTGAAGATCTACAGCTTCCCATTGGCCTCAGTGTCGCCTTCAATGGCGCCATTGCTTCTGAGCTAGCTCTCGCTCAGCGCATCGTTGAGCAGAAGAACAAGATTGATTATGAGAAGGCTCAATTCAAGAAGCATGTGGCCAAGCTAAGTGTTCAAGACGTCAGAAACTTCAAGGTCATGCTGCATGAGCTTAAAGAAGCTTTTCTTAAGAAGCGCCAAGAAGCTCAAGGCTCTCATGAGCGCATGAAGAGTTTGGCTGATAAGTGTGTGCTTGCCTACAATGAGGCAGAGAAGCGCAAATCTCTTGGCCATCCTGGCATTGACCCCAGGATGGCTGCAAAGAAGAAGAAGCCATCTACCGCTCCACCTGCGCCTTCAAATCAAGAAGCCCCTCACATTATCTTCCCAAGCAGCATGACTGGCTCGAAGCCAAAGGTCACCACAACCGCTTCAGAACAGAAGAAGACGAGGGCTGCCGAGGCTGAAGCCAGAAAAAGGAAGAATCCTGAAGCCTCTGATGCTGCTCCCTCCAAGAAGAAGCGCAAGACCAAGAAGACTAGGGCTGCTCCCACAGAGCCCTTAGTTGTTGAACCCATTTCAGTGGTTCGCCCTGCGTCAGAACATCAAGAAAGAAGGATGATAGTTCATGAGCCTGCTTCCACAGAGGCTAATGAAGCTGAAGATATTCCAGCAGCTGAACCCACCGCTGCTGAAGACATTGGTCATGATGACAATGTTGAAGATGATGAAGTTCTTCCTCAGATCGAACACAACATGGTATCATCGCCTGTTCTAACGAACAACGAACTCATCAGCATTGGTCGTCCTCTAACGCCAACTGCTCAGGATGCATCGTGGGCTGATCACCCACAGCAACAAGACTCCCCAAGTACTCCCCAACAACAACAACAAACTACACCACCCGTGCAAGAAGAAGATGAAGACTTTGAGGCCCGGCCAACTCCATCTCCCAAGGTGTTGCTAGCATTTCGCTAGCTTCGCAAAGGACAAAGGCCTCAAGTCCCTCTGTCGAGCGTTCCAGAAGGAGAAGTGCAACGCCCACCTGTTGCACGTCAAGTATTTTTTGAACCCACTCCAACTGTGAACGTCTCCGTGTCTGAAGCCCAAGCTGCTGAAGACATTCCGGCTGAGTAGGGCGAGGGCGTGCCCTCCACCCTCGTGGCTTCCTTGATTGCTTCTTGACTTGCACTCCAAGTCCTCTGAATCATGTTCGTTCCAAAAACACGCTCCCGGAAGTTTCATTCTGTTTGGACTCCGTTTGATATTCCTTTTCTTCGAAACACTGAAATAGGCAAAAAAACAGCAATACGGGCTGGGCCTCCGGTTAGTAGGTTAGTCCCAAAAATGATATAGAAGTGTAAAGTAAAGCACATAAACATCCAAAATGGGTAATATAATAGCATGGAAAAATTATAGATACGTTGGAGACGTATCAAGCATCCCCAAGCTTAATTCCTGCTCGTCCTCGAGTAGGTAAATGATAAAAATAGAATTTTTAATGTGGAATGATACCTAGCATAATTCTAAATGTAATTTTCTTTATTGTGGCATGAATGTTCAGATCCAAATGATTCAAAATAAAAGTTCATATTGTCATAAGAAATAGTAATACTTCAAGCATACTAATCAAAGCAATCATGTCTTCTCAAAATAACATGGCTAAAGAAAGTTCATCCCTACAAAATCATATAGTTAGGCTATGCTTCATTTTCTCCACACAAAAATGCTCCCATCTTATACATCCCCGCTGACAAGCCAAGCAATTGTTTCGTACTTAAAGAATCTCAAACTTTTTCAACTTTCACGCAAATACATGAGCGTGAGCCATGGATATAGCACTATGGGTGGAATAGAATATGATGATGGGGATTATGTGGAGAAGACAAAAAAGGAGAAAGTCTCACATTGACGAGGATAATCAACGGGCTATAGAGATGCCAATCAATTGATGTCAACATGAGGAGTAGGGATTGCCATGCAACAGATGCACTAGAGCTATAAATATATGAAAGCTCAACAAAAGAAACTAGTGGGTGCGCATCCAACTTGCTTGCTCACGAAGACCTAGGGCATTTTGAGGAAGCCCATCGTAGGAATATACAAGCCAAGTTCTATAATGAAAAATTCCCACTAGTATATGAAAGTGACAACATATGAGACTCACTATATGAAGAACATGGTGCTACTTTGAAGCACAAGTGTGGAAAAAGATAGTAACATTGCCCCCTTTTTTATTTTCTTTTTTTGGGCCTTTCTTTTTTTGGGCCTTTCTCTTTTTTTTTATTTGGCCTTTCTTTTTTTATTTGGCCTTTCTCTTTTTTTATTTGGGGACAATGCTCTAATAATGATGATCATCACACTTCTATTTATTTACAACTCATGAATTACAACTCGATATGAATGCCTCCGGCGGTGTACCGGTATGGGCAATGAATCAAGAGTGACATGTATGAAAATTTATGCATGGTGGCTTTGCCACAAATACGATGTCAACTACATGATCATGCAAGGCAATATGACAATGATAATGTGTGTCATGATGATAAACGGAACGGTGGAAAGTTGCATGGCAATATATCTCAGAATAGCTATGGAAATGCCATAATAGGTAGGTATGGTGGATGTTTTGAGGAAGATATAAAGAGGTTTATGAGTGATAGAGCATATCGTATCACAGGGTTTGGATGCACCGGCGAGGTTTGCACCAACTCTCAAGGTGAGAAAGGGCAATGCACGATATAGAAGAGGCTAGCAATGATGGAAGGGTGAGAGTGCGTATAATCCATGGGCTCAACATTAGTCAAACGAACTCATATACTTATTGCAAAAATCTACAAGCCATCAAAAACCAAGAACTACGAGCATGCTCCTAGGGGGATAGATTGGTAGGAAAAGACCATCGCTCTTCCCCGACCGCCACTCATAAGGATGCACAATCTAAGAACACCTCATGTTTCAAATTTGGTACACAACTTTAACCATACGTGCATGCTATGGGACTTGCTAACTTCAAAACAAGAATTCTTTAAATTCATTATCACCCAACTAGCATGACTCTAATATTACTACCTCCATATCTCAAAACAATTATCAAGTTTCAAATTGATCATAGCATCCAATTCACTTCCTATGATAGTTTTTATTATACCCAACTTGGATCCCCACCATTCTAGGACCAATTTTATAACCGTATCAAATACCATGCTGTTCTAAGAGACTCTCAAAATAATATAAGTGAAGCATGATAGACTAAAAATTTCTACAAAATTAAGCCACCGCCGTGCTCCAAAAGATATAAGTGAAGCACTAGAGCAAGAACTATCTAGCTCAAAAGATATAAGTGAAGCACATAGAGTATTCTAACAAATTCTAATCAAGTAGGTTTGTCCCAAAAGTTGTGTAAAGCAAGGATGATTGTGGAAAACTAAAAATCAAATACTAATATCATACAAGACGCTCCAAGAAAAACACATATCATGTGGCGAATAAAAATATAGCTCCAAGTAAAGTTACCAATGAACGAAGACGAAAGAGGGGATGCCTTCCGGGGCATCCCCAAGCTTAGGCTTTTGGCTATTCTTGAATATCTTGGGGTGCCTTGGGCATCCCCAAGCTTAGGATCTTGCCACTCCTTATTCCATAGTCCATCAAATCTTTACCCAAAACTTGAAAACTTCACAACACAAAACTCAACAGGAAATCTCATAAGCTCCGTTAGTGAAAGAAAGAAAACCACCACATAAGGTACTGTAATCAACTCATTCTTGATTTATATTGGTGTTAAAACTACTGTATTTCAGGTTCTCTATGGTTCATACCATTTAATACTAGCCATAGATGCATCAAAATAAGCAAACAACATACGAAAAACAGAATCTGTCAAAAACAGAACAGTCTGTAGCAATCTGTAACTCTCGAATACTTATGGAACTCTAAAAATCCTACCAAAATAGGAAGTCCTGGGCAATTTCTCTATTGATCTCGAGCAAAAATAATAAATGAAAAATCACGTTTATGTGAATTACTACAATTATTTTCGTGCGCGCAAAGTTTCTGTTTTTCAGCAGAATCAAATTAACTATCACCATAGGTTATCCTATAGGTTCTACTTGGCACAAACACTAATTAAAACATAAAAACACATATAAACAGAAGGTAGATGCAAAATTTATTACTAAACAGAAACAAAAACAAAAAATACAAATAGAATTGGGTTGCCTCCAACTAGCGCTATCATTTAACGCCCCTAGCTAGGCATAAAAGCGAGGATAGATCTAAGTAGTGCCATCTTTGGCACTCAATTCATAAGTAGCTCGCATGATAGATTCATAAGGTAATTTAACTTTCTTTCTTGTAAAGTGCTCCATGCCTTTCCTTAATGGAAATTGGAATCTAATATTCCCTTCCTTCATATCAATAATCGCACCAATCGTTCTAAGGAAAGGTCTACCAAGAATAATAGGGAAATAAAGATTGCAATCTGTATCAAGAACGATAAAATCTACGGGCACCAAATTTCTATTTACAACGATGAGAACATCATTGATCCTTCCCATTGTCTTTATCCACAAGGTGCAAATTTAAAGAGCAATCGTCAAGATCATGGAAACCTAGAATATCACATAAAGTTTTCGGAATCGTGAAAACACTAGCACCCAAATCACATAAAGCATAACACTCATGATCTTTAATTTTAATCTTTGTACTAGGTTCCCACTCATCATAAAGTTTTCTAGGTATAGAAACTTCCAAATTAAGTTTTTCATCAAAATATTGCATCAAGGCATCAACAATATGTTTGGTAAAAGCTTTATTTTGACTATAAGCATGAGGAGAATTCACAACGGATTGCAACAAGGAAATACAATCTTCTAAAGAACAATTATCATAATTAAATTCCTTGAAATCCAAGATAGTGGGTTCAATGCTATTTAAAGTCATGACCTCTCCAATCCCACTTTTACCAAATTTAGCATCAAGATCTAAAAACTCCAAATCATTGGGACGCCTTTTAACTAAAGTTGACTCATCTCCAGTCCTATCATTATTAAGATTCATATTTCAAAACAAAGATATAATAGGGGACACATCAATAACTTCCAGATCTTCATCATTATTTTCATGGAAACTAGAAGAACACACTTTTACAAAGCAATCTTTCTTAGCACGCAATCTAGCGGTTCTTTCTTTGCACTCATCAATGGAAATTCTCATAGCTTTGAGAGACCCATTTATATCATGCTTAGGAGGAGTAGATCTAAGTTTTAAAGAATCAACATCAAGCGAGAGTCTATCAACGTTCCTAGCCAAATCATCAACTTTGAGCAATTTTTCTTCAAGCAAGGCATTAAAATTCTTTTGAAGATCATACATTCTTTAACACTATTTCAAAATCAGAGGGCATCTTATTAAAATTACCATAAGAATTATTTTAGGAATTTCCATAATTATTAGAGGAATTACTAGGGAACGGTCTAGGATTAAAGTTTCCTCTATAAGCATTGTTTCCAAAATTATTCCTACCAACAAATTCACATCCATAGATTCATTATTATTCTCAATCAAAGTAGACAAGGCCATATCATTGGGATCAAAAGGACACTCTTAGTAGCAAAAAATTTCATAAGTTCATCCATCTTTCCACTCAAAACATTAATTTCTTCTATAGCATGCACTTTTTTTACTAGTAGATCATTTAGTGTGCCATTGAGAATAATTAGCCATAATATTATCAAAGAGTTTTGTAGCTTCTCCTAAGGTGATTTCCATAAACGTGCCTCCCACTGCCGAATCTAAAAGATTTCTAGAAGCAAAATTTAATCCGGCATAAAATTTTTGTATGATCATCTATAAATTCAAACCATGAGTAGGGCAACTGAGAATCATCAATTTCATTCTTTCCCAACAATTTCATAAGTTCATCCATCTTTCCACTCAAAACATTAATTTCTTCTATAGCATGCACTTTTTTACTAGTAGATCTTTCAGTGTGCCATTGAGAATAATTAGCCATAATATTATCAAAGAGTTTTGTAGCTTCTCCTAAGGTGATTTCCATAAACGTGCCTCCCGCGGCCGAATCTAAAAGATTTCTAGAAGCAAAATTCAATCCGGCATAAATTTTTTGTATGATCATCTATAAATTCAAACCATGAGTAGGGCAACTGCGAATCATCAATTTCATTCTTTCCCAAGATTGGGAAACATGCTCATGATCAAGTTGTTTAAAATTCATGATATCGTTCCTAAGAGTGATGATCTTAGTGGGAGGAAAATACTTCGAGATAAAAGCATCTTTGCACTTGTTCCATGAATCAATACTATTCTTAGGCAAAGACGAACACCAAAATTTAGCATGATCTCTAAGTGAAAACGGAAATAACTTCAATTTAACAATATCATTATCCGTATCTTTCTTATTTTGCATCTCACATAAATCAACAAAGTTGTTTAGATGGGTAGCGGCATCTTCACTAGGAAGGCCGGAGAATTGATCTTTCGTAACAAGATTCAGCAAAGCAGTATTGATTTCACAAGCTCAACATCATTAAGAGGAGCAATCGGAGTACTAAGGAAATCATTATTATTGGTATTGGAGAAATCACACAATTTGGTATTATCTTGCGCCATCGCGACAGGTAATCCAACACACAAGCAAACAAAAAAAGGCAAACAAAAGAGAGAGGAGATTGGGAAAGACAGGGCAAATAAAACGGCAAGGGTGAAGTGGGGGAGAGGAAAACAAGAGGCAAATGGCAAATAATGTAAATGCGAGAGAGATAAGTTTGTGATGGGTACTTGGTATGTCTTGACTTGAGCGAAGACCTCCCCGGCAACGGCGCCAGAAATCCTTCTTGCTACGTCTTGAGCTTGCGTTGGTTTTCCTTGAAGAGGAAAGGTTGATGCAGGCGTAAGTATTTCCCTTAGTTTTTGAGAACCAAGGTATCAATCTAGTAGGAGGCTCCTCAAAAGTCCCACGCACCTACACAAACAAACAAGAACTCGCAACCAACGCAATAAAGGGGTTGTCAATCCCTTCACGGCCACTTGAGAAAGTGAGATCTGATAGAGATAATATGATAAGATAGATATACTTTTGGTATTTTGTGATATAGATAAGAAAAGTAAAGATGCAAATAAATGTAGATTGAAAGCTTACATGATAAAAGATAGACCTGGGGTCCATAGGTTTCACTAGTGGCTTCTCTCAAGATAGCATAAGTATTACGGTGGGTGAACAAATTACTCTCGAGCAATTGATAGAAAAGCGAGTAATTATGAGATTATCTAGGCATGATCATGTATATAGGCATCACGTCCGTGACAAGTAGACCGACTCCTGCCTGCATCTACCACTATTACTCCACACATCGACTGCTATCCAACGTGCATCTAGAGTATTAAGTTCATAAAGAACTGAGTAACGCATTAAGAAAGATGACATGATGTAGAGGGATAAACTCATGCAATATGATATAAACCCCATATTTTTACCCTCGATGGCAACAATACAATACGTGCCTTGCTGCCCCTGCTGTCACTGGGAAAGGACACCGCAAGATTGAACCCAAAGCTAAGCACTTCTCCCATTGCAAGAAAGATCAATCTAGTAGGCCAAACCAAACTGATAATTCGAAGAGACTTGCAAAGATAACTTAATCACACATAAAAGAATTTAGAGGAGATTCAAATATTTCTCATAGATAAACTTGATCATAAACCCACAATTCATCAGATCTCGACAAACACACCACAAAAAGAGTTACATTGAATAGATCTCCAGGAAGATCGAGGAGAACATGGTATTGAGATTCAAAGAGAGAGAAGAAGCCATCTAGCTAATAACTATGGACCCGAAGTTCTGTGGTAAACTACTCACAACTCATCGGAGAGGCCTTGGAGATGATGTAGAGGCCCTCCGTGATCGATTCCCCCTTCGGTGGAGCGCCGGCGAAGGTTCCAAGATGGGATCTCGCGAATACAGAAGGTTACGGTGGTGGAAATACTTTTTCGTGGTCGCCTTTGATGTTCTCGGGGTACGTGGGTATATATAGGAGGAAGAAGTAGGTCGGTGGACGCCCAAGGGGCCCACGCGATAGGGGGCGCGCCCAGTGGGGGGCGCCCTCCACCCTCCCGGCTTCCTCGATTGCTTCTTGACTTGCACTCCAAGTCCTCTGGATCACGTTCATGCCAAAAACACGCTCCCGAAGGTTTCGTTCCCTATGGACTCTGTTTGATATTCCTTTTCTTCGAAACACTAAAATAGGCAAAAAAAAAACAGCAATACGGGCTGGGCCTCCGGTTAGTAGGTTAGTCCCAAAAATGATATAAAAGTGTAAAGTAAAGCCCATAAACATCCAAAACGGGTAATATAATAGCATGGAACAATCAAAAATTATAGATACGTTGGAGACGTATCAGATATACCATCCTTCGGAGTGTAAATAGTTACACCGATGACATGTGGGTCTACCACAAGAGGGCCCATATGTCAGTAATGGAGAACAGAGGTGCGTAGGCATATTTGCGGAAGCGTGCTCTACTGGCAAACATGATGGCAGTACTCGATAAGGCTGATTTAGTAACACCAACATGCTGGTTCAGCTTATTAATTACGTGTCCCATCTGCTGCACCGTGTATTGTCACTTCACTGCGAAGACTAGTTGAATAGTTTTCTCTGACCGAGATGGGGATAATGGATCGCGAAGACTTCCTTTCTAAAGTATCCCTATGCCTCTACGCTCACTTCACTCATTTTGCTCCGTACCTAGTCACTTGTTGAAATCTGCAGAAAGACAAATACTTCGTATTTGGGAACAGAGGGAGGCTTTTACTCCATATTTGGGAACAGAGGGAGTATCACCATATGGAGGGAACAGAGGAAGCTTGAAATATGAACATGTCAATGGGAGGGAGTAAGCCCCATGCATGCATGCATGCATGCAACATGAAACACTCACACGTACACATGGACGCACGCAACACTCACGCACCCATGTGGCACATAGCAACACAACACAACACACACGCTCACGCTCAAGTACTAAACCTACTACATACGTCCGTGAAAGACTGTACATTTAGAGATTTACACATTAACCAGGGCATAATTAACGGCCAAAAATAGCAGACTTATGTGTGCATGCGACCATTGAGAGAAGAAGATTAAATGAAGGCCGTTGCATGCTGTAATTAAGGATAGACATGTAGCCTATACCTAGAGAACAAGTTGGTGCATTAGTCAATCAGTATCGATTTAGATTAAAGGCTAAATGCATTGGAAGTGTAGATGTACATCATGTACTACACTGTTTGTTTTTTAGCCGATGTACACTCTTTGTTGGAAGACCGAGGGAGTACACGTGCATGCACTCACATACACAACCAGGGTGGTTCGCGCGCAAGGGTTGGATTCCTGTAGCGCCTGCGTAAAGTTTTGTTTAACTGATTTCTTTGCTCTGCCAACTGACAGGTGGGACCCAGAAACCAGGTGACAATTTAACCCGTTACAAAGTGCCACGTCAACTATGTGGCCGGTCAGTAGGGTGCAATACGGTGCTCTACGATGAGCTAGTGATCGTATAATCGCCGCAAAACTATATATAGTGACCATAAAGAGCATAGTGTTACATACGTTGACCGCCAGTGTATTTTTCTCATTTCAAATTAAGCCATATTAATCGGAAAGGATGCAGTATGGACTACTAGTACTAGTACTGCTTTGATTTGTCCCGTCAACTCGCCGAACGAGGAGAAGCTTGCTTACTACGCCTCTCCCTCGCCCACGTGCATGGTTGTTCGCAGGACGAGGAGAGGGTTTTGACTACAGCGCCCTCTCCCTATCCCTCTCCCTCGCCCTCGCGCTCGCCGTCGCGGTGGACGTGCAGCAGTTCAATCGGTGTCAGATTGCCAGAAGAATATTGTACTGTAGTATCATCATTATTGGACCTTCCAAAGAGGCGAAGAGCCAAGTGCAAGGTTCACACGAGTACGAACTGTTGAACCTCCCGAAGAGGCAAAGAGCCAAGCGCAAGGTTTTATAGGAGTTGTCGTCCTAGTAGGAGTGTACTACAACTATAGCGAACGACGCTACTGTATGATGCCGCCACGTCACGTATATCCAAATCTGTGCCACCTTTTTTTCTGAAAGAGCATGTTAGAGCCCGTGCAACAACCACACAAGTTGCACGTACACATAACACATTCACTAGTAATAAATTCTGAAGGACATATGCCAGTATGCCACACAAGTTCATCTCCAATTCATGTGATAAATTTGTGCACGATTAGTCTACATATATTCACAGCGCTACCGTTCACAATTACCGTACTCCACTTACACGTTATAGATGGGCTACATGTCCTCCTCCAGGTTCCAGTCCCATGTGTTCTTCATGGATGGCACGATCCATAGCGGTGGGCAACGGGAATCATTGTCGTAGCTTTCTAGTCCGGTTCCACACGATGGAGACTCATCCAAACTGAAGCGACATAAATCAGGGATAGCGTGTCCCAGCATCTCGTTCATCCGGCAGTGCGCACCGAAGACACAACCATGCTTCATGAACGCCAGGCCTTCTGTGTCATGCATAGAAGGTGGCATCCGCTTCACAATGGCGTAGTTGTCCCCAATGAAAAGCGAGTACTCTCCAAGAGTGTTTGATGTAGGGCGGAACACTAGGGGCCGATCTTTCATGTTTGGAGTGGATCCTACAGAGAAACACGAAGAACGCACGGAAGAACACGAGGGAAATCACGGGGAAACGAGAGAAACACTCAACCAACAAGAGATCGATAACACAAGGTCTAGATCATCGAAGCACGAGTAGCGCGAGATACAAAGTCAACAACAGACGATACACAAGTAACCGTTCTTGTCCGTGCGGAGGTCTTGATTGTCTTCTCCGGATGGAGGCCTTGAATCCGAATGGATCTTCTCCAAGGAGGCACGGTCCCTCACGTGGAGTAGATCAAGTACGGATGAGCAGTGCTCTATCTCAAAATGAGCTAACACAATGCTAAGTCTTGAAGTGAGAAGGAGGAGTCCTATATATAGCATTGTTGAGGAAATCGTTAACTGGTAGATGCTCGGTTAGCTGGTGAGTAGGGGATTAATTGGATAATCGGCAAGTTACTCATCCATTTAATCAATTAATTGGACATTTTATCGATTTATAGGCTACTCGGTGACCCTACGAGTAGGGATTAATAGGCAAGTTAACCAGTTAAGCGGATGAATTCTTGAACAGGGATATATAGGCTAGGGGGGCGAAGGGGTACATGGGCTCAGCCCAACACGCGCGCGCAGGCGGTGGCCAGATGATCCAGGGGTGGAGCCGGATGATCCGGTTGGAGGCCCGGATGAGCTGGAGGCGCGGCTGGTGGAGGTGCAGGGCCAGATGTCTGGCTGGGGGTCCAGATGTCCGGGCAGGGTCCGGATGATCCGGGACATCGTCCGGAAGATCCGGCTTCAGGTGAGGTCTTCGGGTGTCTTCAGTGCGCATTAGCCAGACCGTCCGGACCGGGGTCCGGATCGTCCAGGCTCTGTCCGGTTCGTCCGGGCCGCCGTTCGAATCGTCCGGCCAGTTTGGGACTTGGCGCTTTTTCTCTCCGTCTTCACGCATGTCTTCCACTTCCGGTTCTCCTTGCTTCCTAGATTCTCCATGGCCAACTCCTTGGTACCAGAGTATGCATAGCGTTTCTGTTCGAGGTAGTAACCATGTCTCATGTGAATCAAAAGGGAGTTGTGAGAGGAGTGATGTCACCTCGGTTTCAAGAGCTCTTGCACGTGCTCGAGTCATAGGTCCAAGTAGTGTTGTAGGGGATGTAGATGCGTCCATGGGGATGATCGTGGGATGCTCCGCATCATCTCCCGCCCCCTTGGGAAAGATCCGACCTCGGATCGAAATCTTCATCACCATGGTAAGGCGAGAGGTCTTTGCCATTGAAGATGTCGCTCACGTTGTACTTGTCGATTGGTAGGTCGATCTTGTAAGCGTTGTTGTTATAGTGTTCTAGCACCTTGAAGGGTCCTTCGGCTCGAGGGAGAAGTTTGGACTTGCACTCATTGGGGAAGCGGTCCTTGCGGATGTGTAGCAACACGAGATCGCCTATGTTGAAGATCATGGGTTGCTTGTTGACATTGAGCTTGGTCGCTAGTCGTTGTACTTGTCGCTCGATGGTGTTCCTTGTATCCTCATGCATCTTCTTGATGTAGCTTGCTCGTACACTCGCATCCATGTTGGTGCGCTCTTGTAGAGGAAGAGGTAGAATGTCCAAAGGGGACAACGGGTTGAAGACGTAGACGACCTCGAAAGGGGACTTGCCGGTAGTCGAATGTCTTACACGGTTGAAGGTGTACTCGGCGGTGGGTAGACACTCCTCCCACTCCTTGATATTCTTCTTGATCAACACGCGAAGTAGAGTGGAGAGCGTTCGGTTCGTCACCTCCGTTTGGCCGTCGGTTTGAGGATAGTATGCGGATGAGAACAATAGCTTGATTCCGAGCTTGGCGCATAGCGTCTTCCAAAAGTAACTCAAGAACTTGACATCACGGTCGGAGAAGATTGTCTTTGGTACTCAATCGAGGCGCAAGATTTCCCTACAAAAGAGATTTGCAACATGTGAAGCATCGTCTATCTTGTTGCAAGGAATGAAATGTGCCATCTTAGAAAATCGGTCCACAACAACAAACACGGAATCCTTTCCATTTTGAGTTCTACGCAAACCAAGTACAAACTCCATGCTAATGTCTTCCCAAGGTTGATAACGAATAGGAAGAGGCATGTAAAGACCATGGGATTGAGCTTTAGACTTAGCTCTGCGACATGTAGAGCATCAGTTGGTGAAGCGTGAAATGTCGCGGAACATCTTGGGACAAAAATAGTTCTTGGAGAGCATGGCGAATGTCTTGTCGCGTCCAAAAAATGTCCCATGAGTCCACCTCCATGAGCCTCTTGCAAAAGGAGAAAACGAAGAGAACACTCGAGAATGCATAGTTTGTTAGCTCTCATAAGATAACCGTTCTTGATGTAATATTGTTCCCAAGATGTATGCGTCAAGCATTTAGCATAAGGAGGAGCAAAAGATGGATCATTAGCATACAAGTCTTTTATGTGCTCAAAGCCAATAACATTCAACTCAAGCTTAGTGACAAGCGTGCATATGCGTGAAAGTGCATCCACAACTACATTTTCCTTACCCTTAATGTACTTGATCACATAGGGGAAAGATTCAATAAATTCAGTCCATTTGGCATGACGCTTGTTCAACTTAGTTTGACCTTTTAAGTACTTAGTTTCATGATCGGTATGTATGACAAACTCATGAGGTCTAAGATAATGTTCCCAAACATGTAGTACCCGCACTAAATCATACAAATCTTTGTCATATATGGGATAGATAAGTTGAGCACCGGATAGTTTTTCACTAAAATATGTAATGGCTCACTTTTCTTGCATCAAAACTCCGCCAATCCGGTACCACTTGCATCACAATGAACCTCAAAAGTTTTCTCAAAGTTGGGCAAAGCAAGAATTGGTGCATGAGTAAGCAAAGACTTCAGGAGCATTCTTCTTACTCAAAGCATGCAAAGGAGTGGCAATAGTGCTGAAGTCTTTCACAAAGCGACGATAAAAACCCGCAAGGCCAAGAAAACTACGCACTTGTTGCAAATTGGTGGGTTGGGGCCATGTTTTAATTGCTTCAGTTTTAGATTCGTCAACATGGACACCCTTGGAAGAGACAACAAAACCCAAGAAAACAAGTTTGTCAACACCAAACGTACATTTTTTCAAGTTGGCATAAAGACGTTCCTTGCGAACGGTTTGCAAAACAGCCCTCACATGTTTAAGATGCTCTTTCATGGTTTTGCTAAACACAAGAATCTCATGAAAGTAAACCACAACAAAGACTCCAATATAAGGTCGAAGCACAAAATGCATAAGACGCATGAAAGTACCATGAGCTTCCGATAAACCCATAGTCATAACTAACCACTCATACAAGCCAAATTTGGTTTTGAAAGCAGTTTTCCATTCATGACCCTCTTGTATGAGAATTTGATAATAGCCACTATTAAGATAAATTTTTGAGAAAAAGGCGGCTCCACTAAGTTCATCAAGCATATCATCTAGGCGAGGAATAGGATGACTATAGCGAACGGTAATCGCATTTATAGGTCTACAATCGGAACACATGCGGAAACTTCCATCTTTCTTAGGCACAAGTATAACGGGAACGGCACAAGGACTTAAGGTTTCACATACATGACCGTTGTCTATTAGTTGTTGTACTTGTCGTTGTATCTCCTTAGTTTCTTCGGGGTTGACACGGTATGGAGCTTTGTTTGGAAGTGGCGCTCCGGGGATGTGGTTGATTCGATGCTCAATGCCTCGTAGAGGAGGTAGATCCGGAGGTAGCTCATCGGGGAAAACATCTTGGAATTCCTGCAAAAGAGATTGAAACACTAAAGGTAGCTCGTGAGATGTGTTAGCTTTGGTTCCCCACCCTTGCACACAAGGGCAAAGTGCATCACACTCGATGGGTTCTCACACACTTCTCTCACCTCACTTTTTGTGGCAAATAGTACTAGATTTTTCTCTCTAGGCGAAGAGGCGCTCAAGTTTGGATTGTGGCTCACACTCACTTTTTGGTGGATCACTTTCTCACTCTTCTCTCCACGATTGGTGGTTTTCTTGTCGGCTATCACTTGACTAGGAGACATAGGTCGTAGCACATACTCCTTCCCTTTCATCTTGAAGCTATAGTGATCGGTGCACCCGTTGTGGATGACACCACGGTGGAATGGCCATGGTCGACCAAGAAGGAGGTGGCAAATGGTCATTGGGACCACATCACACTCCAAAGTGTCCGCATATGCACCAATTTTGAAGGAGACTTGGACCGTATGCTCAACTCGTATAGTGCCTGAGTCACTTAGCCATTGAACCTTGTAGGGGTGCGGATGCTTCATCTTGACCAATTGAAGCTTGGAGCATAGTTCTTCACTTGCCAAGTTGTGGCAACTACCTCCATCGATGATGACCTTGACGGACCTTCCATTGATGCCGGCCTTTGTGTGGAAGATGTGGCATCTTTGTTCTTCATCTTGTTGATGTTGAAGAGTCAAGACCTTGGAGACAACAAGAGCGGAGCTCGAATCCTCATCACAAAAGACTTGATCATCTTAATCCTCGTTCACGTGCTGGTGCATGGAGACTTTCTCAAGAGCTTCCATCTCCTCATCACTCATGGAGTCGTAGGTGCCATCATCGTTGAGGATCATGGTGCGCTTGTTTGTGCATCCATAGGACTTGTGGCCTCGGCCGCTGCAAGTGAAACACTTGAAGGAGCTTGTCTTGAGGGTCTCATCAGTCAGAGTAGATGATGAAGCACGCGGCTTGAAGTTGCTTGTAGTAGGAGGAGGACAACTTGAGCTAGTCGAAGTTTTCTTGTAACTTGACTTGTCGTCGTTGCTTAGAGAAGGATTGGTTGATGTAGATGTTGGAGGAGTTGTTGAAGCTTGGTTGTTGGAGAAGCCGCAGGTCTTGGATGAGTACTTGGTGTACTTGAAGTCATCTTGCACTTGACGTTCCGCCTTGGTCGCTTGATGCACGAGCTCAATGAGGTTGGAATAGGGTTGGAAGTCGGCGATCTTCTTGATGGGATGATTGAGTCCGTTCAAGAAAATGTGCTATTGTTTGCTCATCATCTTCCTTGACATTGGCTCGAATCATGGCTATCTCCATTTCCTTGTAGTATTCTTCAACACTCTTTGTTCCTTGCTTGAGGAGTTGGAGTTTCTTGAAGAGGTCGCGGTTGTAGTAGGTGGGCGCAAAACGTGCTCGCATGACATCCTTCATTTGTGCCCAAGTGGTGATTGGAGATTCACCTCTTGCTTGTCGTCACTCAAGGATTTGTTCCCACCATATGAGCACATAGTCTTGGAACTCAAGTGATGCCATAGCGATCTTCTTCTCTTCCTCATAGTTGTGCAAACGAAAGATTTTGTCGACCTTCAATGCCCATGAAAGGTACTCTTCGGGGTCATTGCTTCCATTGAACTTGGGCATGGTGAATTTTAGCTTTCCATAGCGTTGCTCTTCATTGTGTTGTTGGCGATGGTGATGATGACGCCCTTGACGTGGAGGGTAATCATCCTCATGTTGATCTTGGCATGGAGGAAGTCCATGATCAAGTTGCTCTTGTTGAACTTGAGGTTGAGGTGGAGCTTGACGAGCTTGTGGAGGAGCTTGAGGCACTTGATGTTGCACACGTGGTTGATAGTTCCTCTCTTGGATTTCTTCTCGAAGGGCTTCCTCTTGATTGCGTCGTTCGAGATTGCGGTTGGCAATGGCTCGACTTGATTCTTGAAGGGCATGTTGCGCCTCAAGAGCTTGCGCTTCACGTTGTTGTTTTTGAAGACGTTGAGCCTTGACATCTTGTTCCTCTTGATGTAGACGCGCTCGTTCTTCCTCTTGGCGACGTAGACATTGTCGTTCTTGAGCTTGAGCAAAAGCGACTTGGTTTGAGTGAGGATGATGGACTTGCTCATCAACTTGCTCTTGTGAATGCTTGTCGTGTAGCGGGTTGCGAGATGCATGACAGTCTTGACACGCAGCTCGTCTAAGAGTGTTCGATGATGGTGTACTTGAGCCGGAGAAGGAGTCGTCAGAGTGTCGACTTGAGTGGCTCCGTCTTGAGTATGACGATGTAGACACTACTAGGAAAAGGCATGCTAGTGGCGCACCAGTTTTGCCTTCTAATGGCGCACTACTGGTGCGCCACTAGCATCGCACCATTAGAATTAAATTCTAATGGCACACCACTGGTGCGCCATTAGTATCTGGTGTTCTAATGGCGCACCATGTAGTGCGCCATTAGAATTCCTCCCAGGGGGCCATATGTACCCATGTGCTTTGGCATACTAATGGCGCACCAGTGGTTGATGCGCCATTAGTGTGATTATCACAGTGCGCCATTAGTGTCTTGTGTGGTGCGCCACTAGTATGAATATTAGGGATTTTTTTTGTTTTCTGATATTTTTACATGTTACAAAATATATTATTGGACAGAATTTAGACAACACCACACAGCAACAGCAGATTCATCGAATACAATAGAAGATTAGTCTCCGAATACAATTCATCATATTAGTCTCCGAATTCAAAACCCCGAACAAAGATAGAACATTACAAGTCTCGAGACCGCGAGTAGCGAGTTTGTCTTCACATTACAAGTCGATATCGATCATCTAAACTACCATCACATAGAAGAGAGCCGCGGTCATCATGATGAGCATCAACTGGTCTTCATCCGGTTCCTCCAACGCTCCCTCCTCTCTCCCGCTAGATAGCCGGCGTATCTAGATTCCGCCTCTGCCCTAGTGGTGTACCCTTTGTAACTGTTACCGCTGAAACGGTGAACCTGTCTCCGACACTCCTCCCAGTCGTCGTAGACTCCGGGAACATTACCCTTGTACACAACATACGACGACATCTCTATGCACAAGCCAAACAACAGACAATACATAAGCAATATATAAGTATGCAACAAAAGGATCGGAAGAGAAAAGCAAGACATTAATAGAATGATTCATGGTCCTACTAATAAATAGCATCGATTACATCTAAGTTGAACGCCTGTCCAAACCAAAGAGACATACAAGTTCATTAAAGTTTAATTACAACATGAGCCAATCAATGTTTCAGAACTACACATAGCATCACTACTTTCGACTCGACTCATCGGACCGGAGCATGGATGAAGCCACCGTCTGTCGTGATGGTCATGAAATCGCGGGCGTTGTCAGCCTGCATTTGTAGCGTTGTGTCTATCTCACGGTTGGACGGTTGATATCTGAGGTAGAACTGCCCCAAGGTACGAAGAACATCTTGATGGATAATTTCCGCAAACTCCGACTGGATGCGAAAGAATTCTTGTCTGATGTCCGCGTCCTGGATTGCCGACAAGCTCGCGGCCCAATCTTTGAGATTATCTGGTAGCAGAAGGTGATGATGGTACCGTACGATCACCCGCATGTGATGGAGGGCGTAGTAGGCATCCTTCTGACCGCCAGGCGGCTGCTTGACGTAGGAGAACTTTGTATTGTGGGAAAACACGTGCGCGCCGTACCGCCTACGAACTAGCTTGGCGAAGGTGCCTCCAGATTTGGCATAGATGGGGAGAACATCATCAAGAACTTTCTTGATATTTGTGTACTCTATCTTGGAGTCACGGTCCGGGTCGAAATACGTGGCCATGGAATATTTCGGGCTTAAGAGGATGAGTGTGCAATGTGTGTCACTGCAGAGAACACGGAATGTTAGAAACAAAAAAGAACGATCGAAATCTAAGAAATCATATGTTACGGGGTAGTTAGGGGATGACTTACTCGGGAAAGTAAGGCACGAGGGAGTTATCCTTATGTGGGTTTGCCAGAATGACGCCTTGAAGGTAAGAACTCGCGACATGCCGGTCCCCAGCGCTGCACAAGTTCTTGGCACGCATGTAGAAGGGGTCGACTATCACGATGTCCGGGATCTTGTCTCTAATGATCCGCATCTCCATACTCAGCGAAAAAAGCCCAACGAAGGTGTAGTGCAGCGGATGAAGGTTAAACATAGCAAAGATGTCATCAAACCGCAGGACGATCATACCCCCGATGGGGCCATCCACAAAGCCCTTGCCCTCTGGCACCTTGGCCACGAAAACCGGGTATGCCACATCATTCTCTCTGAGATGCCACTTCTCCAAAGAAAGAACACTGTCATGCAGACTCTGCATAGCACCGGTTGCAGCATTGAGCATATTTGTCGGTAGCCTCGCCCTACCCGCCACATGCACCCTCCTCGAGATATCCTTAGGTGAAGGTGGCCCGTCCTAAGCATGGATCATACTCGGTGCCGGCTGGCTCGCACCCTTGTTACTCTTTCTTTTCCGTCCCTTCTTCTTCTGTTGTAATGGGACCGAGTTCTGCTCACAGACCGCCTTCTTGAGTGTGCAGGGGCTGATAATATTTGGCACCTCAGCTACCTAAGGCTCGGTGAAGTCGGCAGCTGGAGGCGTCTCCTGAGAACTGAACGCCAGACGAGCATGTTGCAATTGGGTTTCTCCGCCGTACCAGCTAGACCGCGGTCGTCTTTTTTAGGGTTGGGCTGTTGAGAAAGAGGCCCGCAGAATTCGTCATCGTACCCATGTTCAGCAAAGTACTTATCGACGTCGCTAAATGTACGGCCTTCATCGCTGTCATCGTCGTCCAGATCCTGTGCCGTATGCATGTTCAGATCCTGTGCCATAGGGATGTCCGGCATGTCCGGTAGCGTTGCGACGGTCTTGCCATGGCTTGGCGCCGACACGACTGGCGGTGTTGTCTTTGGGGTGGTGTCCCCCGCCCCCAAACGAATCTGGCTGTTCGGCCAAAGTAGGGGCCAGCTTAGGCAGGCGCTGAGGGTCATCAAATCATCTTCATCAGCCCCGGTGGGTCGAATCGGAGGTAACAACTCGTCACAGCCTGGCAGCACCCGAACCAGTTGAACCCTATACACGGTGGGTGGCATCGGTTGACCGTGGAACACGGGGTTGCCCGGTTGAACGATTTTGCCCTTGGCGACATCGACCAACTCGTCGTTCACGAAGTGAAGGAGAGTGCACGGAACGTCGGTGGTGCCCTGCGAAAACATGTAGGGCATCAGGGATGCCCAGTCAAAGGCAAAAGGAGATGAAGTCCTCGGCAGAGAGGCTTAATTAGTTACCGTGATGATGGCGTCGAGCTCGGCTAATGTCGAGGCACCGCCAACGGCGGGCGGGCAACTGACAGAGGGGCCGCTTGCTGCCGAGGTGCCGACCGGCGTACACCCGGGTGCATTAAGCTCCAATGTCAGTCGTGCCAGCGTCGGAGACACCAATACCGCCGCCGCCAGATACACCAATGTCGCCGCTGGAGACACCAATGGCACCGCCTGCGCGTTGTGCGGGTTGCTGGCCGTGAAGCTGGGAATCGGGGGCGGCCCCTGTTGGCCACCCACAATCCATGTCGTCATCCCATGAATCAAGGTAGGCATAATGCCGGTGAGCGTCGATCCCAGTTGTTGTTCCACTTGCTCTTGGATAATCTCTGGAATCCGCGCCACTTGTGCCTTGAGTTCTTGAACCTCGCACGACTGGCTTCCGAGCTGGTCTTTTTCTCCTTTCGCCCACCAGCGATATAGTATGACGACCATTTTGTGGACAAGCCTTTGCCAGCCACACGACCAGCTGATGATGGCTTACTGAGCTTATCCTTGTTTTTCATTACGTTCAACGGCCTATTTAGAGTGATGTCCCAAGAATGGGTGCTCTGAGACGACCCCACGCTACTGCTTTCAGTCTCCTTCACTAGAACAAGCTCAAGCGCCCTGGTCTTCGGATCTGTGGTAAGCTCCTTTGTTATCGGGTCCTCCTTGTACTGGGCCCTGACATAGTTCCTGGTCTGCTTGTCATTGCTGTATTTCTCGAAGCGGGGCGGTAGGCCTTGCTCGGCACGCTCCGCGTCCTCTTTGTCCCATATAGGCTCCGCCACTCTGTAACCACCGGGACCGAGTTTGTGTTCCCCTGAGTTCAACTCCCGCATTTCTTTCCCCCACTGACTTGATTCAGAGGTTGCACTGCTCTCGCACTTGATCTTGAACTCGTTGTAGTCCTCTTCGCTGATCGAAAGATTTTTCGCCTTGATCTTCTCATAACTATCACCTTTCTCAATCATTCTCTTCACCGCGCTTCTCCAAGTAGACAGGGCCGTGCTCATCCTCGTGAGGGCGGCACTGTTCACTTTATTCCCTGAGAGGCGTGAGTTTTCCAATTCAGCGGGGAACTTGTATCGTTCGTGCAGCTTCGTGAAGAGGAGGTTGCGCAAATTCCCTCGGTCCTTATGCCTAAGGTTCTCGGTGTTGATCGAGACGGTGCTCCGGAGAATGCACCCGAGCTGAACTGAGTACCCCTTGGCTATATGTTTGGGCTCCGTTGGATGCCCGTCGGAGTTCACTTGAGTAAATTCCTCCTTGACGGTGCGGAGCGTGTTCGGGCGCCGGTCCTGCCGTTGCCTCTTCGGTTGGCTGCCATTTGTGCGTGCGCCGCCATCATCAGTGGTGGCATCCTCGGCGGCACAATCAGTGGTGGCATCCTCGACAGCACCATCAGTGGTGTCATCCCTGATGCCACTAGGGGTTGTGTAGTCAGGATCAGTGTCTTCCGCGGTGTCCTCATAGCGGTGAGGTTGTTCCTCCATCTCCTGGGACAGCTCCCAGAATTGCTTGCCGCCTGAACCACCGGCCTCATCGTTGTGGGCCATGTTTCGCTCTAAATAGGAAAAAAGTTTGGTCAAAAAGTTGGTTATTGTCAAGGAACAAGATCATGGTCTCATCATTTAGGGTTTGTCGACATCGTGGCATCCTAAAAGCTAAGCTTTTATCATTTAGGGTTTGTCGACGCCGAGGCACCCTAAAAGCCTAAGCGTACATCATTTAGGTTCTCATCGACACCGAGGCACCCTATATAAGCCAAGGTTTCATCATTTAGTGTTTGTCGACGCCGAGGCACCCTAAATGCTAAGTTAAGTTTTCATCATTTAGGGTTTATCGATGCCGAGGCACCCTAGGTTGGGCCTAATCACTTGGCACTAATCACTTGGCTCTATTGCCACCTATGCAGCAAGAATGGCGGGGCAGTTGATCCTACTTAACTAAGTACTAAGATACCCTGGCCCATGCATTAGTCGCAAGTACCCCATATGTCCTATTTTTAGCAAAGTGATGCTAAAATTCACAGAAAATTTTAGCATGACCTTTGCTGAAAATAGGACATATGGAGTACCCAAATTTGCCAGAACGGAAGTTAATCGACATTCCGGCAAACTCAAGGGCCTCTCGGGGTACCTGCAAATTCATCACGACACAATGGTCGGAGACAAAACCCAGCAAACTAGCAAAGTTACTGATGTGTTTACAGAAATTGTTTTCTGTAAAAGGTGATCATCATCTTTGCAAGTCTTTCTCAATATGATCACAAGTAATTCAGAGGCATCACAATAAAGCAACACCCTGGAGTACAATGCTTTATAATGTTCCATCATCATTACAGAAAAATAATAACAATATATACACACTTGAGTACAATGCTTTATAATGTTCCATCATCATTACAGAAAAATAATAACAATATATACACACTGGAGTACAATGCTTTATAATGTTCCATCATCATTACAGAAAAATAATAACAATATATACACACTGGAGTACAATGCTTTATAATGTTCCATCATCATTACAGAAATCCAAGAAACACATGGTCTTGAGGATATTCTTTATGACTGATTATTTCAGTTTTACATGCAGATTTTGACCAAAAAACACATGGTCTTTTTAACAGTTTTCAGTTTGGACAGAATACTGAAAACTATAGTTTGGACAGAATTCCTAACACTTTGGTCTTCTAGTTACAAAACAAAACTGACATAATTCTAGATGCCATAACTTAATTTTTTGACAGTAGCTCAAGTTTTTGACAGTAGCTCCTAACTGTACCTAACTGAATTTTTTGACAGTAGCTCAAGTTTTTGACAGTAGCTCAAGTTTTTGACAGTAGCTCCTAACTGAATTTTCTGCTTAAAGGGAAGGCTGACTTAAGTGGCAAGATGATACTGATGGGGTCATGTACCTAGGGTAGGGTCATGGACCTGATCTAAGTACCTTACCCAAGGACACCCTTAGAAGAGGTCGCCTTCCAGTCGACCAATGAGGGACTCACTCGACTGACTTGAAGGACTCGACCATGAAGACTCACTCGACCACCAGAAGGTCAAGAGGCACTCTGCACTGCAACGGCCTGTAATTAAGTAGACTTTATGGTAGTAAAGACACTTTATGTGGGGCGTTATCAGTAACGCCCCGAACTTAACTCACCTTAAACCCTCTCCTACGTGGGCTGACTGGGGTCCCGGCGCACTCTATATAAGCCGCCCCCCTCCACAGGTAGAAGGGTTCGGCACCTTGTAACTCATATACTTATAATCCACTCGACCGCCTCCGGGCTCCGAGACGTAGGGCTATTACTTCCTCTGAGAAGGGCCTGAACTCGTACATCCCTTGTGTTTACAACCTCTCCATAGCTAGGACCTTGCCTCTCCATACCTACCCCCCACTCTACTGTCAGGCTTAGAACCACGACAGTTGGCGCCCACCGTGGGGCAGGTGTTTTAGCGATTTTGTGGAGAAGTTGCGATTCTTCCGAGTACTTTCATCATGGTGTCTGCTGGAGTTTTGGTCGAGGGTCGAGAGATCCGTCTCGGCACTCTCACCTTCATCGCCGACGACTCCGCGTGGCTCCAGGAGCCTCCACTCGACGTTGATGCGCTCCCCGTCCGCGGTGCGACGCATTTTCGCGCATGTGTCTGCGGTGTTCTGCTGCGGCAACCGTCGACCCCGTATCGGTCGGCTCCTCCATCGTCCACCCTCCCGGTCTCCCGCCAGCGCAAGCGCTCGGGCCGGTCGAGGCTTCAGCGATGGGTGAGGCACGCGGTGGCTCGCCAATCGGCCACCACCCAAGTTGCGGCAATCGAGCCCGACGAATCTCTCTACGGCTTGTTCGATCTGTTGACTGGCTCCATAGAGACGGCATCCGAGTGCGGTAGCAGTGATCCAGCGGCGGAAATCTTGATGGTCGACGGGCCCCGCAGTCCCCCTGGCTTCGCCCGTGATGGTGGAGCAGGTGACGGAGTCGACCCCGCACGAGGCCACGAAGAGTACCAGCCCAAGCCACTCGACTCTCTGCAAAGAGAGGAACTTCGCCGCAGGAACGTGGATGCTCTGCGTACTCCCATCGCAGGAGAAACCCCCGAGGCTCGTGCCTTGGAGGAGGCACGTCTGGCCAATTTGGCCGAACGCACTCGACTGGAGAATCTTTAGCGAGCACTCGACGAGCGCGCGCGGCAACGAGTTCCCGACACCAGTCGACGTCAACTCTTCCCGCCGACTTAGGTATATCGAACCCCAATCCAGAATTTAGCAGCTGCGACCCGTATAGCAGAGTCCATCCAGCCTTCTCAGTCGGAACCTGGCAGAGGTTTGATGCAGATCAGGGATCTGCTCCGGGCAGCAGGAGATCAGAATTCAGCCGTGTCTCAGTCGCGCAACAGAATTCACAGTCGATCCGTCACTGCGAATACGGTTCAGTCGGCTCACAGTCCCAGATCGCCTCCGCGGCGTGAGGGGCACGAGAATCGGCAAGGCCAATATGGTGACCGACTCGACCGAGATGATAGGCGTCGAGTGCCCCATTCCCCTCCGAGGGGTGGGTCTTACACTCCTCGGCAGCAAGATGACAGGCGTCAGTTCAGTACAGGGCGAAGGGTTCCAGTCGACCCCAGAGAACCAGGCTTCGACGCGCGATCCATTATCGTGCAAGGTTTGGTCGACCGGAACAGAGCCCATCGAGGCGGACTCGACAGAGATGCACCCACAAGCAGTCGAGTGCATGTTTCTGGTCTTGAATGTTTCAGCAGAGCTATCAGAGCCGCAGTTATCCCTCCCAATTTCAGGTTGGCAACAGGAGTCGGCAAGTTCACTAGTGAGTCTAAGCCTGAAACTTGGCTTGAAGACTACCGAGTGGCAGTTCAGATTGGTGGTGGGAACGACGAGGTGGCCATGAAGCATTTGCCCCTCATGCTGGAAGGTTCTGCCAGGGCATGGTTGACTCAATTACCTCCTAGCAGCATTTACACTTGGGAAGATCTGTCCCGAGTGTTCATCAGAACGTTTGAAGGAACTTGCAAGCGACCAGCTGGATTGACAGAGTTGCAAGTCTACGTGCAGGAGGCTAATGAGACTCTCAGAGAGTATATTCAGAGATGGATCACTTTGCACCACACTGTGGAGAATGTGTCTGATCATCAGGCAGTCTGCGCCTTCAAAGATGGCGTCAAGAACAGAGAACTGAGTTTGAAGTTTGGTCGAACCGGTGACATGACCTTGAGTCGGATGATGGAGATTGCTACCAAGTACGCCAACGGCGAAGAAGAAGACCGACTCCGAAGCGGCAAGCACAAGCCGAGTCAGTCGGAAAAAGGAAACACCAGTCGGAAACAGAAGCGGAAGGCTGAACCGGCAGCTCCTGGAGAGGCTCTGGCCGTGACTCAGGGAAAGTTTAAGGGGAAACCAAAAGGATCCTGGAACCCCAAGAAGGTAAAGGATAAAGAAGGGAACGACGTAATGGATATGCCATGTCACATCCACACGAAGAAAGACGAAGAGGGGAATATCATCTACCCGAAGCACACCACTCGCCAATGTCGACTCCTGATCCAGCAGTTTCAGGGAAAACAGTCTAAGGACAAGGAGAAGGAGTCGGACAAGGCCGAAGACAAGGAGGACAGTGAGGAAGGATATCCGCATATCAACTCCACTCTGATGATCTTTGCAGATGTGGAAAGCAGGAGTCGACTGAAAGTCATTAACCGAGAGGTGAACATGGTTGCCCCAGCAAAAGCAAATTATCTGAAATGGTCCCAAATAACCATCACATTCGACCAATCTGATCATCCGACTCATATTGCCACCCCTGGGAGGCAAGCTTTGGTGGTCGATCCAGTTGTCGAAGGCACTCGACTGACAAAAGTGCTGATGGACGGTGGAAGCGGGCTGAATTTGTTGTATGCAGACACACTGAAAGGAATGGGCATTCCGATGTCCCGACTGAGCACTAGTAACATGAGCTTTCATGGAGTTATACCAGGGAAGAAAGCCGAGTCACTCGGCCAAATAGCTTTGGACGTGGTGTTTGGTGATTCGAAACATTTTCGCAATGAAAAGTTGACGTTTGAGGTCGTGGATTTTCAGAGTGCATATCATGCCATTTTGGGGAGACCAGCGTACGCACGGTTCATGGCTCGACCATGTTATGTGTACCTCAAATTGAAGATGCCCGGCCCCAAAGGAGTGATCACTGTCACCGGTGATCGGAAAAAGGCAGAAGAGTGCTTTCAGAAGGGCTCAAAGATCGCCGATTCCCAGGTGACAGCGGTTGAGTTCGAGGAATACAAGCAAAATGCAGATCCGAGTGACTTGCTACGATCCAAGAAACCCGCCACAGAGTCTGCATTTCAGTCGTCCGGTGAGACGAAGCCTGTTCACATTCACCCGACCGACCCCGATGCAGCTCCGACCCGCATCTCCACAACACTCGACCCAAAATAGGAAGAAGCGCTCATCCAGTTCCTCCGTGAGAACTGGGACATTTTTGCATGCAAGCCCACTGACATGCCAGGTGTTCCCAGGGGACTGGCTGAGCATCGCCTAAGACTCGACTCATCTGCAAAACCAGTCAAAGAGCATCTTCGGCGGTCCGCCGTCCAGAAGAGAAAAGCCATTGGTGAGGAAGTGGCTCGACTGTTGGCGGCAGGATTTATCCGAGAGATATACCACTCCGAGTGGCTCGCTAATGTCGTCATGGTTCCTAAGAAGGACAAGTCGCTCCGAATGTGCATTGATTTCAAGCACATCAACCGGGCTTGCCCGAAAGATCATTTTCCTCTCCCTCACATAGATCAAATTGTTGACTCGACCGCGGGGTGCGAGAGACTGTCTTTTCTAGAAGCCTACTCCGGGTACCACCAGATCCATCTGTACGGACCCGACGAGGTAAAAACAGCTTTCATCACTCCATTCGGGTGCTTCTGCTATATCACCATGCCATTCGGCCTCAAGAATGCCGGAGCCACATTTATGCGAATGATTCAGAAGTGTCTACTCACTCAAATCAGTCGGAATGTGGAAGCATATATGGATGATATCGTTGTCAAGTCACGAAAAGGTTCCGACCTGCTCGTGATCTCGCCGAAACATTTGCCAACCTCAGAAGGTATGATATCAAGCTCAATCCATCAAAGTGCACATTTGGAGTTCCCGGTGGCAAGTTACTTGGTTTTCTCGTTTCCGAACGGGGAATCGACGCTAATCCAGAGAAGATTGGCACAATTCTCCGAATGAAACGCCCTGTGCGAGTGCACGATGTCCAGAAGCTTACTGGATGCTTGGCCGCATTAAGTCGATTCATCTCACGACTCGGTGAAAAGGCATTGCCTCTTTACCGACTGATGAAGAAGACAGACAAGTTCGAGTGGACTCCAGAAGCTGATGCAGTGTTTGCCGAGCTAAAAGCTCTGCTCTCCACCCAGCCAGTGCTTGCTGCTCCAATCAGCAAAGAGCCTCTGTTGCTCTATATCGCAGCCACAGGACAAGTCGTCAGTACTGTGCTTACGGTCGAGCGGGAAGAAGAAGGAAAAGCTCTCAAAGTTCAGCGCCCAGTGTATTATTTGTCTGAAGTCTTGACTCCATCCAAGCAGAGATATCCTCATTATCAGAAGCTTGTGTATGGAATATACATGACCACAAAGAAGGTTGCTCATTATTTTTCTGATCATTCCATCACAGTCGTCAGTGACGCTCCACTATCAGAGATTTTGCACAACAGAGATGCAACTGGTCAAGTGGCCAAATGGGCGATTGAACTTCTTCCCCTTGATATCAAGTTTGAGGCAAAGAAAGACATTAAGTCCCAGGCAATAGCAGATTTCCTCACCGAGTGGATTGAACAGCAGCAGCCGACTGAAGTTCACTCGGAGCATTGGACCATGTTCTTTGATGGCTCTAAGATGTTGAATGGTTCCGGTGCTGGGGTTGTCCTGGTTTCCCCCAGAGGAGATAAGCTCAGATATGTGCTCCAGATTCACTTTGATTCCTCCAACAATGAGGCAGAATATGAGGCCCTCTTATATGGGTTGCGCATGGCCATTTCACTCGGCGTCCGTCGCCTAATGGTCTATGGCGACTCGGATTTAGTGGTCAACCAGGTGATGAAGGAGTGGGACGTGAGAAGCCCAGCCATGACTGGATACTGCAGTGCAGTGAGGAAGCTGGAAAAGAAGTTCGAGGGGTTGGAGCTCCATCATATACCCCGACTGAAAAATCAAGCAGCTGATGATCTAGCAAAGATAGGTTCCAAGAGAGAAGCCATTCCGAGTGGTGTGTTCTTGGAGCATATACACATTCCGTCAGTCAAAGAAGATCCTTTCACCGAAGAAACTCCATAGCCCAAGAGTGCCACAGATCCAACTGAGATTGAAGTCCCAGCGGTGGTCGACTTGATCATGGAGGTCTTGGTGGTCATTCCCGACTGGACAGTTCCATACGTTGCGTATATCCTGAGAAAAGAGCTTCCGGAGGATGAGGAAGAGGCTCGACAGATCGTCCGTCGATCTAAGGCCTTTACCGTAATCAAAGGACAATTATACAGAGAAAGCGCGACTGGAGTTGGTCAGAAGTGCATAACACTAGAAGAAGGTCGACTCATCCTCAATGATATCCACTCGGGGACCTGTGGTCATCATGCGTCCTCTCGGACCATCGTGGCCAAAGCATACCGAGCCGGATTTTACTGGCCAAAGGCGAATGAGATGGCAAAAGAGATAGTGGATAAGTGCGAGGGATGTCAGTTCTACTCGAATATGTCGCACAGGCCTGCGTCGGCTCTGAAGACCATCCCACTCGTCTGGCCTTTCGCAGTATGGGGATTGGACATGGTCGGTCCTTTGAGAACAGGATGAAGCGGCTTCACGCATGTACTGGTGGCAGTCGACAAGTTCACCAAGTGGATCGAGGCTAAACCAATCAAGAACCTTGACACCGGTACTGCTGTTAGCTTCATCAGGGAACTAATATTCAGATATGGAGTCCCGCACAGCATCATTACGGATAATGGGTCGAACTTTGACTCGGAGGAATTCAGAGATTTCTGTAACTCCCAAGGTACACGGGTCGACTACGCTTCAGTCGACCATCCGCAGTCGAATGGACAAGCAAAGCGAGCTAACGGACTGATTCTTAAGGGATTGAAGCCCCGACTGATGCGTGATCTCAAACACGCGGCTGGAGCTTGGGTCGACGAACTTCCCTCAGTGCTTTGGGGGCTGCGGACCACACCTAATCGGTCGACCGGAAGAACTCCATTCTTCTTGGTCTACGGAGCTGAAGCAGTCTTGCCGAGTGATCTTCTCCACAATGCTCCTCGAGTTGAAATCTACAATGAAGCAGAGGCTGAACAAGTGCGGCAGGACGCAGTCGACCTTTTAGAGGAAGAAAGGGAGATGGCTCTGATCCGGTCGACCATCTACCAACAAGATTTGCGTCGTTTCCACGCCAGAAATGTGAGAGGTCGAGCCTTCCAGGAAGGAGATTTAGTTCTCCGAGTGGATCAGCACAAACCACACAAGCTTGCTCCTTCTTGGGAAGGTCCCTTTATCGTCACCAAGGTTCTCCACAACGGGGCGTACCGTCTTTACAACATCGAGCATAATATCAACGAGCCCCGAGCTTGGAACGCGGAACTACTCCGCCCATTTTATACTTAAGTTTTATCACTCGGATGAGTTGCAATAAAGTACTTCTGTAGTTCATGGACCTCAAAATAATAGTGTCATAGTTCCTCCATAATTTCTGTCACTTTTTATTTTTGTCCAATAAAATTCCCCCTCAGTGGGTGACTTAGCCGCGAATCCGTTTCGCCTAAGTTTGTAAAAATCCTACCGAGTGGTGAGCCAGACTCCCACTCGGAGGCTTAGCTGCGAATCCGTTTCACCTAAGTTATCAAAATCCTACCGAGTGGTAAGCCAGACTTTCACTCCGGGGCTTAGCTGCAGCCCTGTGCTCGCCTAAGTTGTAAAAATCCTACCAAGTGAAGAGCAAGCCTCTCACTCGAGGGCTTAGCTGCAGTCCAAGCACTCGCCTAAGTTACAAAAATCCTACCGAGTGGAGAGCAACCCTCTCACTCGGAGGCTTAGCTGCAGTGCAAGCACTCGCCTAAGTTTGTAAAAATCCTACCGAGTGAAGAGCAAACTTTTCACTCGGGGGCTTAGCTGTAGCCCTGTGCTCGCCTAAGTTTAAAAAATCACGCCGAGTGGCGAGCAATCCTCTCACTCGGGGACTTAGCTGCAGTCCAAGCACTCGTCTAAGTTACAAAAATCCTACCGAGTGGTGAGTCAGACTCCCACTCGGAGGCTTAGCTGCGAATCCGTTTCGCTTAAGTTATCAAAATCCTACCGAGTGGTAAGCCAGACTTTCACTTGGGGGCTTAGCTGCAGCCCTGTGCTCGCCTAAGTTGTAAAAAATCCTACCAAGTGAAGAGCAAGCCTCTCACTCGGGGGCTTAGCTGCAGTCCAAGCACTCGCCTAAGTTACAAAAATCCTACCGAGTGAAGAGCAAGCCTCTCACTCGGAGGCTTAGCTGCAGTCCAAGCACTCGCCTAAGTTATAAAAATCCTACCGAGTGAAGAGAAAACCTCTCACTCGGAGGCTTAGCTGCAGCCCAGTGCTAGCCTAAGTTATCAAAATCCTACCGAGTGAAGAGTAAACCCCTCACTCGGGGGCTTAGCTGCAGCCCAGTGCTCGGCTAAGTTATAGAAATCCTACCGAGTGGTAAGCCGGGCTTCCACTCGGAGGCTTAGCCGCAGCCCAGTGCTCGCCTAAGTGGACTAAAGAATAAGTCGATTGCAGTAAAGGCGCCTTGCTTTGAACCTGCAAAAGACATTTCGAGCCAAAAGCAATCGTATTCAAGCACCAAATTCAAGTTTGAATCGATATCTAAAGGAACCGAAAGTGCTCAGGCGTTAAGCCTGTTAAGGTTTATCGGTTACAATTCCACTCGGCATACCGAGGCAAATTTAAAGCGTCGAGCCAGAAGAAGTTTTTTACCCCTCCTGTGGAGGGCTGGAAGGTGCAACGAACTCATCAAGGACAATTCCGTCGGCGATCCGAGTGGCAGCCGCAAGGAAAGTTTCCATAAAGGACATGAAGTCGTGTTTCTTGGTGTTGGCCACCCGAAGGGCCGCCAGCTTCTCTTCTCGCGCATCTTTACAGTGGACTCGGGCCAGACACAGAGCAACATCTGCACCACACCGAGCCGAGGACTTCTTCCATTCCTGCACTCGACCAGGGATCGTGTTCAAGCGGGCCATCAGCGACTCAAGGTCATTCTGAAGTGTCTCCCCAGGCCAGAGTGTCGAGTCGATGCGAGATGTGGCGGCCTTCAGCCTTGCGAGATAATCCACGACAGCTGCAACACGAGACTCCAGTCGGAAAACATCCATGGCAACTTCATTGTTCACCGGAGAATTGACGGGGTCGAGGTTTGGCTCCAGCCGGCTAGTTTCTTCTTCAAAGTTTTGGCAAAATTCTGCAAGGATGATCACTGAGTCAAGGGGATGGTCGAATGGAAAAACCACGATTGGAAATGTTTGCCGAGCATAGAGGTTTACCTTCAAGCATAAGAAACAGCTTCTTGGCAAGGCCACTCAGGAAGGCCTCCAGATCATTTTTCTTCCCAGTCAACTTACTGACTTGGTCGGTCAGGGCAGCTTTATCAGTTTTTAGTCGACTGACCTCCTTGTTGGCGATCCCAAGAGCAGCTTTCAGATTGGTATTGTCTTGTTCAAGCTTGGTGACTGAAGCTAACTTCTCGTCAGCAAGCTTGATCTTCTCAGCTAGTTCGAGGTCTTTCTTCTGTTGGGCCTCCCTTACCTTACCTGCAAGTTACAGCAAGATCAGATTTTGAAACAAGCAAGGGGAAAAGCAGTCGTCAGGGTCTCACCAAACATCCCTTCGGTCTCCTCCTTTTCCTTCGTCAGCTTCTCCTGAACCAGCTTCAAGCTCAGCTCGAGTTGAGTGTGCTTGTTTTCCAGCTCAGAGTAGCGAGCCACAAGATCACAGGAGTTCTGCGAAGAACCAATCGACTAAATGTCAAATATAATTCACTTCCGAGTGAAAAAGGAAAAATCACACGTTTCTAAGACTACAGCCGAATACAAGCATTCGACCGTAGTCTCGGGGACTACACCCAGTGGGTGCACTCAGCGTGCCCCCACTAATCTTGTTGAAGATAAAGTCGACCAGTCGACCTCAAAAAAGAGAGAGAGAGAGAGATGTATTCTTTAAGACTGTAATCAACTGCAAGCAGTCGACCACAGTCTCGGGGACTACACCCAGTGGGTGCACTCAGCATGCCCCCACCGGTTTACGAAATCCAGTCGACATAGTCGACTGACAGAAAAATTGACATCATAAAGCCTAAGGTCGACTGCCAGCAGTCGACCTTAGCCTTGGGGACTACACCCAGCGGGTGCACTCAGCGTGCCCCCGCTAACACGGAGTTTAATCGACACACCCAGTGGGTGACTACTATAAATTCCGGAAAGGAAAAGTTTTTGGTAGCATATCCAACAGAACAAACGGTGGTCGACTAACCTGAACATTGCTTTGGAGGGCAGAACTGGCGTCATAAGCTGCCTGGCTCGCATCCCGGATGGTCTTCAACTGCTCCATCATGATTCCCGCCTGGCGTATCGCCTCCTTCGCCGCGCCAGCTTGGTCCTCTGAGACGTGGTGCGTCGTGAAGAGGGAGGGCTGCTGAGCACTCGTCAATGGATCTGCGAAGGACACCGTGTGTCGAGTGGTGTTCTCTTCCTCCGCAATCAGAATCTCAGGCGCCGTCACATCCTGGGGCACCTTGCTGGCGGACGCTTTCCTACTCCTTCTGCGCTTCAGCGGTTCCTCATCCTCATCATCATCAGGGAGATTGATAACAGCATTGGGTGGAGCTACGGAGAAGAATCAGGATCAGAGATCGCGAGTCAGTCGACTAAAAACGGCATTAAGAATACAGTACCTGGTTTTGAAGTTGCTACGTCCTCCATCTCATGGTCATCAGCCCGGGCTGAGGTCTCAGAAGTAGCAGCACTGCAACTCCAAAGAATCAGTCGACTAACTTCAGCGTCAACCAGAGACAAAGTTCACACAAAATAAGAAGACTTATGCAGCACGATTACCCTGATATGGTGGGGATGGACACCTTCATCTTCGGCAGGAGCTTGATCGGCTTCGACGGGGCCGCCCTGGGCTGCTTCGGCGCCTTTTCAGTCGGCACTGGAGAGGTGGTCCGAGGGCGTTTGGTCGACTGAGCAGCGGTCGCAACCCCCTTACCACGTTCAGTCGAAGGGTCGTGGACAAGCTTCGACCGCCTTTCCGAGTGCGGTGGTACGACCTCCTCCTCCTCTTCTTCCTCGTCTTCAACGTCATCTTCATCACCATCATCATCATCATCGTCATCATCATCCTCAGCAACGTCCGAGTCCCATTCCTCCTCTTCCTGGCTCTCGCCCCCACTCGCCTCACCCTCCTCAGTCGGAGCTTGTGCCCCATTGGGCATCGAGTACAGCTCGATGAGGGCCTAGCAGATATCAAGACAAGGATCAATCGACCAGTCGGCAGGATAAACAGAAATGAATGTGACAAGAACACAGTGGAGAGCAGAGCAAGCGTACCTTGTTTGGATCGCTGTTGTGGTCGAGTGGAGGAATCCTTCTGGCTCCGCGTGGGTTATCCTTGTTTCCGGTAACGGCTGCCATCCATCTTTCCAGAGTGACATCGTCGACTGCTTCTGGATGGACTCGAGTCTCGCCTTCAGTCCCACAGTACAACCACATGCAGTGGCTCCGGAACTGAAGGGGCTGGATGCGACGCCTAAGGAAGACCTCCAGGAGATCCATGCCCGTCACTCCCTCCCGAACCAACTGCACCACGCGCTCCATCAACATCTTCACGTCAGCTTTCTCCTCCGGAATCAACTTCAGAGAGGAGGGCTTGTTCACTCGGTCCATGGTAAACTGAGGGAGTCCACTCGACTGCCCCGGCGTCGACTGGTCCTGGCAGTAGAACCAGGTCGACTGCCAGCCTCTGACTGACTCGGGAAAGGTCATGGGCGGGAAGGTGCTCTTATTCCTCACCTGGATCCCCAGACCCCCACACATTTGGACGACTCGAGTTCTTTCATCGCCTGGGCTCACCTTCTTCACGGTCTAAGAGCGACACGTGAATATATGCTTGAACAAACCCCAGTGCGGTCGACAGCCCAGGAAACCCTCACACATGGACACGAACGCGGCAAGATAGGCGATAGAATTTGGGGTAAAGTGGTGGAGCTGCACTCCAAAGAAGTTCAAGAAGCCACGGAAGAAAATACTCGGCGGCAAAGAAAATCCACGATCAACATGGGTGGCCAAGAGCACGCACTCACCCTCTTCTGGCTGGGACTGCCACTCCTTCCCCGGAAGCCTCGCAACTCCATGAGGGATCAAGCCCTCGTTGGCCATGTCGAGGAGATCTTTTTCTGTGATGGTCGACTGGATCCAGTCTCCTTGGACCCAGCCCTTCGGCAGGCGGGATCTGGACGAAGACCCGCCACGGCTGGTAGATCTCCCCTTCGCCTTCTCCGACGCCGACGCCTTCTTCGCACGTTCCAGCGCCGCCGTCTTCTCCTTGGCCATGGTTGCCGGCAAGATGTGCGAGGGGAAGTTGTGCGGGGGCGAGAGCGAGCGTGCTGGACGGGGACGAAGGGAGCAGAGAGAGAGAGAGAATGCTGAGGCACAGTACAAAAATCCTCGCCGGGCGCATTTATAAGGTCCCTTCCGAGTGGATGACAGGTGGTCCCGGTCGATCTAATCATATCCAGGAACAGTTATGCAGACGGGATACGTGGCGAAGAAAGCGGCGCGGAGATTGAGGCGTCTATGTCCCGTCCCATCCGAACGCCGCGGTCCGCTCCGCTTCGCGCGCGTCCCCAAATTTCACATCCCGCGGAATCCGCGAACAGCAGATCAGTCTGTCAGACGCGGGGTTTCCCGCGATCCGTCGCTCAGGGATCGTCGAAGCCCGAAAGATCACTCGACGAAAGAAGAGAATGGATCGAGTCGACTAAAGACAAGTTGCTCACTATCGACGAAGAGATTCTTTGGTCCAGAACAACGCTCGACCAGAGTGCAAAGGTTAATCGGAAACAACATCAACTCCTTCCTCACTCGAAGCCTCAATCCATTCGGGGGCTAATGATGGGGTCATGTACCTAGGGTAGGGTCATGGACCTGATCTAAGTACCTTACCCAAGGACACCCTTAGAAGAGGTCGCCTTCCAGTCGACCAACGAGGGACTCACTCGACTGACTTGAAGGACTCGACCATGAAGACTCACTCGACCACCAGAAGGTCAAGAGGCACTCTGCACTGCAGCGGCCTGTAATTAAGTAGACTTTATGGTAGTAAAGACACTTTATGTGGGGCGTTATCAGTAACGCCCCGGACTTAACTCACCTTAAACCCTCTCCTACGTGGGCTGACTGGGGTCCCGGCGCACTCTATATAAGCCGCCCCCCCTCCACAGGTAGAAGGGTTCGGCACCTTGTAACTCATATACTTATAATCCACTCGACCGCCTCCGGGCTCCGAGACGTAGGGCTATTACTTCCTCTGAGAAGGGCTTGAACTCGTACATCCCTTGTGTTTACAACCTCTCCATAGCTAGGACCTTGCCTCTCCATACCTACCCCCCACTCTACTGTCAGGCTTAGAACCACGACAGATACAATTTGCGTAACATAACAATATATGCATCTTAATATGACACCATCTCCTAACAGAAATAGTATCCCAGGTTTCCATCTTAATACCACAAAGAATACCATAAAAAACTTGAGCTACTGTCATAGTTGAATGTGGTTCAGTAGAGGCAGATGCTCATCTACAAGGTGCAAAGATGCAGTTAAAACAAGTGACAGCCTGACCGGACATGGGTATCAACCAAAACAATTCCCACCCCTAAAAAACCAAAACAATTCCCAGGATGCACAAGCCAACCAGACCATAGTAGCAAGAAAGGAAGTAACTATCCTAGCCACTCAGCCTGGTTTCTGGCATTAAGGTACAAGCAGCCATTCTGGGACACGGTACCAGCCTGTGAAGAATCCTCAGGTCGAGGCGTATCACAGGTGCTCGATTTGAGCTATCCGCTGCTTTCCTCCAGCAGAGTGATTGAGACTGCTTGCAGCAGTGTACTGTGTACATAGTACATATCCATTCATCATTCATATCGTAAGACCATACCAGCAAAATGTTCCATGGTGTTAAACGAAAGGTCAAGCTAATTACAGCTCTGTAGCAAAACCAGCAAGGCAACAAGTCGGAGGAGTGGGCGTTGTTCCCATTTCATCAATGAGAGTACTTCACAGGGCAATTAGTCAGGACATACCAGCTGCTCCCACCAAATGGTTCAGTCTATTGTCTACTCTCTAGACACTTAATATGGTAGCCTATGCTTCGGGGTTCTAGAAAAATAAAAGAACGCTTGTTGCTGGACCACTACTACACCAAAAGAACTATACAATGTTTCTTGTACCACTGTCACCAAGTACTCCAATGCACATGGAGTACTAATTATTCATGTTTGCTAGGCACTACTCCCACAATTTTTTGAACCTAATTTGACCTAAATTTGAGAGGGATTGACCTAAACCTAGCAAAAGAGAGAAGAAGAGGGCATGGCCGGGAGGGAGGAGAGGAGGAAGAGAGGCAGATGGAGGAGGGTTACCTGACCACGATGAGGTGGTGGCCGGAGCGGAGATGACGGAGGGCGGAGACGGCGAGCTTGGGGGAGGCGGGGATAGACAGCGGGGAGGTCGCGGGCCTCCTCTCCTGGTGGATGTGGGGCGGCTCTGAGGCTCCAAGTCTCCGGCGGCTCCGAGGCTCCAAATCTCCGGCGGGTTTATAGGGTTT